>NW_006399893.1:8396988-8407511 GCF_000299155.1 Elephantulus edwardii
ATTAATCAGAACTGACTTTGACAAACACTGTGGCAATTGGACAATTAAAACAGACATTCGGATGGCGGGGAAGAAGAACAAACTGGGGAGGAGGGTGGAGAGAAGGGTGCGGCAATGAAGGAGTGAAAGCCCAGAATCCCTGTGAATGTTCATTGAAACTAATAAAATTTAATTAAAAAAATGTAAAATATACTTACATACATAATAACGTGCTACGTTCAGACATGATATAACCGTAAATGTGTCTGCATGTATGTCCTTAGCCCTAAATCCCATGGAGCCTATTATATTAACAATTCAGTCTGTACAGTTGTTTGTAATAGCACATAGCAAATTCTTGAGCAATTTTTTTGAGTAAATAAAATAAAATACAAAGTATGAGGGAGTGCCATAGCAGCAGTGGTGAGTTTCATGAATCTCTTTATGTTCTTACACACAAGTGCTTTCTCTCTCTCTCTCTCATTGTATGTGTATGTGTCGGTGTCTGTGTTCTTTCTGCCTTTTATACAAGAGAAATAACACAGGAGAACAGAATAGTCAGACAGAGGCAGAGAGAAGGACAGAGAGTTTCTGGATTTCACAGAACCTCTGGTTTCCAGGGACCCCTCCTGGACCCTGGCTCCATCCAGAACAGACTAACTCCTGTTGTGTTCATTCTAACACATAGGAACCCGTAAGGTAGAGAAGAACTTCCTGGTCAGGCTTCCATCGCTGTAAGTCTTTCAGAAAATGGGTGACCACCTCTCCCTCAGAGCTGCTGATGGATTTGAACTGCTTACTCCTTGATTAGTAGTCCGACTGCACTACCAGGGTTGCTCCCTGTCCCCATTGTTGTTATGGACTTTAGAGTCAGAACCGACCAATAGCTGACCCCCCAGCAGCTTTCCGAGGATGTGGATTGCACACGAGGGGCTTACTTATCTTTTTCTTGTGGAGGAGCTGGTGAATTTGAACCACTTGCCTTTAGGTCTGTGGCACAACTCCTTAACCAGTAGGCCACCAGAGCTCCCTACTTACTTTAGAAGTTTCTAAGGTTCAAGCATGGTTCAGAAGTTTCTGTTGCTACTTACCAGAAGAGTCCTGAGTAGGACCACGTGGAGCGATGCCCACCTATCTGAAGGAATGGTGAGAGCTGTTGTGTACAGCCCATTCTGTGAGGGACATTCCTCAGGTCTTGCTTACTCCCTTTATTCTGCTGCCCTTTATTCTGTTGTTTAAGCCCATTTGTTTTGATTATGTTCTCACTGCACAAAAATGGGCCAATGAACCATGTTCAAGCTGGCATTTCAGATTCTAGGAAGACATTCCCAGATCTTCCTGAAATCCTATTTGTGTTCAGCTCCTTCTCATCATTCCATTAGATGCTCTGAGTTACAGTGCTATCCTTACTTCCTGGCAGGCTGGGAAAGAAGGAAAGAGAAAAATTACATCTTTAAGGGCCTAATTAGCTCTGTGTACCCCCCCCAAAAAGGGGAAAAAACCCGCAAAACCAATTAAAAGCCCAGCCAGTCTTCCAGAGTCCATTCCAGTTTCCAGAAGTCCAAGATTCACTGACACTAAATTTTACTGTGCTCAGAAATCATACCAACCCACATCTGAATGTGACAGTGAGAACTGACTGCTAGAGAGGCCTTCCAGGAGAAGCCAGAATCACTGTTTCACTACCTTTTCCTCTAATGGAGTCCATTATTTCACAGAAAATGCGCTGCTGTAATCTAAGGAATAAACAACTTGTGCTTAAATGGAGTTTGTGTCCGTTTTAATTCTAGTTGGCTTCCACAAGAATACCTTATTTTAAAAAAAACAAAAGAGGCCACAACAGTACTTTATAATAAAACATTTTAGGAATGGACAGAAAGTTTCCTGTATAGTCAGATCAGGTTCAATGTTGAATAACAAAGAGTTAATTATTGAGAAGAGTGTTTTTGTATTACCTGGGAACCAACTGGCCATGGTTTCACTTCCACCTGTGTTGTGAAGTGTAATTTCTAGAAGGGTTTTAGTAGAACGTGAGGGCAGGGGTCAGGAGTAGTGCAGGGGTGAGATTCACATCGTCTAGGCAAGAGGCTTGGGTTGGATTCCCGGCCAGTGTATCTCATGCACCGTTCCATCATGGGTCTGTCTGTGAAGGCTTCTGTGTGCTTTGATGCTGAGCACATCGTTCCGCTGGAGCTCCCAGATTAATGTGGACTAGGAAGCGGGCCCTGGGTTTCTGAAAATTAGCCAGTGAAAGCCCTGAGTCACAATGTTGTGAAAGCCCTGTAGTTACAACTGACTCTGACTCGGAGTGACCCTGTGAGCAGCAAATCTGAACCTTACCCTACCCTGCCCCATCCTCACAGTCATGCCCTAGTCCTTTTTTTTTTTTGTGAGAAAAATTTATATTTAGAATTAGCCAGCTGGACTCAGTTTAGATGATCCCAGTTTTGTTGGCAACATCCAAAGAATCATAGTCAGGAAAAAGTCGAACATAGGCCTTCTTTTCTCCATCAGGCCTAATCAGAGTGTTGACCTTGCCCACATCAGTGTCGTAGAGCTTCTATATAGCTTGTTTGATTTGGTGCTTGTTGGCCTTGACATCCACAATGAACACAAGTGTGTTGTTATCTTTTATCTTCTTCGTGGCTGACTCAGTGGTCAGTGGAAGTTTGATGATGGCATAGTGGTCAAGCTTGTTTCTCCTGGGGGCGCCCTTTCGGGGGTATTTGGGCTGCCTTCGGAATCCCAGCGTCTTAGGCCACCGGAACGTGGAGTGAATGACATGCAGGTCTTCTTTTTTCTTTTTTTTTTTTTGGCTGTGGATGCCCTTCTTGGTCTTTAATGCCTTTGCTTTGGCTTCAGTTTTCGGAGGGGCAGGGGCTTCCTCTTCACTTTTGGCGCCATCTTCGTGGAAAAGCGCCCTATCCCATTCTTAACAGTCACTGTGTCAGGCAGTAGCATCCTTTGAGGGTCGGCGGAAAAAGGGTCATCTTCTGTTTGCTGATCGTCCCACCTTCTCCCCCCCCCCATGTCTTTTCCCAAGGTGTGACTCCTTTTGATATCTGCGATCAGCTTTCATCATTCTTACTTATAAGGAACATCCAGGTTGTTCTTCCTCGTAGACAGATTTGTTTGTTCTTTTGGTGGCCCATGGGGTATTTCAGTACTCTTCTCCACCACCATAATTCAAAGACCTCAATTCTTTTATCATTCTTGATGTCTAGCTTTCAGATACATAGGAAGTAATTGAAGAATACCATGTCTTGGATCAGGTGCACTTTAGTCTTTAAACTGATAGCCTTGCTCATTAGCGCTTTGGAGAAGTCCTTGACAGCAGGTTTTGACAGGGCAACATGGATTTTTTTGTTTATTTCTTGACTGCTTCTTCTGTGGGTATTGATTATAGATCCAGTTGATAGGTTTAGTCATTTTTCTGTCTGTCATGATGCTGCCTCTTGGTCCAGGGATGAGGATTTTTGTCTTCTTGTTAAGATGTAATCCATATTGAAGGCTGTAGTCTTTGAACTCCTGCAGTCAGTGCCTCACGTCCTCTTCACTTTGGTCCCATCTTCTGTGCAGAGAGTCACCTTGAGTCAGAGGGTGCCTCACTGGCATTGACCAGCAGCCAGGAGAGCTAAGGTTCTTAATGCAGTGTCTTCTAGAGTCAAGGCCACAGCTGATGAGTTTGGAAATCAGGTTAGTAGCATGGTTGGGAAACTTTTGTTAAGTCCCAGATCATAAATATTTTAGACTTTACAGGCCGGGTGGTGTCTGTCACGTTACTCAAGTCTCCTGTGAGAGCGTGCCCGCAGCCATTGACCATCTGAGAACAAGTGGCTGTAAATGTCTTCTGATAAAACTTTATTTACCGTAATGAATACTGGACAGCCCATCTCAAGGGCTGTGGGTTTCTCCTGTACAGACAGTCCCCGGGTAACAAAGGGAGCTGTGTTCCCAAGTGTGCTTTTAGTTCTTTTGTCAACTGTGGGACATAGAGTGCCCCCCATCCCATGTTTAGTGGATGTGAGTGCTGCTGTCCAGTAGGGGCCTGTAGAACTGTGTAAACTGGCCTCCCTTTACCAACCACAGCACAGGAGACCTCTCAGGACTCCTCAGTCTCACTCACAATGTCTGTAGTGACTTGTACTGCTAACCCAGAGGCAGGCCGCATCTCTCCTGGGGTTCAAATCCCTCACTGGCTTCTTGGGAGAGAGATGCACAGTTTCATCCTGTCTCATCCCAACATTTACACTCTCGGAAACCTGATGGGGAGTCGCTGTGAGTCAGAACCAGCCTGACTCCAAGGGGTTTGAGTTTTTCAATTGTGTTTAAAATCCATATTACCTTAAATTTTCCCCCACTTCATTTAAAATGACATTATTGGAAATATGGGATTTCAACAAAAAGCACAAGTCAGAAAATAATTATACCTGGGCTTCTTACGCCAAGAACATTCTAGATCCAGGAGAAAGCTATGACGCTGGGACGACGAGACATGTCATGAGGGAACCAGTGGACTAACCCCAATTGCTGCTGTGGGTTTGTTGTAGGAGAGCTGGATACCTTTGTGTAGGGGACTTGCTGTTGCAATAGGAGCTTCTGGGCCCTAGACCATGGAGCAAAGTAGTTATAAAATGTGCCTGGGAGGGGGAGCAGTGAAGGGTGTGCCAGTGAGCATGGTTAAGAATGTTTTTATGTGCAGTCAAGTTTCTTGTGACTCATATAGTGACATTATGTACAACAGATCTGAACCTTGCTCTATCCTGAGCCAACCTTGTTGTCTCTGAAACACCTACCCCCAGAACCCCAGTCACTGAGTCAGTCCATCTCATTCAGGGTCTTCCTCTCTGTGCTGTCCCTCCACCCTCCCAAGCATGATGTCCGTCTCCAAGTACACTCTTTGCAACATGCCCCAAGTATGTAGACAAAGTTTTAGAATCTTTACCTCCAAGGAGCAGGCTGGTTTCACCCTCTCTAGGATGAACCTGTTTGTTCTCTTAGCAGTCCATGATAAATTCAGAACTCTTCTCCAGCACCACAGATCAAAGGCATCAATTATCTTTCTTTCATCCCTAGTCATTGTCCATCTTTCTGGCACATAGCAAGTAATTGCTAAGACCATGGCCTGAATCAGGCACACCTTAGTCTCCAGAGTGACATCGTTGCTCTTCAGTACTTTGGAGAGGTCTCTGACAGCATATTTTCCCAATGCAGTTCGTTTTTTATTTCCTGGCTGCTGGTACCAGGAGTGTTGATTGTGGAGCCAAGTGAACTGAAGCTGTTAACAATCTCAGTCTCTTCACCATCTATCATGATGCTGCCAGTTGGCCCAGTGGTGAGAATCTTTGTCTTCTTGATGTTTAGCTTCAGTCCACATTAAAGGCTGCAGTCCATGACTTTATGCAGCAAGCACGTCAGGTCCTCCTCAGTTCCAGCAAGCAGGGTTGTGTCATTTGCATAACGCATGTTGTTGATGAGTCTTCCTCCAATCCTGATGCCACATTCCTCCTCATACAGCCCAGCCTCCGGGATGATCTGTTCCACATGTAGATTGAAAAGATATGGAGATAGGATGGAGAGGGAGAGGGAGAGGGAGAGGGAGAGAAAACACTGTGTGTGTATGTTTGTTGAATGTTTTTGGTAGGTTATCTGTAAATTTGATCCATTAGAAGATTCCTGTAAACAAGAGATAATCTAATCGAGATGATAATACTGCCTGAGTAGAAGTGATTAATAATATGATTCTTGCCTGAGTAAGAAAGGATTCAGTAGAGTGAAATAGTATCAACAAGTGCTATCAGGCTGTCTTTGAATCCCATCCCTCTCTAGTCTGTTCAGGTGCCTTTGGGTGTAATTGCCTCCCACCTTCCTGTTAGCAGGCCACATGGTGAATGACGGTTTGCGTTTTCTGGGAAATGTTGCAAATGTTGAAAAACCAGCTGTGGCCTGTGCATTGGGTGCAGCTGATTGAGATAAGGGGTTTGGAGGTGCTGTCCCCTCTGGTACTGTCCCCTGCCCCCATTTGCAGACCCTGCCCCCCACTGTGGGGGTGCATGGCTCTGACTGGACCGAGGCTTACTCAATGAGAATGGTTCTTCCTTCTCAAGTGAAAAAGACATGGGAGTGGGATGATAGTAGGTGAACAGATGATGTGACTTTTGGGGAACTGCCTGAAACCATGTTGCATTATTTACAGCTCTGTGCACCTGCCCAGGGAGAAGCATCCCCCCTTGATTTCCACTCACCTCCAGCCAAAATTGAGCAGCTTGTTAACTGTGGATGCAGGCAACAATTCACAGTGGCATTAACACTGTCAGATAATGTTGAACAGTGCTAATATTACTGTGATTTGTTGTCTGTATTCAAAAGTTCAATTAAAAACGTTTCTACCAGTAGAAATCATATATTTTCATATCACATTAGAAATAATTAACAGGTATTTTGAAATACTAATACTCATTTAAAACCAAACCCATTGCGGTTACCTCAATTTCAGTTCATCAAGATCCTGTTGAAACACAGCAGACTTGCCTGCCAGGCTTGCCACAGCTCTAAGCTTTAAGGTGGCAGACTGCCATTTCTTCTCCTGCCTGGGTTCGAACTTCCAGCCTCCTTGTTAGGAGATGAGCACCTTACCACCGTGCTACCTGGGGCCCTGCAGACACAATGTATTACTAGTTCAACATTTTAAAAAGTATTTCAGAATTACATTTAAATATAATCGACTTGTTCTGTAATCATTTTTATGCATTTAGACAATGGTTGTGAGGATCAGCCAATGTGCCAGTGAGGGACTTTAGAGCGTGGAGTGAGATCTCTAGATACTGTGTTTGGAGTGGCTGACCTCTTCCTCCCCACGCAGCCTTTTCCTCAGGGCTATGGGGTGTGGGTATAGAGTGGATGGGTGCTTGTTTTCTTCTTAGACCTGCTGAAAATATTGAAGTTGATTCACCTTTGGCTTGTTCTTTTATCTTACATGAGAAGACAAGCTCATGAAAATGTTCTTCTAGCAAGACTATATTGATTAATACAAGGGACAGAGACATTGAAAGTCAAAACACACTAATTATCAGCATTCTGAAGTAAGTTCTTGGCATTTACTGACCCTGAATGGCGTTACTTCAGCTTCTCTGTTTAAGGAGGAGAAAATCCACCTCATTCTGCAGGAAAACCCTCTGTCCCTCTAAGCAGGCCTGTTTATCTCTTGGTCAGCTTCATCGTTACATCATAACAAGCACAGCTCTTATCCCACTATCCAAGGGATGTGCTGCACCCTCAGCTGCTGGGCATATTTTATTACTGTCTGACATGTGGGGGTGTTCATCAGAATTGGGAGTTGGGCTGGAGGCACACAGCAGCATCAGTGTGCTCTCCATCCTGTTGATACATTGTGGCCAGTGAGTCAGCCTGGAGGGTACTGTGTCCCTGGCTGTGACTTGGTGAAGACACCCTTTTCTGTCATTGGAAACTTCTGTTGATAGAAGATGGTTTGTCACAGAAAGGGCCAGCAGTACTGTTGTTTTCTGTTGTCCTACGGATGTGGAGTCACCATGTCCTCAACCATTAGGCGTGCAGAGCTCCCTCTGAGAAGGCTGAACCTTACCTACTAAATTCTTGGAACTTGAGACTGGGAGGGCTCTTGCACATTCAACACTAAACCTGGGACAACCATGTTACTGTTAAATGCTGTGGCTTAGTGGGTAAGGAGCTGCACTGCCGACCTAGAGGCAGGTGGTTTGAATCCACTAGTGGCTCAGCAGGAGAAAGAAGGGCAGAATCCCTTATGTGATTTGTAGCCTCTGAAAACCCACTGGACGGAACCAATCACTGTAGGTTGTTTCCAGCTTGATGACAGTGAGAGAGAGATGACAGAGCACAGCTGCACTTAGACTGTGGTCTTTATGTAGTTTTAGAGTCACTAGAGGAGTTTGAACCATAAACCTTTCAGTTAGCAGCTGAGAGCTTAATTGTTTGGGTCACCAGAGTTCCTTTGGATGACTGACTATATAGTGTTAATGAGAATAATATTTTTTTCATCTAGAAAATATCTCAAGATTGGAATCAAATAGTTTGAAATTTTCCTCTTTTCTGTGGGCTTAGTTATTGGTCAAATTTCTCATTGAATGAGAGGTGTCCCTTTAAGGATTCATGAGTATCACACTGTATTACATGAAATATATTGTTACAGCGCATCTGAAATGTAAAGAAAAAATACATGCATTTATCAAGTATAATAATGTAATAACAACACCTTATCTTAATTTGTTTGTCAGAGGAAACAGTAAAATGCTATTGTTTCCTGAGCTGTTGAATGGCTGTTGCAGATTCATGGCCAGGCTGTGAGCACTTTGAGGACTGATTTTTTTAAAGTGAGAGCTCAGAAGCTGTGCTTTTGTCATTGCATTTGTGAGGCCAGGTTTTGACCTCAGAAAGCAAGAAGTTCCCCGATTCCTTGGTGAAAGGAGTGGTTTCTCTGTGTTTGAATTCTCTCCTCTCTATTGTGAGGCACATCCTTGTGTTTTTCACGGAGGTTTGGCTTGGAGTGAATTTTTATTTTCTCTCACCTTTATGAAGAGAGTAAAGTCCAGAAATTAGAGAATCTAAGAGTTTAAGTATTCACAGTTTGCTCGTGTCTTGCTCAGATAGATGATGTTTATGAAGTTGTCAGGCATGGGTCCTTTTGCCTTCTTCCACCCTGGAAGGTCATGCCTTCACATTGAGCATCAAAGGGGAGCACTTCACCCACAGAGGAACACTTTCTCCTGGAAGTGGACCTTTTGCAGGTCTGGTGGCCTACTTGGTAGGGAGTTGTGTGGATGACCCAGAGGTGGCACCTCTGGTGGTTCTCACCCACTGGACTCATGTGCAGGAGAGAGGTAACGGTCTCCTCTGCTGAGGTTTATAGCCTCTCAAAACTAACAAGAGGGTCAGCTATGAGTCAATCCCGACTTGTCAGAGAGAGCTGGCATTTAGTGGAATGATGGGCATTCTTCTATACGAAGCCTTGAGCATTCTCTCTGAGTATTTATAACAAGTCAGTGAATTTTTAATTTCGTCATTTTTCTTGAACGAATATATAACTGAGTGTGCAGTGAAATGCTAAGTAACTAGTTTGTAGTGACTTACATAATAAGGTTGTTGTGTACTATGTCATTCAAACCTGGACAATAACAAAAAATAACTGCTGTGAAAATAAGTGTAATACAGCATTTGCCAAGTAAATATTTTCCATATGTTTGTATCATTTAGTGACATCAATTACACTAATTGTGTTGTATAGCCATCACCAATATCTGTTGCTACATTTGCATTACTGTAAGCAGAAACTCATTACCTCCTGAACTGTGAGCCATCCCCCTCCTATTGTTCTTGCCTCTCAGACCCAGGCACTTTTGAGAATGGAAGGCGGTAGCATTGAGCACCATGACAGGTTAACAGGTGTAACTGCATCAATTAATAAAACCTTGGAGCCTGCTTGCCCTCCACTCGGACCACTAAATCAGGCTGTTCCATCCACAAATTCATACATATCAGATGCATTCATTTATGGTAACTTCTGAGGAGAGTGTTGCATGAGCTTTAGAGCCAATGGGGTGGGGGGGGAGGATTTCCTTTAGGACCAAGTAAAAGTTCCCATCAGCACGAAGGAGTGTCTCCTTGAGATCTTTCATGTGAAAATATCAATATTGGCAGGTTTTGTTTGGAAGTCAAATGGTTTCTCTTTTCTTTTAAAATAATTTTTTGTCGTGATTGATTTCATGAAACATAATGCATGGGAATGATTGTATGAAACAGTGTGAATGAATGAATGAATAATGTGAAATGCAATGTATACAAACTTTGTTATCAAACCAATATAAAATTTTAAAAAATAGTTTAAAAATAAAAGCAACAAAAAAAGGTTTCTCTCCAGAGAGAATCAATCTAGTATGGTTACCAGGGAGAAGGAGAGAGAGAACAGAAAATTAATTAATAGATAATAAACATTTATTAAGATAAGAGGTCAGGATAGGTGAACGGAAAGATAATATGGAATGAACAGATGAATCAGACCATTGTATGTATTAATACTGATGTTATGGAGCAATATGTGCATGAATGATTGAAAAAATATGGCTTGTAAACTTTCACTCAAATCACAAAAGAAAATTTTGAAAAAGTTGATATTTCATTTATAGATATAATACCTTGCAGTCAAGTCAAGTGCATAGCTGACCCTCCAGGGAGTTGTTTTTTTTTATTATTATTATTAAATTTTATTAGTTTTAATGAACTTTTACAGAGATTTTGGGTTTTCATTTATTCATTGTTGCACTGTTTTCTCTACCCTTCTCCCCAGTTCATTCTTCTTCCCCCCCCGAATGTCTGTTTTAATTGTCCAGTTGCCACAGTGCTTGTCAAAGCCAGTTCTGATTAATCTCTTTTGTCAGTGTGCCCTTTGCCATTCCCCATCACTCCTCCCTGAGAGAGACTTCACCCTGATTCATAAGGAAAAGGGGATGGCGTATTCTCTTAGCTACTTCCTGCTGAAAAGGGACACTGTG
>NW_006399893.1:8408826-8435347 GCF_000299155.1 Elephantulus edwardii
TAAATCGCCGGGAGCTGGGGCCTGTCAGTCCTGAAGTTTCTGAAGCTGTAAATCACACTGGAGGAGATTGCCCATCTTTCTCCTGGTGGATTTGAACCTTGAGAGAGGCATGGTCCTTGGCTTAGCATCTCAGTTCTTTATTGGCCAGAGCTTCCTTGGCCCACTGGGTAAGGAGTTGCACTGACAACCCCTAGGCTGGCAATTGGAATCAGTCTACCACCTGCTCTGCCGGAGAAGATGAGCAGTCTCCTCCCGTGTGGTTTATAGATGGTTAAACCTGGCAGAAGGATCAGCTATGAGTCAGTTCACACTTGACAGCAATGAGTTGAGTTATAAATAAAGTGAATTTCAGAATGTCCTAGAAAAATAAAGTAAGCCAGAGGGCAGTCCTCTTCATAGCCAGTGGCTATTGAGGTATATAGTGGTATAATAGCTAATAAGAATATGATATACTCATGAATAGTAAGGTGTTTAAGACAATGCTCTACCCCTATTTTTTAGCATTCTCTCCATGACCGTTATTATCAAGACAGATTTATGTGTGTGTTGTAATCATGACTATGAAGTATTAAGAAAGCAGTCCCTACCCTAAAACATATTGCCACACTGGCTTGTAGTGGGCTTTGGTACGCCTGGGCATGCTCAGACGTGTGTGAACACACCCATCAGAGGTGCAGACAGAAAGATTGATGAAGCTTCAGCTGCTTGTAAATGATAGAACAACCACATACCCCAGTCAAGAACAGCACATAGCACCCCAGGATTTATTTTTTTCACTGTGCCATAGTCTTTTGCATTCTTCTAGGCCACCTGACATAAAAAAGTCAAAGCTTTATAATGCAGCAGTTGTAAAAAAAAACCACACAAAAACAAAACAAAATCACCCTGAAACTCTGTCCTACTAGGCTGCCATTTGTCATCAAGTCACCAGTTTGAAAAGAATGATGTGGTACAGAGCTGGCAGCTTAGGGGGCATTGTGCACTTGATTGGTAAGTTAAGATCCAGCTTTCAGGTGAAAACCAGGCTGTCATGTTACATCCGAGGAAAGGGATCGTTGAACACTTCAAAAAGACTGAATGCTGAAGTAGTCACAGTACACTCTCTGACAGTGATCAAGAAAACCTTCCCCATACTAGTATGTCTTAGTTAACTAGAGATGCTGTAACAATACCACCACAAGAGAGCAAATTCTGTAAAGAACAGAAATTTATTTCCTCATAGTTCTGGAGGCTGAAAATCCACATCAAGTTTTTGGCTGTTCTCACATTTCCCCTGGTGTAATGTTCTCAGTCTGTTCAGCTCTTTAAAATATTTTTAAAAATTATGTTTGTATCATTCATATACGTTGTGATTATTAAGATTAAGCATGTACATTGTATTTGATATAATCTTTCATTTACATAATATTTCGTTCTTGTATATTGTGGACATTCCCCCTCTTACAATCATTTTACTAATAATTACATTTGGGAAAGCATATTAGCCAGCTCCTTCATGCCTTGTGCCTTAATGTCCCCATTTAGATAGCCAATTTCTGGTTTGCCCACAGCTCTGAGGGAACAAGCACCTCCCTTTGTTTGAAGAATCTTTTATTGAGCTTGGATACTTGGAGTATCTGTACCCACCAGCACAGTCCAGTCTAGAGCAAACCATCAGGTTGCAGCAAAAACCCCAGCTCACAGCAACGGATCGTCTTCTCTTTATCTGCCTGGGTTCTGGTCAGCACATGTGAGGCTAGGTTCCAATGGGCAGCACCTGCAAACTCAGGATTCCACACTTCTCCTTGCATTCTAGACTTGTTGACCTCTTCACTCACCCCCAGCTCCCCCATGGGACCAAGTCAGCAATTCCAACTGGAATTCCAATTGGAGTGGCAGAAGGAAGGTCCAGGGTTCCACTTGTTCCTGTGATTTATTTTCAGTAAATTATGAAGAGTTAATTTTACAACTTAAAATTGATGAGGTCAGGACAGTGAGGAATGGCCCAGATAGGGTTTTGAAGGCTGTAAGTCTTTATACTGACAGGACCTCGTAACCTAGCAAATGAAAAGCCAGTTTTCCAACAAAGGTTTTTGTGGTAAGGAGTTGTGTTGCCAACACAAAGGCACTTGGTTTGAAACCACCAGCTGCTCCATGGAAGAAAGATGGGCATTCTCTTCCTGTGTGACTTACTGTCACTGAAAACCTGCTGGAGGTTCTGACTCAATAGTATATAACAACATTTCTAAACAGAATGTTTATAAACTCTTATTTCTAAGCAAGTTCTGCATGAGTAGGGGTTCCGGATTCCAGCACATATTTTGGGCACACACAGTTCAGGCCACAACAGTGATGACAGCTGGTACTAGACAAGGGCTGTGTTGGGGTGGGAGAAGGGATATTCAAGGTCCACCTGTTCCTGTTATTTATTTTCAGCAAATTAAGAAGATTTATGAAGGATCAGTCTTTCCTTGGATATATGAGAACTATAGGCGGTGACAGACTAGGAAAAAGATCAAGCAGGACTGGAGAGAGGGACACAGGAAGTGGGAGCAGAGGATCAAAGAGTGGTAGGGCAGGAGCCAGCAGCCCTCTTCTAGAACAGAAAAGGCCTTGGAAGAAGCAGGACAGCTGTTCTGCTGTGTCGGGCCACAAGGAAATCAAACACCACTGTCCTCCAGTTGATTCTGGCTGTTAGTGACCCTGTAGGACAGAACTGTTCCTAGAGTTTCTAAGGCAGTGAGTCTCCACAGAACACTCGTGCTTCATCTTTCTCTCTTGCTGGTGGATTTGAACCACTGACCTCTTGTGTTTTAACAAACAGATGCTTTAACAAACAAAGTGGCTCCGAGTCTCTTGTTGAAGTGGGACAGAGGGCGCCAGCTGAGAGGTTGGGACATGTGGACCTTTACTTTCTTTTCAGCTAGCAAGCTTGTGAGCTTCTGGGGTCGGGAATCTGACCTAATCCCCAGCTCTAAGAACCTGTGATGTTGGGCCACCAGACCATCCTTGGACGGGTCACCAGTGGGGCTCTGTAAGCGTCTATTAAGGACTTATGGGTCAGGCACAGGGATACAAAGAAGATAAATACCATCTGGGTTGTAGCTTTGTCATAAAGCATTCCCATTCTTCCCGTAAGTAGAATAGCCACTCACTCTGACAAAGCATTTTGAGTTCCTAGGTGGTACAAACAGCTTCTAACCCAGAGGTTGGAGATTTCCAGTCTCCCCAGGCGTGTCTGGGTGAACTACTTCTGAAAGTGAACAACTGGAAATCCAGTTAAACTGTGCACTACTCGGACACACATGAGCTTGCCATGAGTTAGCATCGACTTGCCAGCATCTGGTTTTGTAAAGCATTTAATAACAGATTGTACATCTGTTTATATAAGCTAACTCTTTGAATCCTCCCAGAAGACCAAGCAGTAGGCACTACTAATTTTAGAGATGAGGAACTTAGGCACAGAGAGGTAAAGCAGTTTGACCAGAGTTTCACAGCCAGTGAGAAGTGGAGCCAGGATTTGAACCCAGAGAGTCTGGCCCCTGAACCTACACTCAGTACTTTTGCTGTTCAAAAGCCATTGCAGTTGAGGAGATTCCTATATTGGCCCTATGGGACAGAGAAGAAATGCCCTTTAGGGTTTCCAAGGCTCTATTTTTAGGGAGCTCTGGTGGATTCTTGGTTAAGAATATGCATTGCAGTCCCAGAGGCACATGATTCGAATCCACTAGCTGCTCTTCTGGAGAAGGATGGGCAGTTTTCTCCCATGCCATTAGCTGCCTCTGAAAACCCGCTGGGGCATCACTGTGAGTTTTTTCTGTCTTGATGATGCACAACAACAGCAACCATCATCACCATCACCACTGTCTCATCATTGTCCCACACAGCAGCTGGTGGGACCAAGTGGAGCTTCTGACCTTTGAGGTTAGCAGCCACATGTTTTGGCTGTAGTGCAACTAGTACTTCCTTTAAGCTCAGTAGAACAAGAAAAAT
This sequence comes from Elephantulus edwardii, assembly GCF_000299155.1. Taxonomy (NCBI): domain Eukaryota; kingdom Metazoa; phylum Chordata; class Mammalia; order Macroscelidea; family Macroscelididae; genus Elephantulus; species Elephantulus edwardii. The sequence goes on from NW_006399893.1 coordinate 8,412,799, forward strand.
ACAGTTTCTTTCTCCTTGGCACAGATATCCCCAGATCCTCTTGCATTCACCTTCACCTCTTGTGCATTTCCATGTTGGTGGAAAAGACCAGTGACTCATCAGGGAAATCTACTGGGGAAAGGTGCGTTACTGAGCCTTCCTGCCAGACTGTCTTCAGAGTGTTTGTTCTGCCAGTGAGCATCCCTTTTTCTTGTCCTCTATCTTTTGAAAATAACTTCCCTCAGTCTTCACTCTACAGAGCTGAGAGCATTCTAGATTGTGTTGTAGTGTTTGGATAACTTTGACACCCATTTATTAATTAGGAGTCTCTTCCATCCCATTAAATCCTCAGTGAGAAACCAGTTTCCTAAGCGTGGGGGAGAAACAAAATTCCCTCTCTCACTCCCATTTCAGATGTTTATGAATCGGAGGAAATGAGTTCTGAGAACATTTAGAATCCAAATGTTCTGAGTTTGGCCCTTTCCAGAGCTCCCTTGTGATGATGGAGTAAGGTACCTTCATATTTGAAGATGATGATGGTGGTGTCTGTATTGGATCGGAGGTAGGACCTTAGGTAGGCCTTCTGCTGCTGGTCCTGCTGGGCCACCTCTCACCTTGGGGACGTCCTATTGATGCTTCATGCTGAGACTGATAAGTGTTGTCTTCCTCTGCATCCATACCATTGTGCATGGATGTTGTGTATCTTTGGGGATGAGAGAAGTTGGAAGAGTCATCTATGAAGTCCTTAGAAACTTCTTTAATTCGGTCTACTAACTTCCATAAGTGACTGAGATTATCTCTCCTAGTTACAAGAAAATACTTTATTGCTTATTTAAGACTCTCAACCAGGTGGGTTGACAATGGTGACTATAGCAATGAGGTCAGATGTATTCGAGATTATGAGGATGGTGCAGGATAGGACAGGGTTCAGCTCTCTTGTTCATAGGGTCTTTATGAGTCATACGCGACTTGGCAGCCCCAAACAACAACAGCATCATAATTTCAATTTATAATTGGAATTTTAACATTATTATTCTTTGTGGTTTTTATTCCTTGCCTTTCCCCCCTTCTGTTTCTGTCTTTCTCTTCCTTCCTCTCTGATCATCCCACTTCCTTCTTGACTTCCTTCCATGACATTGAGTTTGTAGCATCTGCTTCGATTTGAAGCTCATGGCTGTTGTAGTTTTTGGTTGGTCAGACGGAACTCTAGTACAGCATAGCATGATGAGCATTAGCACTAACTCGGGGAGAGCCTGTCACAGTACCTGAAGTGTAGTTGATTCCCATTGAGATTACGTCAGAGCTGAGCTGACTCCTAGTTGACCCTCCTATGGGTCACTGAAGTCGATTTCTCATCTTTCTCCCACGGAGTGACTAGTGGATTCAAAACACCTGCTTTTGGCTTGGGAGCACAGCTCCTTACTGACTAAGCCACCAGAACTCACACAGTATACGGCACATGCTCTTTTCAATACCAATTTAAAAATAAAGAACAAAGTTCAAATCTTGTGCAGGCAGCGTGACACCATATGAAAAGGAGTTTATTGATTAAACCCTTGGAAAGTTTCAGGAAGTCTTTTCAAGTCCCAGGGTATTGGCACTCATGTGATGGATGCCTTGTGGCAGATAAAACAGTTGAATCTTGTTAGTGGAAGAAACAGAGATCTTTTAACATGAAGTGGTCCTTGAAAAATATTACCATAATTAAAATATACAATGCAGTTAATTTTCAGGAACAGTGCATTTTTCATGTCTTGAAGGAGCCTGACAGATTTACTTAAAAGAAAGAGAAAGAAAAGAATAGTCTTTTTTGGAAATGAGCACATGATCCAATTGACGTTGGTATATCAGCTCCTGGGCTGCAGGAGTCCTTCAAATCCAGTGTCCCCTCTGCACCTACTCCTTTTCCTCTCCCCCTCAACCTGGGAGATTGAACCTGGGTTGGAAGAAGTGGTCTTTTACTACATTGATTTCTGACTATAATTTGACATTTTATTCAGTTACGAATGCAGTCAGTCAGCCAGAGTGATTTTAAAATTGTACAACTTTGTTGCCACCAAATGTAGTCCTTGACTTTATTTTACAGTTCTTACAGACATTTCCAAATATTGTTTGCACTCATCACTACCTCTGAATTACAGTAGGTAACAGGTTCAACTTGATATCTTGTTAGTTGTTGTGTTAATAAAGAAACACTCAGGTTACAGTATCAAAATTGAAAATAGTGTAACCACTGGGGAAAGCAGTTTGGTGCTTCCTAAGGAAATAGAAAAGAAAAATACAGTTTGTTCAGCAATCTCATTACTAGGGATATATCCCAAACAATTAAGAATGGTGACATAAACATGCCCACACCCCTGTTTATTGTAGAATTATTTATAGTAGGAAAGAGTTGGCAACAACCCAGGTATCCATCAACAGAGGAATGGCTAAAGAAACGGTAGTATAGTCACACAATGGAGTCTTGTACGTCCCTGAGAAATAATAAAAAGTTGGAAATACTGTACAACATGGATGAATCCAGAGCAAACAGTGCTGAGTGGCATAAGCTAGTCGCAAAGAGATAGCTATTGGATAAGACCACTATTATAAAGAGCTAAGGAAAGCTTGTTACGTTGCAATGGTGTCTCTCTGAAGACTAAAGTGCGTCTCATACAGGCCATGGTCTTCGCAATCGCTTTTTATGCATCAGAGAGTTGCATGGTGACCAAGGAGGATAGAAGGAGAATTGATGCCTTTGAGCTGCGTTGCTGGAAAAGAGTATTGAGGGTACCATGGACTGCTAGGAAAACAAACAGATTCATCCCAGAAAGGATTAAACCGGGTGGCTCCTTGGAGGCAAGGATTCTGAGGCTCCGTCTAACATACTTTGGACATATTGTGAGGAGAGACCGGTCCTTGGAGAAGGACATCATGCTTGGGAGGGTGGAGGGACAGCGCAGGAGGGGAAGGCCCTCTATGAGGTGGATTGATTCAGTGACTGGGATAATCTGGACGGGAGTGTCAGAGACAGTGCGACTGGCACAGGACAGAGCAGAGTTTAGGCTGTTGTACATAGGGTTGCTATGAGTCGCAAGTGACTTGACAGCACATAACAACAACAATCACAAGGAAAGCTTGACACACAGAATCAATCTTAGAGGGTTAACAGGGGTGGAAAGGAAGGAGAGGAGAGTAAATATTAATAATTAAATGAGGGAGGTGTCAGGGAGCGATCAGACATTGTAATGAATTAATTACATTAGTCAATGACAGTGTTCTGGAACCAAGTGTTTGAATGATTGCATGAAAAATTAGTGTGATTTGTAAAACTTCACAAAACAAACTCAGAAGACATATAAGTGTATATATGCACATATATATTCATGTAAAATATTGTGATAACAATACTTAAATACAATTTATTTCCTTTGTAATCTCTTTGTATTTTATTTTGTGTATGTCAAAGCATTATTGGAGAACATATTTATGGGCTTCACCAGATTGCCCAGGAGATCTGTGGCCTAACATGTATCCTCAGGACTAATGCAGTGGGGCTCAGCCCTAGCTACATATCAAGATTTGCTCATTGGAGTTGGAAAACTCCAGTGTTTAGGTCATACCTCAGACCAATTAAATGCAAACCTCGGGGAACGGCCCCTGATTGCTGATGATCCATGTTGATCCAGAGTTGAGTACCCTTGGTCTAAATGGTTGTACAGACGAATCTACTTTTGACCCCCTCCGTTCTTATTCTTTAAAAACAAATCAAGTTCTGTGCTCATGATAGAAAACTGACGCCACAAAAGAGCATGGTTAGATTAGGAGGTGGATACCATGGCACACTCATATTGTATTAGCCTTTCTTTAGCTCTTATACATCCTAGTTTAATGATTTCCACTTCCAGGAAGATGGACTTGCTTGTGTTTCTTTTCACCTTCAATAAACCTTAAAATGAGAGCCAGTGTCAGAGCCCTAGACAGGGAGTAACATTCATCCCAGAAGGTATGTGTGTAGTCTGTGAGCGGGATAGTTAACTGAGTTGCTGAGTGGGTTGAGAAACCATTGTCACCCTTTGGGCCCAAGGGACCAGGCAAGGAGGTAGAGCTAGTAGAGTCCATTGAGAACTGCAGGCTAGGAGGAACGGAACTGCTCAAAAGAGGGGATGTTCTCAGAGAAAGGGAAGGTGAAAGAAATATCTGGCTGATTTTTATCAACCTCCAGCAAGGTCTCTAACTGGCTGCCTCAATTAGAGGCCAGGCAGTAAGGATGCCCAAACATCATAATTCTCAGAGGTCAGCTGGCCAGGACATGCAAGAGGGCTGAGAATGGATGGGGAGTGGGGTACCAGAATGTGGGGTACCAGAATAACCAGGTAAGTGTCACAGAGTGTTTTAGAACTAAGTGTCTGGCACTGTTTTGAGCTCTTAGGTTTAACAAAGTGGAGGTCATTTTCTTTCCCTCCCCCTCCTGAAGGAGCCTGGGGAATGTAGCATGCAGTGTAACAGACTACTAATGGACAGGGCCTGTTTGAAGCCACTTGAGCAAGCTGAGAAGTTTCCTTTGGTAGAGATTTACATTCTAACGCGGTGGAGCTGCATGCACGAGATGGTGGTGGCTTTTCTGGGTTTCTCCTAAGATTTGCATGGTGACTTGTGTGTCTCTTGGTAAGGCACCAAGAAGACCATTGAGGCAGAGAAGACATGAGAGCTTCACATAAAAAAACAAACCCTCTAAATTATAATCTGTCCTCTTCTAAATGGTAGCCCTCTGGTTGCACACAGAGAATCTGTGTAAATTGTTCCTGTTCTCTCCTCAGTCATCCTGAATCAAAGGTCAGAATCAAAGGTCACAAACAGAATAGCAGAGATAGGGGCCTGGTCAAGGACATGTAATCTGGAAATGCCTTCTCTTGTTTTTCTGTGGCCCCTGCTTGGAGCTTCCCACTGTCCCCTGGCAGGTCCTCCAGCAGGCTGAGCTTGCCGTGCGGGACCTCAGCAGTGATTGATGAATGAACTCCTGGTCAGTGGTAACTGCCTTGTTCTCGCAGCTCAGTGAGGACCCAGCCAACGCCCGTGTTCCAGCTTCCCATTAGGTTACACAAATGAGAAAACACAGAACCCAGGGTTTAAAACTTTACTGAGAATTTAAAAAATTATCAAATGCTCCTTAACACAAAGAAATAGAATAATCATGTTTTTCATGAGATAATTTTAGGAGTTAAAAAAACCAAAGAGACAGATCCCACTACAGGTGTTGTTGTCTGCACTTGGGTTGTAGATTCCGGATTAAAAGATGTCTCCTCTGTGCTTTATGACCTCGCTGGGAAAAATGAGAAAAATTCTGAATCTGCAGCTATTGTGAATTGGGTTCTTGTCACATGCACAGGCGATCTGCCCACTCTGCACTGTGATTCTTTTTGCCTCTAGCCTGATTGCCTGAGTTTAGACTCCTACCCTCTAGAATGATGAGACAGTCCCCTCCTGTGCTTATAAAACAGCACACTTGTGTTTTTGTTACAGTAGCACTGAGTAACTTCGACAGTTAACAGGAGCAGTCCTCACAGGTTTGCCGAGCAGAGGGCAGGCTCGCCACTGTTTTGCCAGGTCTTCTTTCTCGCGGAAGAGCTTTAGTATGTAGCCTGCAGAGGCTTGTGGTGCAAACCTGAAGGCAGGTGCTTCCAGTTCACCAACAGCAACTCAGGAGGTGGGGCGGGGCAGAGATCTTCTCCCAAGAGAGTTATAGCCTCTGAAAATCTGCCTGTGGGTCAGCTCCGATCCAGCTCAGGGGCAGTGAGTAATGAGTCTTCCTCTCTACTCAGCAGGAGGCACTTCGTTGAAGAAGAGAAGGAAATGGGAGAGGGTAGTGCCTTTTCTTGTCTCACAAATCTTCTCTTGAAAGATTTGGAAGCCAGAGACTTGAGTGATGAAAGTGATGGTTTATATTTTATTGCTAGGTTACATGCAAATGTGATTCAAAAGATTGTCTTAGTTTAAAAGAAAACGATGACTCACTTTCCTACTTGAGTTTTGTATCAGTAGTTCATGACTAAATAGGGCATGCTTTGCCAGCCGTTGGACTAAAAACCCAAAACCAAACGCACAGACTCATGGTGACTCCTGTGTTGCAGAGAGAACGGTCTGGAGACCATTGCTTGACTGTAATTTGTAGGATTGTCAGGCCATTCTTCTGTGGCTATAGGGCAGGTTTGAACCTCTGACCTTAAGGCTGTCATTGTGTACCATCAAGCTGGAATTGACCCATAGCCGACCCTCCAGTGAGTTTTCAGATGCAGTACACTGCATAGTATCCATTGGAGCAGCTGGATTCGAACCTTGTGCCTTTGGCTTGGCAGTGTATTTCCTTACTGCTGAGCCACCACAGCTCCCAACTTTTAGCTTAGTCCAGCACAAACCATCTGTGTCACCCAGGAAGGACTGAAAGAGCTTGCTAGAATGGCAGAGGTCTGGGCCTCCATCTTCCGAACATTTTCCTTGGATTTGGCTTGGGTGGTGGCCTAGTGGTAAAAAGTTGTGCTGCAGTCCAGAAGGCACATAGTTTGAATCCACCAGCAGCTCCACAGGAGAAGGATGGGCATTCTCCTCCCATACAATTAACTGCCTCTGAAACTGACCACTGGAGGGCCAGCTATGGGTTGGTTCCAACTCGATGGTACTCAAAACAAAAAGAACCTACATGCTGGGTGGTTCAGGATCTGCATTTTATGAAACACTGTAGCATAGACTGCTGATCTCCCTAGGAGCCTTCTTTAGGTGTGGGGGCTTAATCAGGAGATCTTTTGTTTTGTTTTGACTCTGGCTTATAAAATTCCTTTGAGACCTTCCTCTTCCAGACTTTTCTGTACTCCAGGCAGCTTGTCATTGGAAAGACAGATACACCCGAAGCGTATCCTCTCTGGAGAGGATGCTTGGTGTCACATGGTGGAAATTGCCGTCTTATTTAAAAACAAAGAAATAAAAGCCTGCCTTGAACACGATGGGCTCCCCAAAGAGGTCTGAAAAATAATCCAATGGTGTCTGTTTGTTTCAAGCCCGTGTTGTTATTAATCCTGTTACAGATGATAATGCTTTCCATTCATGGGCCTGCTGTCTCAGAGGAGTTTTATGTACGGAATACTAGACCCTGATGGGTGATTAAGCCACTCGCTTGATGTCTTACGGGCCACTCGAGAAGGATTCACTCACAGCAGCCTCCTGTTCTTCTAGAGGGGCTCACTGTTACGGCTCTGTGGGAAGGTGAGGTCCTTGGGGCCCAGTGCTGTGAAGGCTGACATCAGGAAGGATGTGGTGGGGTGACCAGGTCCATGACAGTTGTTAGTCCTGTCCTATCCTATTACCTCTCCTGACATCATAGAAGCTTCTTTATCCCCTCAGATTGGGGTAAGACAGGGCTATAGCTCTTGCTTTGTAAGGTTATTAGCCTATGGGGGGAAAATACTGAGAACCCTATAAAATAAGACGGACTTAATTTGATAGAACAACCCAAAGGCTGTACCTCTTTGGTGCTTCAGACTCAGCAGCTGTTCCAAGGGAAAAAAGATGGGTAGTGTCTTCCTGTCAAGACTTACAACTCCAGATGCCCCCTGGAGGGTCCTTTGGAGTCCAGGGGACTCATGGCAGGGAGTTGGCTTGATTTGATACAAGCACAGCTCCGTGCGATTGCCCTTCAGAAAAGTTTAAGACCAACACAATAAGGAGACTGCCTCAATAAAGCAAGTTGCACCAATTTTTCTATTTCCTAATGCATAGAAAATGTCATTTATACTGTATTATAGTCTTTTAAATGTGTAGTAATATTATGGAAAAATTAAAACCATTCTGAGTATTGCTGAAATGTGACACTTAGACACAGTGTGAGGACAGGCTATTGGAAAAGTTACCAGATAGGCTGGCACCATACAGGGTTACCAAAAAGCTTTGATTTTGTGAAGAAGAAAAAAAATGCCGTAAAGGGAAAGACAATAAAATGAGGCATGCCTGTGAATTTTTAAACAAGAGAAAGAGCTCTTTTTACTCATCAGGTTTCAAAATTGGAATTTATAATACAGACTGTGTTTGTCAGGATGGGGATTAGGTGACCCACACTCACCTATTTTCTGTTGTCCTGACACTCACTAAAGGCTGAGGAAGGAATGGTCCTCTGACAGTTTCATAGGAGTTAGTTGCCAGTTTCATAACGTTTTGAAATAAAGCCTTTCCAAACTCTGAGTTCCCTGTGACCTTTCTGCGACTGGAGTGATAACCATTGGGGTGATAACCGAAGCTTGCCTTTTCCAGCCAGGCAGGACGAGTGCTGGATGTATTTTGCATGGTTCTGTGATTGGCATAAGGAACTGTTTTCTTATCTGTCTCTCCTGTTCTCCCATGACTGTAACTATCCTGGGCCTGCAGACTCCACCTGTGGTCTCTCCCTGCTGAATTCAGACACAAAGGCCAGAAGGTGGAAAGCCAGGCTCTTCTTTTTAAAAAGGAAACCAGGAGGTGCTAGCCAGCATGCCAGGACACCTCACTCAGGCTGCACTTGGCCTTGACTCTTGGGCTCTGGAAGATAACTGGCATGGAGCCTCCATACTCCCTGACCCCCACCACACACACTTTTTTTTTTATTATTAAATTTATTTATTTATTTTTCATTTCAATAAACGTCTACAGAGATTTTGGAATGCCATTCATTCATTGTTGCACCCTCTCCCTGCCCACCCCCTCCATCCCCCCACCCTGTTTGCTCCTCTCCTTGAAAAGCAAAAGAAAAACTCCGTCATTGGTATACAATCCCCCCCGCACATCCCCCAACCACACCCCCAACCCCAAATATAATCCACTCTGCAACCCTCATTCCGTACTCTTACGATAAACATAATGCCCTAAAATATAATACTTTTAAACTGTTCTCTCCCCCATAGACTACAATACCGTAAACATATTTCATCCAGTTTTTCTCAGTCTTACCCCCACCCCGAGGTCAGCCTCATTCTACAACAGTGGCACCATATAGCATTTGTCCCTTTACCACACACACTTTTATTTAAATCACTCAACACTGACCCTAGAAACCTTGATTGTGTTACGTGTTGGGCTTCTAATGAAAGATTGGGATTTTGAGTCCACCAGCTGCTTCATGAGAGCTAGATGTAAAGTCTGTCTCTGAAAAAATGTACAGCCTTGGAAATCTGGCAGAGGATTGCTTGGAATGCCAAAAGGTTGATTTTTCAAGTCCAGCCAGAAGTTCCTTGGGAAAAAGGCCTGGAGACCTAATTTAGATAAGTCGGCACCTAAAAGCCTTACTGAGCACACAGCCCTCCATTGACAGTGTCTCCTGGGGTTTGTTTTTGTTTTTGTTTTTTTTAAACACACTGTATTCTCTAGACTTATCTCAGAAGCCAAAAATCATTGAATCATTGCCTTCTAATCAGACCCCATGGCTGACCCTCCAGTGGGTTTCTGGGCCTGTAAATCTCACTGAAGGAGATTGCCCGTCTTTCTCCTGAGGAGAAGCTAACTGGTGGATTTGAACCTGCAGCCTTTGAACTAACAATGCACCTCCTTGCAGATGATGCCACCAAAGCTTCCTCAACTGTTGTTGTTGTTTTTAAATGCCTTTGAGTTGAAACCAAGTCATAGCTGACTCTCCAGAAGGCTTTCGGAGTCTGTTAAATACCAGGCCTCACCAGAGACCCTTGGATTTTATCTAGCCAGAGGCTAGAATTCTCCTGAAGCCTGATCCTCCCTGAATGTTCTGCCACACCCTCACAAATAAACTGTGAGGCAGTTACAGTGATGAACAGGGAAATGCTTGTGTGTGGGAGCGACCAGCCTCCTTTTATTCATGTTTTAACCTGATCCATGTGTTTATGGGATACAGAGATGAAGTCTCTTGGCTATTTGTGACCTTCCCTGTTGGATAACAGCATCTGTTGTAAACAAATATTTTTCCCCCCTCTCAGAACACTAAAAGTTTATACCAAACAGTCTTTGAGCTTGAGCAGACCAAATGCTAATATTTCTGTCAGCCATACATTTGAGTTGATCTCTCTAAAAGGACGAGGAGCTCTCTCCAGCCTGTGTCCAAATTCTTGGATGGAGGATGGGGCAGGGGTGTTTCTTCCCATGAGTTTTGCTGATCACATCTGGAGAGTGAAGTCTTCCCCTGGGGCATGTTGGTTGGGAAAGACAGGCTACCCTGACCTTGTTCACAGTCAGGAGTTTTAGAGCTTGTTAAACAGCACTGGGGAGAGTCCAGTCTTCCCTGTCATCCTGGAGTCTGTTTGTAGTATATCTGCGGTCACCACCCTGTCCTGGGCCACTGCTTCCATTTCTCCTTCTCCAGTCTGCTGATGTCATCCCTAGGGAGTTGCACTGCTTACCCAAAGGTGGTGCCTCTCTGATGATTTTAAATCATTAGGGCTTTGTGAGAAATAGATGGGCAGTCTCCTCCCATGCAGTTTACAGTCTCAAGAACCCAGTGAAGAGTTAGTTGTGAGTCAGTGGCAAAGAATTGAGTTAGTAAACATTTAATCTTGACAGTCTGTGCCTGTCTGTCACTTTGTTACACTCTGTAGGCCTGCATGCTTCTATGTGCTGAAAGCTACAGTAACCCCAGTTCAGGTACTCGAGGTCATCCATGGTATGCAGGTTTCAGGGAACTTCCAGACTAAGACAGCCTAGGAAGAAAGGGCTGGTGATCCACTTCTAAAAGTTCACCAGTGAAAACAGCATAGTGCTGGAAGGTGAGCCTCGGGGATGGGAGGGCATTGTGCTATAGCTGTGACAGTAAATGCAGACATACTGACGAGGTGCACAGCTGGACAGTGACATGGACGAGGTGCAGGACTGGGCCCTGTTTGTTTTGTTCTCCACAGGGTCACAAGGCACCATGACGGATGGACAGTAGCTGACAGTCTCAGTAGCATCTGAGGGAGCATTGCAGTCTGCCTTCCACCCTCCACCCTCCTGCACGTGAGCCATGTGCTGACGCGGTTGGGAGCTTGGGTTCTGAAGGGGGCTGACAGGGTTCCAGTCCTTTACGAGCTGGACCACTTGGGCAGCTGAATAATTTTGGCCGCTGCTGTAAGTGGAGATGATGCTATCCTGGAACCTACATACACATTTGATTTTACAGTTTCCTTCGTTCGCATTGTGTTTCATACAGTCATTCCCATACATTATGTTTTATAAAATTAATCCCCGTGGAGGGGTGGGCAGGGAGAAAAGTGCAACAATGAATGAATGGAAATCCAAAATATCTGTAGATTTTCATTAAAATTAATAATAAAAATATTTTTAAAAAATTAATCCCCATTGAATTATGCCTACTCTTTTCTCATCTTTTCAGGTCCCTGCTGGATCTTTTACTTTATTTCTTTCTTACCCTATTTCTTTTACTCCCTCCTTCCACCCACCAAATTGTGCGACCCTTTGATTTCCCCCCTGCCCATCTTCACCCATCTGTTCCCACTTCTTCCCCTCTTAGGCCCCCATATGCGTTTTAACAGTTAAATAATTAACTGTTATATTTTTATACATTGTTGTATATGGTCGAGTGGAACTAACTCATGGCTGCCAATTGAGCTGGTTGTCAGAGGCAGTAAGTGACACGAGAGGAGGTTGCCATTCTTCTGCGAAGCAGCTCAAGGATTTGAACCAAGCTCCTTTGGGTTGGTGTGTAACTTAGCTGCCAGAGCTCCCAATTTTTATACATACTTCCAAGAGTATCTGGTACATAGTGAATGCTCAGGTTACAATTGTCAGTGTTCTGTCACTCGGGGCCCTCCTAATTAAACTCACATAGCAACACATACTCTTCCCTCTTCTTATGAGGCCCATGTGACCTGGTTGATCCCTGACCACTTCTCCAGGCCCCTCTCCCATCACTTCCTGTGTTTTCCGGCAACATTGGCGTTTCTCAGTTCCCTCAAGGCACCACATTCTCTGCTGCTTCTGGATCTTTGCTCCACTTTTTCCTGCTGCGAATGTTGCCTCTCTTTTCCTTTGCCTCCCAACACCTGCTCATCCTTCGTATGTCAGCTACACTGTCTTAGTTTGCTAGTCCTGTTGCAACACAACTACCAGAACTGGTGCCTTTAAAGAAGATGCATTTATTTGCTCTCAGTACTGGATGCTGAAAGAGCAAATGAGGGCCTTGGGCATATTGATTCTGTCTGCAAGTCTCCTGCTCCTGGATCTGATGCTGTTCCTTTTCTTGAAGATGATTTTTAAAAAGTTGTCTGTCTTTTCCTGTGTTTATTCTGGCATTTCTAAAATCAGCAACAAGATGGATTGATAAAGACAGATACAGTGACTGAAACAATGGACTAGAGCATGTCGTAGATAAGGAGATTGGAGCAGGGCAGGTCAAGGTCCAGATGTATTGTTCATAAGGTCACTGTAAATCCTAGTTGACTCAGTGACTTAGATTATACTGTATGCTGGTATAAGCTCAACTGATTAGCTGCTTATATTATAAGAGTTAAAGAAGTAGTTGACTAAGGCTTGTTGTTTGCTGTTGTCAGAAGCTCCAGCTGGTTTTTAGAGACAATTGATTACATGGGAGGGGATCACCTCTTTCTCCTGTGGAGCAGTTGGTGGCTTTGAACTTTATCCCTTTGGGATTGCAGCACAACCTTTTATCACTAGGCCACCAGAACTCCCTAGACCCTGCTTAGTGATGAAGATGTACATGTTTAATATTTGCTGCCACAATCCATGTGAGTTAAGCCAAAGCACTGAAAACAGTAGCTTAGCCAAATTGATGTAGAATGGTTCTTACCACAGTGCCCCTTTCTCATGGAAGCCTCTGCTAACCACTGAGGTGAATACATTAGATTCCCATCATTCTCTTTAGTGCCCCCATCTTTTCTTTTATAGCATTTGTGACTGTTTCTCAGTAGGTTTACTAGCTTAGTATCTTCCCCTTGTACACTACCTGTAACCCAGGCCTGGCCTCCTCTTCTCTCTCTCTTGTGATGGGTGAGTGCTGTGACCGCATGCTGCCCTGCTTTCTCCCTGGGCCCACAGTGAATGGCGTGCTGTGTTGTTGATTTGCAGACAGAAATCCTCCAGGATGTGTTTCTAAGTCTCAGGTCAGCCATGGGGCATGCACAGCAGGATCTGGCACGAGGTAAATGCTGAAGTTAGTGGCTCTCGAATGGTTGCGTGCGTCAGAAATGCCTGGAGGCCTTGTTGAACCCAGTTGGCTAGCCCTGCCTCCAATTCTATCTCCTGTGTCTGTTCGTCTGAGAGAGGGCCTCTGGTGACTCTGTATTTTGGGCGTCCAGCAACTGACTGTTGAGATGAACAGCTTGAACTCACCAGTTGTTAGAAAAAAATGAGGTGGTCTGCGTCTATCAAGGTGGTGGTGGTTGTTGTCGTCGTTAGGTGCTTTGGAGTTTGCTACAGCTCATAGCCATACTGTGAACAGGGAGTCTGAACCTGCTGACCCATCCTGTGCCATCCTCGTCATTTCTAACATACCTGAACTACTATTCCAGTCATCTTGTTGAGGGTCTTTGCTTTCTCACACCTTCCACCTTTCTAAGCATCACATCTCTTTGCAAAGAATAGCTCCTAACAACACGTCCAAATTATGTGAGTTGAAGCTTCACCATCCCTTTTGGGGGAGTTCTAAGAGTCGAGATTGGTTGCTAAGAGTCAGTATTGATTTGATGCCAGTGGGTTTAGTAGGTGTGGGGTGGGACCCAATAATTTGCTGTTTTGATAATAAAAACACCAGATGACGCTGGCACTGTTGACCTTGAACCTTTGATAGACAGCTGTGTCAGAAGAGCAGCCCTTACAGTGCTCAGAGCTCCCTACTGCCTGAAGGCCAGAGAAGTCTTGCTGTGGGTGATCTGCTTAGTACGTCCTGTCCTTGGTCCTCACCTCCCTGGTGTGTGAGGCTTTGTGAGGCTGTGTAGGACCTCAGAGTGAGAGGAGCTCTCCTTCCTCCTTCTTTGTTACTTGGATGATAAAATTGCAGAGCTGAAAGATTTGAAGTCTCGGGTCCCCCAGGAAAAGAATGTTTGGAAAGAGTTCATTCTAACTGTGTTATAAGGGCCCCAGAGCAAGGATCACTGTAGTTTGATTGGAGCTAAATTTAGGGCCAGTTATTGATGGCAACCGCTCCTGCTTCTGTTTGTTCTTGAAAATGCTCCCGTAAAGGGCTCTTTTGCTGGCCCTCTTGTGTTCGCCTGCTGAGACCCTGAAGGAAGCTGTTGTTTACCCAAGACCCACCGCAGCAGTGCAGTACCCAGGAGGGCCCAGATTCCCTTCCTGTGCGAGACCACCATGATGATTTCCTTGGGATTTGGGGACATTAAATGCCCAAGCATCCTAACCTTGCCCGGCCTGAGCAGAAGCTGGTGGCGTTGCCGATTGAGAACTTTAGAGTAAGCTGTATTTATTTAGGGCTATACCGCTCTCCTGGCAGTCTCCACTTCAGAATAACTAATGTCATCAGTTTTTCTGTTCTAAAAATGGGGATGATGATATTATTTAGGGAAGTTATGGTGTTTCTCAGAATAAAGAGTGTGAGACTTGTCTCGTGATATCAGGAGAGGACTAGGCCCCAGAGAAAGATATCAAGCTGGATAAAGTAGAGAGCCAAACAAAAAGTAGAAGGCCTTCAACAAGATGGGTTGACATGGTGCCTACAACAGTGGGGCCAGTCACAGAAGAAATTGTGATGATAGCACAGGGTTGGGCAGGGTTTGTTCTGTTGAACATGGGGTCAGTATGAGTAGGAACAGATTTGATGACACCTTGCTACAATGATGAGGGGTGAAGCACAGCTTCTGAATGCAAAGATTTCTAAATTCAAATCTAAGCTTATGTCTCTTTGTTTTGTGACCTTGAAGAGTGATGAGTCTTGTTAGAACTCAGTGTTCTCCTTCATTGTATAGAATTAGAATGGTTCTCACCATGGATAAAATACTTGAGGAAATCGGTAGAATACAAATAAAAGTCTCGATTTCAGTATAGTATAGTAAAGTATAGTGTAGTGTAGTATAGTATAGTATAGTATAGTATAGTATAGTATAGTATAGTATAGTATAGTAACAATGTTTATTGATTTCTTGGTTTTCACAAATGTGCTATGATAATGCAACATGTTAATGTTAGGGACTGCTGAGTGAGGGTATTTGAGAACTCTGTATTGTCTTTTTCAGCTTTTCTGGAAATGTAAAATTATTCTAAAGGAAACAGTTGATGAAAAATGTTTGTAAAGTGTTTAGCAAAGTGATTTGAACTTAGTAAGCCCTTGGTAAATGGTGGCTGGTACTGGGACCACTACTATCACTGGAGTTACTGCACTCACTCTCATCACCATCATGTCAGAGCCGACTCCTAGCTGACCCTCTGGCAGGTTTTCAGAGGCCATATATCATACAGGAGATTACCTGTCTTTCTTCCTTGGAGCAGTTAGTGGATCCGAACTGCCTGCCTTTGGGTTGGCAGGGCAGCTCCTTATCCATAAGCCATTGGAGCTCCTTCACAATCACTACAGCTAGACATTAATATATTGTGGCTAGCTGCTGTCATAAATTATCACAAATCAGGTGGCTTCAGATACCAGAAATTAATAATCTTAATGGTCAAGAGGTCCAGAATGGCTCTCACTGGGCTCCAGTCAAGGCACTAACAGGATTGCATTCCTTTCTGGAAGCTCTTAGGAAGAACATCCTTGTCTTTTCTGGCTCCCAGAGACAGCCTGCCTTTCTTGGTCGCCCAGGCCTCACGTGTGTCTGCTCTGTTCTCTGTGGCTTCTATGGAGCTCCTTCATGATCTGGCAGACTCTTCTGCTGCCTCTGCTAAGGGACCTCATGATGACACGGGGCCCGCTTGGATAATCCTGAACCATCTCTCCATCTTGATCTCTAATGTAATCACTTCTGCAAAGTTCCTTTTGTATCTTAACTTTTCCAGTGATTCTGGTGATTAGAACATGGATATCATTGTTGTCTTTTTGTACTGATGAGTTGGAGCTGACCCATAGCTGACCCTCCTGCAGGTTTTTAGAGGCAGTAAATCTCAGGGGAGAAGAGTGCCTGTCTTTTTTTCACTGAACAACTGATGGATTTATGGAATTAGGTGTGTCAGACTGTGTGAGACTGGCTCAGGATAGGGCAGGTTTCAGAGCTATTGTACGTAGGGTTGCTATGAGTCACAGGAAACTTGATGGCACATAACACCACCACCACAACAGCCTTTGTGTTGGCAGTCCAGTTCCTTACCTTGGAGAGGGACATCATGCTTGGAAAGGTGGTAGGATGATAATGGATAAGAAGACCCTCAAACAGGTGGATTGACACAGTGAGTGCAGCAATGGTCCTGAGAGTGTCAGAGATTGTGAGGACAGTATAGTATTCACCAGAGCTCAGATCTATTGTTTATAGGGTCGCTGTGAGTTATACTCAACTTGATGTCACCTAACAATGACAACAGGCCACCAGATCTCCCTCGTTCCATGTGGTTAGCTATGTTCCTTGTCCTTTCCCCACTGACCCCGCTCCTTGTACATCTCCTGCCCCTACACAGCCCCTGGAGCCCGGACAGCATGCTCCTAGCCTGGTTGTTGAAGGCCACACAAGCTACCTTGCTTTCCCAGCCGTCTCTGGCCCTGGTCTTTCTAGAATTCATTGTCCCCGCAAATGAACACCCTACAGACTCTGAGAGTTTGCACCCCCTCCCTTTTCTTCTGCATGTCTCTGTCTCTTCCTGAATCTGTGTTGTCTACTATGGCAGTCACTAGCACGTGAGAATTTAAAATGCCACTAATCTGAGTTGAAGCACTCTGTGGATGCAAAATGCATATACGCCAGATTTTAAAGATTTAGTATGGAAAGAGAATGTGAAATATTTGTTTATAATTTTTTTGTTTGTTTTGTTGTTGTTGTGTACCATCGAATCGTATCTGACTGACACAGGAGGAGGTTGCTCCTTCTTCTCCAGCAAAGCATCTGGTGAATTTGAACCACCTGCCTTTGAGATTGCAGCACAGCTTCTTGCCACCATGCCACTAGAGCTCCCTTTTCTTATTCTTTAATTATGATTTCTTTTATTCTTCTGTTTATGATTTTTAATATTGTTTTTTAGACAGTCTGTCTTCAGCATTTAATTCTTAAAAGCGAACAGGCTTTGTTATAATGACTGTTTACAAAGGAAGAGTGCTCTGGTGGCCTAGTGGTAAAGAACTGTGCTGCTACCCAAGTCACACCGTTCAAATCCACCAACTCCTTCATGGAAGAAGTATGCACTGTCAACTCTAATATAATTTGAAAATCCACTGGAGAATCAACTATAAGTTGGTTCTGACTTGATGGCTGGCACAGAACATTTACAAAGGAAGTCATAAAATAAAAACAAATGATCATTAGAAAAGCTTTGATTTAAATTACTGACATAAAATATTAGTGATGAAAGTCTTGGGATATTTATGTTTTTATCATGATTTTTGCATCCTTTAATCCTAAAATTTGGAAAGCAGTTTCCTAAGTATCTCGTGCTCTATGCCAAGACCAGTTTTGAGGTGACAAAACATTAATAGTAACATGAAGATTTTTGAACCATATTGAAAAAAATATTAAAAATAAACAGCCTTTGAAAGCATTAGGTTGACTTGGCATTTTATATGCTTATAAGAAATTAAGCAAAATTATACCTCAGATCGGTTAAGCAGAAAAATAACGTACTGATTTTCTTTTTAAATGTCAAAGGCTTGTTTTTGAAAGAGTTATATAGAAGACAAGTTTATTGTAGAAATCTCATAATGGAAGAAAACTAGTGTACTTCACAGAACAGAATATAAACTCATTGACATAGAGTCATTTCTGACTCACCGCGACCCAGAAAGGACAGAGTAGACCTGCCCCATAAAGTATGCAGGACTGTAGGTCTCAGTGGAAGCATGCTGCACAGTGGTTGCTGGCTTTGAACAGCTAACCTTTGGGTCAAGGCTCCTAATAATCAATTAAACTGTTTATATACATATACCATCACAACCAAAATCTAAGCCAAGGTTTTAAACAGTTTGACTGAAGTACAACATATAAATGAATGTGTGGTCCTAAATCCTGAGTGTAAAATTAAAGCAGTTACTTTATTTTGAACCAGAAAGTGAATAAACTGTTGAGAAGATACCCCCATAATGAGAGATTCTTACCCTGTTGCACTATCCATTTCAAGGCAAAGTTGGGAGAAAATGTGTCTTAGATTTGGTTAGTTGTGTTCTCTGTTACATGTTTTCATAAGCTAGTTATGGTTCAAGACTAATACTCAGGGAGACTGCATGTTCATTCAGGTTAAAATTGAATGAGTGTAGTTCCATAGGGCTAAACAAACCACTATTCTTATTTGAATTAGAGAAAATCGATGCAGTTTGTCCAGATTTTCATAGTTCTGCCCAGACAACAACCATTTGTACTATTTCTGTCTTTAAAAAAGTATTCTGATAAAATAATCTTGCAAAAGAAAGGCAGGCTGCTCTTACATTTATCCATGATAGAAAGGCCACATCTCCCAGTCTTGGCTGTATCTAGAGCAAAGCCATCTTCAAGTCTCCATCTACATGAAATGATTCCTTTTCCACTGTGATTAGGAACTTGTAGAAACACTGATAATTTCAGGAGAGTGCTCAGAATGTCACGCATGGCCCTTGAGCATCACAATGGTCAGTGGACCAGATATATTCCATCCATGCCGATTTTCCAGTCCACTGTGGCACGGTCATACATTCTTGCAGGAATTGCTAGCATGTCACTTCTCTCCATGAAAACCTGATCTGCTTGTCCTCTTTATCTCTTACATCAAAACTTTTTTTTTTTAAAAAACTTTTACTTCCATCTAAGATATGTTTAATTTTCAGTATCCAAGGGTTAAGCTTTCTTATAAAACATTTTAATCTGGTACTGATCATTTGGCAATTTACCTTTGAATGTTGTTCTTCTGTCCATTCATGAGCCGGTTCTCCCTTTTTGAATCCTTTCTAATTCTGTTTTTACCAGGATCCAATTTCTAGAAACAATCCTAAGCAGATAGAGTTGCGCGATGCCAACTGCATAGTCAGGCTCCAGTGGGCAGAGTTTCCTCTGGTCATCTGAGGCCTCATGCCTGTACGTGGCTTCCACTGTCTTCCCGGTCATGCCTGGAGGGTGCATAAGTGTGGGACATTTATGATTATGAATATTGGTCACATGTTTTAAAAGATAATGGTGTGAATATATTGGGTTAAATAAAACATACTACTAAAATGAATGTTCTCTATTCATTTTAACTGAAAATTTTACTACTAGGAAATTTTAAAACACATACGTGACTTGCATTAGATTTTGGACAGAATTGGTCAAAAATCCTGCATAAATCAATGTGTGTGTCTCTGTGTGTGTGTGTGTAAAACCAGCTACTGAGGGTGAGCCTGTGTATGCCAGAGCAGAGCTGTATTCCATGGAGTTTTCAGGGGCTGGTCTTTTAAGATTGCCAGGCCTTTTTTGGTAGGCACATTTGTTTGGTCTCTTTCAGCCTTTCTGTTCACAGCTGAGCATAGAAATCATTTGTATTGTTTGTGAACCCAGCGATGTAAGCACTGGGCTGCTAATTAATTGGAAAGGTCAGCACTTCGAATCCCCCAGCTGCTCTGCTTTTGCAGAGATTCTTAGGCATATGTCGTAGAAGCAGGGAGGGCAAGACTTTGTCTCTTGTCCTTTGGATGGGGTATTAGGAGGAAGCAGTCCCTGGGAGAGGACCTCATGCTTGGGAAGATAGAGAGCCATTGGAAAAGAGGAAGACTCTCAGCGAGATGGAAGGTACGTGGTGGAGATTGTAAGGATGGTACAGGACTGGGTGAGGTTTCTATTAACGTGAGGCTTCTGTGAGATGGATTTGACAGCACCTAACAACAGCCAGCATGGCTTTGGCTTTATGACAGGTCTGTCCTGGAGGGGCTTTCATGTTATCACATGCCCGAGCAAACTGTGGCCCAAGTCATTGCCTGGCCTTCATCCTCACAGGCTGCAGACCCTGAAGAGGGCAACCAACCAACTAACAGACTTGCATTCTTGGAAAGCTCCAGAATGGAGCAGTTTGACTCTGCTAAGATTGCTGTAAGTCAGAATTGACTCTGTGCATTGAGTTTTGTTTTCCTTTTTGAGTGGGGGCCTCCAGGTACCTGTAAAACCACCATGTTTCCCTTAGTGTTGCAGAAAACGCTTCCCAGGACTTGGACTTAAGCACACCTCAGCCCTTACAGGTCCACTTGTCTGCAGAAGGAATTTCTGGAGCTGAGAATATTAGATCATTTGAACTGTGAGAAGACTGGGAAGCTCTGGTGGTGCAGCCTGTAAGAGAGCTGTGCTGCTAACCCAGAGACTGCAGAGCTCCAGAAGTTCGAATTCATCAGTGGCTGTTTGGGAGAGAAATGGGGGTCTCTGTCCATCGCACTTCTAAAAAAATGTTTTTCTCTCAATTGATTTTATTTTTTGTGTGAAAGTTTACAAATCATATACTTACTTGCTTTCATTCAGACATTCATAGACATTTTACCTTATGCCAACATTACAATTAGTTTATGTAATTAATTATAGCATCTCATCTAATCCTTATTGTACATTACCTTTTCCTCCACCCAGCATATCTATATATTATTTTTTTGAGCTCCTTACTGTCTCTTCTCATCCCTGCTAACCCTCCAAGATAGATTCTCTGTTTGTAAACCTTTCCTTAGATTTCATTCAACATGTTGTTGTTGTTGTTGTTCTTAGGTGGTGTTAGCAACCCTGTGAACAACAAATCTGAACCCTATTGTATCTTGTGCCATCCACATACTTCCCTGACATTTTAGAGCCTGTTGCTGCAGTCACTGTGTCAGTCCATCTGATCAAGGGTCTTCCTCTCCTTCACTGGCTTTCTGCCTTTCCGAGCATCATGTCCCTCTCCAAGGAATAACCCCTGCTAGCAACATACCCACAGTGTGTGAGATGAAGCCTCATCATCTTTGCCTCCAAAGAGCACTCTGGCTGTACCTTCTCCAAGACATACTAGCTTGTTCTTTTGGCAGTCCATGGGATACTCAGTGCTCTTCTCCAACACCACAACTCAGAGGCATAAATTCTTCTGACATTTTTATTCATTGTCCAGTTCTCAGATGCAAAGCAAATGATCAGAAAGATCATGGCCTAAATCAGATGCACCTTAGTCCTCAAACTGACTTCATTATTCCTCAGTACTTTGGAGAGGTCCCTAAGTGCCGACTTTCCCAGTGCACAGCAGCTCTTTATTTCCCGACTACTGGTGCCAGGGGTGTTGTTGATTTTTGGATCCAAGTAAAATGAAGTTTTTGACAGTTTCAATCTTTTCTCCTTCAATCATGATGTTGCTTACTGTCCAGTTGTAAGACTGTTTGTATTCTTGTCATTGAAATGCAGTCCATACCTAAGGCTGCATTCCTTGATGTTCTTTAACAAGTGCTTCAAGTCTTCCTCATTTTCAGTAAGCAAGGTTGTCATCTATATAATTCAAGTTATTGAAGAGTCTCCCTCCAATCCTGATGCCACATTCCTCATCATGTAGTCCAGCTTCTCGAATAATTTATTCAGCATACAGATTGACTGGGTATGGAGATAAAATACAATCCTGACTCACTCCCTTCCTAATTTCAGCCATGTTATGCAGTATTTCACAAATTCTGGATTTTTTTTTAAGTCCTGTGTTATACTCCATTGTGTTACTATACTACAGTCTCTTTAGTCATTCATCTATTGATGGAGTCTTGGGTTGTTTCCAGCTCTTTGTTGTTGTAAATAATGTTGCAGTAAACGTGGGTGTTTGTTAGTTTCTGCTGCGGTGCTTATTTCTTCAAAGTATATATTTCATAGTGGGATTGCTGGATCAAACGGCATTTCTCTTTGCAAGTCTTTAAGGAAACATTCAGCAGCTTTGCATGGTGATTGCAGAGTTTTACAGTCCCACCAGCAGTGTATGGGAATTCCCATCTCACCACTCCTTTTCCAGCATTTGTTGTTTGACATTTTATTGACATTGCTATTTTTTGCTAGAGGGAGATGATAATCTCATTATTGTTCTGATTTGCACAAGAAAAACTATAAAACATTACGACAAGAAACTACCCTTGTAACTTATACCCTCAGAAACCTGCTGGAGTGCCTGCCATGAGCTGGGACTGACTCGAAGGCAGTGAAGTAAGTGAGTGAGCGATCCACGGTTCTTTGTATCAGCCCACAAAGTTAGGCAAGGGTGTCTGCTTTCCTGATGGGAAACAGCAAACATTAGGGGAGTGCTTTGGTATTTTTAACCGGATACTTTTACATTAATTTTTCTGTCTTCATCACAGACTAGTTGATTCTGCTCATAGGAAAAAAAAATCTCTGAATTGGGATGAGGAGACCTGCATATGAATGGCTACTTTCTGTTCCTCTCCTTCAGTTTTTAGATGATTCTGGGTTTCATTTATTTGATTTTACTTTGTTCGGCTTGTTGTTGTTGTTATGTGCCGTCGAGTCATTTGCGACTCATAGCGACCCTATGTACAACAGCCCTAAACCCTGCTCTATCCTGTGCCAAT
>NW_006399893.1:8435637-8448208 GCF_000299155.1 Elephantulus edwardii
TTCTGTCCTCCCTAGTCATTGTCCAGCTCTCTGATGCATAACAAGTGATTGCAAAGACCATGGCCTGTATCAGGCACACCTTCGTCTCCAAAGAGACACCGTTGCTCTTGAGTACTTTAGAGAGGTCCCTAACAGCATACTTTCCCATCGCAATATGTTTTTTGATTTCCTGGCTGCTGGTGCCAAGGGGTAGTGTTTTTTTAAAAATCCACATAAGTGATTCTGAAAGGCCCTGGTGGTGTGGTGCTTGATTTGTTGCACTTTGCACTGCTCATTTTTAAGATCAGCTTCACACCATTGTCCACTCTGAGGGACAAAGAGGAACAGTTTCCTTCTGTACAGATTTAATAGCCTCTGAGAGTCAGTGGAGTCTCGCTGTGTGAGGGAATCTCCTCAACAGCAGGGGACTTGGCTTTTTTTGAACCAGGTTATTCTGGAGCCCTAGTGGCATTGTGGGTTAAGCATTGGGCTGCTAATGGAAAGGCTGGTTCTTCAAACCCACCAGTCGCTCTGTGGGTGAAACATGAGCTGTGGTGGATGCTGAGGTGAATGCTGTGGAGGTTTGCAATCTTGGAAACCCTGTGAACAGTTCTTTTCTGTTCTGCAGGGATGCTGTGAATTGGCAGTGAGTTTGAGAGTGTTTACTTTTTTAAAATGAATTTTTGTTTTATATTGGTTTATATACACTATGTTTCATCTAAACATTGTTTTTCACAAATTCCTTCATTCACATGGTGTTTCACAGGACCACTCCCATATATTGTATTTTATAAAATTGATTTGTTGTTCTAAGGCGATTCTACATTCTTCTAACACTTCTCTGGCAGTCACTGCTCTGAAGAAGAGTGCTGCTTCAGACTCATAACACTTGTTGGCATGGAGCTGGAATTGACCCATTACTGGTCCTGCTTTTGGAGCCGTAGATCCTGTAGAAGGAGATTGTCCCCTTTTCTTTCTCCTGTGGAGCAGCTGGGAGATTCAGACCTCCAGCGGGCTACAGGCTGTGGGCCAGCAGCATGACCTGTAGGTTATGCCATCTGGGGAGTGCCTGGTGTTTCCTAAAATACACCAGAGTCATCTGGAGGAACAGTATGAAGATACAGATCCCAGAGCTGTGGGCTCTTCCCTAGGAATAGAAATGGGTTGACTTCAAGTAGATTTTTACACTACTCATATGGCCTCGCATCTCAAGATCATTGTTAAGTCCTACTTTTTGTTTCTCTGTGACTGTCTGGCTTGCCTGAACCATCCATGAAGGATGGAGCTGGCTGTTCAGGCTCTCTGTATGCTTGGGGGTGGGAAAGACTGCGTTGTGTGGTCACAGCTACTGCCCCAAGCACCCTGGAACATGACAGTGGTTGATTTGTTGAGCATTTGGGGCCACAATGGGGTTGAGTATGACAGATTGTGAGGATGGCACAGGATAAAGTTCACATCTATGGTTCAGAGGATTGCTGTGACTTGAAGTTGACTCACTAGCACCCAACAACAACAGCTGCCTCCAGAGTGACTACTTGAAGCTCCTGTCCACCCCGAGGTTACCAGGGAACATTCCAGGTTCAGTGGTTGGGGTTTTTCTCCCATCTGCTCTCCTCAGCTTGGCCACTTTCTGCAGCCTGTAGTAGCTCTCTGTGCCTCACTCCCTTCATCTGAATTGGCTAGTCAGATAGTTATTTCAGAGTATTGTTGTAAAAATTAAAGGTATTTACAAGGCATCTTGCGAATAAGCATTCAGCAGTGTGAACTACTAGTGTGTTATCTGACATTCTGCATGGATTTCAGCCTGTAATGGGCCCAAAACAGACTTAATGATTTTATCAATGAACATCTGTGAGCTGGAGGCAAGCTTGAGAGAGGAAAGAAAGACTTGGGCAACTAGAGGTGGTGGTTGTTGTTATGTGCCATCCAGTCGCTTGCGACTCATAGCGACCCTAAATGCCGTTCTATCCCATGCCAACCTCGCCGTCTCAAACATACTCATTCCCACCACTCCACTCACTGAATCGATCCATCTCATCGAGGGTCTTTCTTTCCTGCGCCGTCCCTCTACTCTCCCAAACATGATGTCCCTCACCAAGGACCAGTCCCTCCTTGTAACATGCCCAGAGTATGTCAGATGACGCTTCAGAATCCTTGACTCCAAGGAGCATTTTCGCTTCACCTTCTCTAGGACAAACCTGTTTGTTTGCCTAGCAGTCCATGGGATATCCAACACTCTTCTCCAGCGCCACAGCTCAAAGGCATCGATTCACTTTCTATCATCCCTATTCAGTGTCCAACTCTCTGATACATAGCACGTAATTGCAAAGACTATAGCCTTTATCAGGCGCACCTTAGTCTCCAGCCTGACGTTGTTGCTCTTCAGTACTCTTGAGAGGTCCCTCACAGCTGACTTTCCCAGTGCAATTCATCTCCTGATTTCCTGGCTGCTATTACCAAGAGTGTTGACTGTGGAACCAAGTAAACTAAAACTGTTAACTATCTCAATCTCTTCATGATCCATACTGATGCTGCCAGTTGGCCTAGTGGTGAGAATCTTTGTTTTCTTGACGTTGAGCTTCAGTCCATATAGGAGGCTGCAGTCCTTGACCTTCTGCAGCAAGTGCTTCAGGTCCTCCTCAGTTTCTGCAAGCAGGATTGTGCCATTTGCATAATGCAGGTTGTTGATGATTCTTCCACCAATCCTGATGCCACATTCCTCCTTATTCTGACAAGCGTCTTGGATATCTGTTCTGCATAGATTGAAAAGGTATGGAGACAAAATACATCCCTGAAGGACCCCTTTCTTGATTTTGAACCAACCAGTGTTTCCCTGCTCTGTTCTGACAACTGCCTCTTGGTCCAAGTATATAGGTTTTGCATTAGCACGATAAAATGTTCTGGGATTCCCATTCTTCTCAGAGTCAGCCACAGTTTGTTATGACCACGCAGTCAAATGCTTTTGCATAGTCAGTGAAGCACAGTTAGACATTCTTCTGGTATTCTTTGCTTTCTGCCAAGATCCGTCTTACATTAGCTATAATATCCCTAGTACCATGACCTCTTCTAAATCCAGCCTGCACATCTGGCAATTCTCTGTTGACATATTGTTCCAAATGTTTTAATAATTTTCAGCAGAATCTTGTTTGCATGTGACATCAATGATACTGTTCGATAATTTCCACACTCTGTTGGGTCACCTTTGGAATGGGAACAAATATTGATCTCTTCCAGTCACTTGGCCAGCTGGCTGTCCTCCAGATTTCCTGGCACAACTTAGTGAGCACATCCAGGGCAGTGTCTGTTTGTTGAAATAAATCAATTGGTATGCTGTCAACTCCTAGAGCCTTGTTTTTTGCCAATTCCTTCATAGCAACTTGAACTTCCTCCTTCATCACCATAGGTTCTTGCTCATAAGTTATTTCATGAAATTCCTCTGTGTCAGCCAATTCCTTCTGATACAGTAACTCTGTGTACTCCTTTCATCTTCTCTTGATACTTCCTGGATGATTCAACATTCTACCCAAACTGTCTTTAAGTATTACCGCCTGTGGCTTGAATTTGTTTTTCAACTCCTTCAGCTTAAGAAATGCTGAGCGACTCTGGCCCTTTTGATTTTCCGACTCCAGCTCTCTGCATATTTCATTATAGTACCTTGCTTTGTTGTCTGGAGCCGCCTTTTGAAATTTTCTGTTCAGATCTTTGATTTCTTGGTTTCTTCCTTTAGCTTTGGCTTCTCGGTGCTCTGGTGCAATACTCAGAGTCTCATCTGACATCCATCTTGATCTTTTCTTCTTTTTATGCCTTTGTAATGATCTTTTGTATTCTTCGTGGACGATTTTCTTGATATCCTCCCAGAGCTCATTTGGTCTGTGCTCATTGGTGCTCAAGGCCTCAAACCTGTTTCTGAGATGGTTTTGAAATTCGAGTGGGACAAACTTAAGTTCAAATCTTGGTTCCTGTGGACTTTCCTCGACTTCTGCTTGAACTTGTGTATGAGTAGTTGGTGGTTTGTCCCACAGTCAGCACCCAACCTGGTTTTCACTGCTGATATTGAGCTTCTCCAGCGAGTTTTTCCACAAATGTAATCGTTTTGATTCCTATGCATACCATCAGGTGAGGCCCATGTGTATAGACTGTGTTTATGTTTCTTATAAAAGGTTATAGAGGTGGTAGTTAATGGAATTAAGGAGGGTGAGAGAGGGGGCTCTGGTGGCCTAGTGGTAAGGAGCTACCCTGCCAAACCAAAGTCAGGCGGTTCAAATCCACAAGCTGCTCAGTAGGAGAAAGATGGGTTTTCACCTCCCATTTAGTTTACAGCCTCTGAAAACCTGTAGGAAGGTCACCTGAATCAGTTCTGGCTCAATAGAACACTACAAGCAAGGGGCAGAGAGATGTTCCAAGTACCTGGTGCTGGACAGTAGTGTGTGTACCTCTTTAGAGAGCTTCTCTGAGGAGGGACCTGCCGCCTTTCTTGCAGGAAAGTTGGGTTGTATTTCTGGTGAGGGCATCCCATGTACAGCCACCACCCATATGTTAGTGGAGCTTGCATGTTGCTTTAACAAGGTTCACTGTGACTCTTAGACAAGGATAGAGAGGGCAAAAGGGCAGACAATTTACTCCTGAAAATAAGTCAGTGAAAACCCTACAGAGAGTAGGGGAAGCCCAGAGTTGATCCTGGCCATGGGTGAGGTTGGACAGCACTTTCTTCTATGGGTCTCCAGCGACTGAGGGTCAATTTGACACTATTGAGCAACCCTCAGGAAGTTCCAGGCCTCCTGAGTTACAATGGACACTCACAGTGGGTTCTGACAGGTCACCCTTAACCTGCTGCAGAGGTAGTGACTGGGCCAGCAGATGGGTGAAGGTCCTTTTAGCAGGATTGCGCCCTGTGTGCAGTGTGGGCCTGTCCTGGGATTGGGCCCGCTGGGAGAAAGGGTAGTAATTGTTTAGACTGTGTGAGGACCTTTGACTAGAAGATGCATAGTTACCTGCTAACCCACTTAACATCCAAATGCTGACCTCTTGGCTTCTCCTTTCAGCTCAGTTCCCTTGAGTCTTGAGCCCAGGATGAGCCCCTCCCTGCCTCCTGGACCCTGGGTCCATTGTGGAAGAGGTAGAAGCCTGCAACATAGCCCTGAAGAAGGGTAGAACATTCTCCTCTGACTTCCCTTGGAGTTTTCAAAAACTTGCAAATTTGTCTGAAGAGTGGAGTTTATTTTTTTTTCTCAGTTAAGGGTGTGAACCTGCCTCAGAATTACCTTTCCTGGGGTGATAGCTTGCCATGTACTTGCCTGCATATTTATTTCAAATCTGTGGATTTTCTCTCTCTTTTATCACCTTGGCTTCCTTTTTTGTTAGAACTATTTCGGTAACAAGATTTGTAAAAGAAAAATAATAACCTACATGACCCAGTGTATGTTCCTGTCAGGGCTGACTCACTGGTGTTCTGAGTAAATGTAGAAGTATGTGGAGATTGACAGAGTGATAAAATGAGATGTGCATATTCCCGTTAAGGACATGGATTTCCTTGGAGTTTTCGGTGGTAGGACATTCTCCAGCCTTTGGCTGCTGACCGGAGGGCTTGAGCTGGTTGTAAACTTCCCTAAGGATTGCAATTGGAAAGAGATGGCAGTGATGTGAGGGAGAAGCCGCGGGATATCTTTTTACTTCTCGCAGGAGGACTCTGAATTAAAATAGTATTTATTAAAATGGTGCTAATCTCTGGTGTCCTAGTGGCAAGAAGTTGGGCAGCAATCCCAAAGGCATGTGTGGCTCGAGGCCACCAGCTGCTCCACAGGAGAAGGATGGGCCATCTCCTCCTGTGTGATTACTGCCTCTGAAAATCTGCCAGAGGGTCAGATATGGGTCTGTTCGGACACCATGGTAAACAACAATCAATCAACTGGTTTACAATGTCCTGGGGAACTTTGGGTATATTAATTTACTTAATTTTTTTTTAATTTACTTAATTTTTAGACCAACCTGTTGAAGGCAATTATTATTAATACTTCTTTATTGATAAGATGGCTAATATGAAAGGTTAATGCACTTCACTACTATGTGAAAGGTTGGAGGTTTAAGACTACCCTTAGGTCCCTTGGAAGGAAGGCCTGGCATTTTCTGGAAGAAGCAGTCATTGAAAACCTGGCAGCATCTGTACTGGTGCTAGTGCTGATGGAGTTATTTAGGGAGAAGGATAGAATAATTTCCCCTCAGGCCCTACTGAGATCTGATCAGAGCTGGGATTTGGTCACTGGCCAGTTTTATCACAAAGACCATCTTATCTCCACTATTCATTTTGTCTTTACTGGGACTTACTTACCCAAAGAAGAGGAAGAGGAGAGAAGGCTTACTGAAAGCCTACTGCATCCTGGGCTTCTTCACACTTAAGCACCTTCCCATTATCTCTCTAACCCTCAGCACCTTGTGGGGTAGAGATAGGCATAGGCTGGAAAAATTGCAGTTTTCTTTGCAGGAGACACCAAGAAATCGAGTATTGCAGTGAGGCAAGTCCTGAGAATTGCTTCGATTGCTCAGTATATATAAAATGTACCTTTACACTGTTCTGTCACCTATTAAAAATCCTCACAACTAGACCACTGGACAGCAGCATAATAAATGGAGGAAATGAAACCTTGAGATGTCAAAGATTTCATTTTACTTGGATTCACAATCAACACAGTTGCTCATTACTTGGTCATCCATGTCATCCGTGGTCATCCATGCTTATATGGACACAGTAGTGTAGAAAACAAAAGACAAATGCACTCACAAAAATATCTTTAAAGTGTTAAAGAGCAAGGATGTCAGTTTAAAAACTAAGATGCACTTGACCCAAGCTGTTTTCCATTGCTTCGTATGCATGTTAAAGTTGGACAATGACTGAGGAAGACTGAAGAAGATTTGATATCTTTGACTTGTGGCGTTGGCAGAGATTATGGAATGCCTCAGGACTGCCAATGGAACAAACAAGTCTTCCTTGGAGGAAGTGCAGCCTGGGTGATACTTGAAGGTAAGAATGGTAAAGTTTTGTCTTACATACTATGGATGTAGGGAGGATAGAAGGAGAATTGACACCTTTGAGCTGTGGTGCTGGAGAAGAGTATTGAATGTACCCTGGACTGCCAAGAAAACAAACAGATCCAACCTAGAGAGGGTTAAACCAGGCTACTCCTTGGAGGCAAGGATTCTGGGGCTTCACTGACATACTTTGGACATGTTGTAAGGAGTGACAGGTCCTTGGAGAGGGACATCATGCTTGGTAGGGTGGAAGGACAGCGCAGGAGGGGAAGACCCTCTATGAGGTGGATTGATTCAGTGACTGGGGTAATCGGGATGGGTGTGTCAGAGGCAATGTGATTGGCACAGGATAGAGGAGGGTTTAGGGCTGTTGTACATAGGGTTGCTATGAGTCGCAAACAACTCGACGGCACATAACAACAACAACAACTATGGATGTTATTTGGAGGGGCCAGTTCTTGGAGGAGGACATCTTGCTTGGAGAAGTGGAGGTGCAGAGAAAGAGGAAGATTCTCAACAATATGAATTTTGACACAGTGACAGCGACAGTGGCTTGAGCATGATGGAGATTGTGAGGATGATACAGGTTAGGGCAGGATCTTGGTCTGTGTTCAGATAACTTCTGTGCATCAGAGTTGACCCAAAGACACCCAATAGAGTCTCCTAACTGCATAAATTTGAAATATTTAGAGATGCTCTGAGAATTACCAAAGTGTGACAGAGAGACACAAAATGAACTCATGCTATTAGAAAAGTGGCTCCAGTAGACTTGCTTGACAAGATCTTCAGTTTGTAAAAATATCATACTGCAAATAATAATAATGTGAAGCACAAGCAAATGAGAGATGCTTGTGCTGTTTATTCTTCTGTGTGATGAAACAGAGGCTTAGAGATATTGCATGCTTTGCCTGTTAAGTGGTGGTGCTTGGATTCACACATTCTGATTCTAGAGTCTGGGCTAGTCTGCTGCGTAGAAGCTTCGTGGGCCTGGACGCTTACTCTGTGCATTGGAGGGGGAAGAACTTAGTGTTCTGAGAATTGGATGTCTGAATAATAGCAAATGAATAGAATGCCATATTTATTACTTTTGTGCAAGCTTCAAATCCTTACGACTTTATGTATAACAATAAAACTTTGAGATAAGTTCTTGATTATTGGTAGATTTGAACCATAGTTGGTTTTCCACTAATCTGGTGTCACGTAGTCCTCCTTCTCTGATTTTCTGTTCTGCACACAGACTGATAAGTGAAGTGCAAGGATATACCCTGCTGCACACTTTTTCTGAATTTAAACTACACTCTAACTAACTAAATTAATTCATTACTGTTAAGTCGGAACCAGCTCATAACTGAGAGGCTGAAGCAGGAATGGCATCCACTTCCAAAAAAGCTTGCTCCGGAAATTCTGTGAACTTGGAGGAAAGATGACAGTTTTGTTCAAGAGTTTTATTCATAGGGTCACTATGGGTCATCTACGACTCTAAGCACTTAACAACAAATTGCATGAGAAGAGTTGCTCAGCTTTCCTCTGTGGAGCAGCTGGTGGATACGAACAGCCTACCTTTGGTTTGGCAGCACAATTCCCTACTGAGTAGGTCACCAGAACTACTGCACCACTCATTATCCTCTTATGATGTCCAAAGAACTGTCTTTCAGTGCTTGCGCAAATTCTGCATGACTGCATGAGGTGTTCTAGGGTCTCATTCATAATTATTCATAATTAATTATTTTCCACACAGCTGAATGCCTTTATGTAATCGATGGACTAGGAATACTAAAATAACCAATGAAGACAACTCCACGTCTACTCACCAATTCTTAGGGGACTTTGTGTAGGACATAGATTAGAACTAACCTTACTGGATTTCCGAGGCTGTGACTCTTTATGGAAGCAGTGGGTTTAGGTTGCCAACCTTTCAGCCACCAGCCAATTAATTATTTAGCCACTGTGCCACTAGGACTTTTAGAATATTACTAAGAATTGACATTTTCAGTGAATTAGTAAGTATTTGCAGAGTTTTGTTTAAGATTCTGCGATCAGTGCTTTATGACATTCCAGGAGGCCATGAAGTATGAAGTGTACCCAGGCTTGGGGGAGCCCATGGCCTAGGTATGAATGTTACTGCAGACGACAGGGAGGGCTCACTTCAGGTCTTTGAACATTTCCTAGAGTAAGTGATGCAAGGGGACATAGGGCCCTGAAAGGAGGGACAATGCCTGGGCGCAGAGAACACAGCCTAAACATGTGGAGAGAAGGTAGACCAGTTGATGCAGCAAAGGCATCTTTTGTCCTGATGCAAGAGGACCTTACAGGTCAAGGTTTGATTTTGGAGATAATGTTGTATTGGCCATTTTATTGATGTGGAAAAGAGTGGCCTGGGGGATTCACGTGGCAACTGTGACTCCAGAATGGATGAGAGAAGGGCGGTGAGGCTGGAGCTAGGTTTTCAAGACAGAAGGCTGCTGGCAGCTTGCTAACCACTTACTTTCCAATCATTGCAACTTGGGGTGACCCATGTATTTTAGAGTAGAACTCTACATGGTTTGTGGTGGCTGTGAGATTTTAGTCGTCTGGGGGGACTTACTATCCAGTTTTAATTTGGGATGACCTATGTGTTTTAGAATTGAGCTTTACATAGTTTACATTGCCTGTGAGATAGTTATTTATCTGGGTGGATTTGAACTTTTATCCTTTCAGTTTGCATCTGCCCCTCCATTAACAGCTCATGTCAGCCAGGTTTTGTATTGTGAGCTACTGGGTAAGAAATGGTTGAGGTTGGAATGCTCATTAGAGCCAGTTGGCTGTGTTCCTTAACCAGAAGGAAGAAATGCTGGGGTGGGGGAGGCAGAGATGGGACCTACTGATGTCACTGAGATGGAGGCTTAGAGAGGGGACAGAGGACCACGTATTCAGGAGTAGATGACGCTCACAGAATCCAAGAGGAACATGCTGTTAGTTTATTTTCTCCACCCCAGTGGCCTGAGTGACTTATTTGCATTTTTATTAGAAAACTCTCCACCTGGATGGGTTGTCCTAGAGCCTCAGCTTTCCCGTTCACTGCTTCATCACTGTGGTGAGCGAGGCCCAGGTGTGACCTGCACACCAGTTTGAATCTGGTGTCAGGAGAGTTGTTAGGATTACAGAAAGGTGCTGGCAGTGAGATGGAGTCTGACGTGGTTTCACGGCTTTCTAGACCACCCTTGGCAGCTGTGAGACGATTGGCTATAGGCTTGGAGTTCAGTGCTAGCAGCCTGAGGTAGGAGAGGGAGAACAGCCGTGAAAATGGCCCCTGTGCAGCTCTATAGGAAGATCAGTGTCCCCAGGCTGACTGGCTCCCACCTCTCCGTGGTTCCTACCTCTCTGTGGCTCCCACCTCTCTGTGGCTCCCACCTCTTCGTGGCTCCTGTCCTGCCCTCAATGGCTGTTCTCTGCCATCTGGGAGGCTAACCCAGCGGTATTTAATGATGGCATTTAGGACCCTTCCCCAAATTGGAGCTACACTTGAGTTTCTCAGGTTTTTAATTCCAGGAGGCATTTTGAACATTTGTTCAAAATTAGTTGATGCCCTGGGAGGGGAGATGGTGAGGTGATTCCTTAGAAGAAAAGCCCTTGTGGTTGGTTTCCTTCCAAAAAGTCACAGTCATTGAAGAGTCTCTGGACACCTTCTCCTTTGCAGCACATGGAGTTGACACGGGTCTCAATCTCTTTGACATCAGCACTTTTGGTTGTGTTAGACAGTGCATACAGTGTCTGCAGAAAACCAGGAATGTCTTAGCTCATGTGGTGTTGTTAGATACCAAGTTTTCTGATTCATAGTGATCCTGTGTCCAGTGCAAGGAACCCTGGCCAGTCCTGTGCTATCCTCCAGGTCTTCACTGTGCTTAACACCCATGGTCACAGTGACAGTGTTAGTCATTTATGTGGAGGGGCTTCCTCTCCTTCTCAGACCCTATAGCTTTCCAAGCATCATGTCCTCTTCCAAGGACAGGAGCCTCCTGATAACATGCCCAAAATGTATGAGACAAAGTCTCACAATCAATTCCAAGACAAATGATATTTTAATTTGTATACACACTATATTACACACACACACACACACACACACACACACACACACACTTTGCCAGCACTACAATTCAAAGACATCCTTTCTTCTTGATGTTCCCTTATACATTGTTGAACTTTCACATATGTGTCAAGCAATTGAAAATACTATGTCTTGGATCAGGCACACCTTAGTTTTTAAATGGATTTTCTTGCTCCTTAGTACTTTAAAATGATCCTTGACAGTCAGTTTTCCTAATGCAGTTTGTCCTTCGATATGTTGTGATTTAAATGAAAGTTTACAGAAAGGTTTGGTTTTCATTCATTCAGTGTTGTACATTTTCCTCCCTACCCCTCCTTCCCCCACCCCATCTGCTTTGTAATGCACCTCTTGTTCCAGATTGTTGTTGTATATATATACTACCTAATTATATACTCTCTGTCCTAGAGAGGGTGAAACCGCATTTCTCCTTGGAGGCTAGGATTTTGAAGCTCCTTCTCACATACTTTGCATATGTAGCCAGGGGGGATGGATTTTGGAGGAGTACATCATGCTCGGAAGGGTGGATGGACAGCACAGGAAAAGGAAACCCAGGATGAGATGGATTGATACAGTAGTTGGGGCAAAGGGTGTTGGTGAGACTGGCTCAGACAGGGCAGGGTTCAGAGCTGCTGTATGTAGGGTCACTATGGGTCGTGGGTGACTCAACAGCACATAACAACAACAACAACACTCTGTTCAAACAGTCCTTCCCTTCATCTGCTTCAATGCAGTGTTCATTATCTGTCCACTTTCTTCTCACTCTCTTCCCAACCTCGCATGCCAGACCTGTTTTACAACGGAAGTGTTACACAGTACTTACTTGTCACTTTGTGACTGAGATATTTCACTCAGCACAATGTCCTCCAGGCTCACCTATGTTGTGTAGTGTCTTACAAGTTCATTGTTGAATTCTGTGGACTGCCAAAGGACAAACAAATATATCTTGGAAAAGGTATAACCAGGTACTCCTTGGAGGCAAGGAGAGTGAAACTTAATCTCCCATATTTTGGGCATGTTGTTAGGAGAAACCAGTCCCTGGAGAAGGACATCATGCTTGGAAAGGTCAGTGCAGGAGAAGACGCTCAACAAGATGCACTGATACTGACTCTAATGGTGGTCTGTAGTCATCTCATGAGTTGTCATCAACTAATGGGTCATAGTCAACTCAACAGCACTCAACAACAACAACATACTAGCTTAGTATTTAAAAAAAAATTCTCTTTAATTATAGATGAATATCAAAAGCCCTCACCCTATTCACTTTAAGATGCAGCAAAACTATCCAATTATATATTCAGTAACTTACTAATTTCTCAAAATTAGTATGAAAGAACTAGTTGATAAAAAGGAAAGTAATTTCTTATAATGAATAATGTTGTTGTTGTTGTTATGTGCCGTCTAGTCGATTCTGACTCATAGCGACCCTATGCACAACAGCCGTAAACCCTGCTCTATCCTGTGCCAACCGCACTGCCTCTGACA
>NW_006399893.1:8472052-8484264 GCF_000299155.1 Elephantulus edwardii
GTTGGTGCATATATTTGAATGATAGTGGTATTCACTGGACTTCCTTGTATGCGTATAGATATTATCCTGTCACTGACAATATTGTACTTCAAGACAGATCTAGCAATGACTTTTTTAACTATGAAAGCAACTCCATTTTTCCTCAGTTTTTCATCTCCAGAGTAATATATCATATGATCATCTGACTCAAAATGCCCCATGCCAGTCCATCATACATAGTAATATTTCAGGTAGATGCATTGTTATTGTGAGTGCCATCCACCTGACTCCTGGTCACCTGGAGCACAGCCGGATGAAGTGTGTCAGCCTGCACTGTCTCCATTGGTTTCAAATTGGAATCCGTGAGACCTTCATTGGCTGAATTTTGTAAATAGATTTTCAGGCCTTTCTAATTATTTTATTCTAGAAGCGCCACTGTAACCCATTCAGCATCTTCACAGCATCAAGATTGCAGTGACAGTGGGTGGGTGCATGAGGTGTAATGGCTGATTCTTGATTCCAGGTGTCCACTAAGGCCGGTGAGAGGTTTACTTCTGAAGCTCTATTGTACCCATGCATGAACCCTTTTAGCCTACTTCTTCAAAGGAATTAGCATTTGTGATGGTTTATCTTGGACTGTGGATAAGGAAAGAGGTAAAATCTACTCTTGAGTTTTGCCCTTGGTTGCATGGAGCATTCAGGATTCTGAGGTTCTCTGTGTAGAGAGACATGGTCCTTAGGGAATAAGGAGATGAAAAATTTGAGTATAAAAGTAGACGAGGGATCCACTATTACATTCCGGTGCTGAAGAACACCAGGTGGGGAATTGTGAGACCCAGAGGTCTGGAACTGACTGTCACTGTCCTTAGATCCCACCTGGTTCTCCAGCATGCATAGGTTTTTCATAGCACATTTTTCAAGATCATTAATGTGAGGGCAGTGGAGTGGAGGTGGGAACAAGAAACTCTTAATTGAGAATTATAATAAAATGCTACCCATGGACTTCCAAAAGAACAAACAAATCTGCCTTTGAAGACGTGTAACCAGGGTGCTCCTGAGAGGCATGGATCATGAATGTTTGTCACACACTGTTGGCATGTTGTCAGGGTGGGTCCGTCCTAGAAAACAGGCATCGTACTGAGACAGATGGAGGATCAGAGCTAGGGAGGAAGACCTTCCATGAGATGAACTGACATAGTGAAGACAGCAATGGACTTGACCAAGGCAGAGACTGGGAGCATGATACAGGACAGGGCAAGGTTCCAATCTATTATGAATTGAGTCGTTTTGAGTTACAGTAAACTTAATGGCACCTGGTGGCAAGAAGCTATGGTGCAGTCCCAAAGGCATGCGGTTTGAATCCCACCAGCTGCTCCCCGGGAGAAGGATGGGCAGTCTCTTCCTGTGCGATTCATTGCTTCTGAAAACCTGCTAGCAGTCATCTGTAGACATGGTACATAACAACAAGGTGTAGAATTTGCCTACAGTGTTGTTTTGTTTGCAGGCTGTTTATAATACTTTTCTCTAAAACATCAACAAAAGAAGTAAATATTGATTGAAAACAAAATTATAGCTTTTCCCCAGATACATTCTCACTGTCTCCCCAACTGGTGCTTTACTCTTCCTTCTAGACAGAATTCCATTTTCATGATCTCCATTCAAAAATGCTTTCACAGTTTAGGCAGAATTAAGAATGAAGAAAATCAAAGCATAATAAACTTAGGAAGAGACTGAGAGAATCTACTAAATCTCAGAAAACATGCATTTGGATAAAAATTCGATGGAAGTTAGGATAAGAAAGTTAAGTATCTACAAATTTTCTTTCTCTATAAGCAAATGATTGTAAATTCTCTTCGGTGCTCTGCAAGAAAATATATTGAAGATTAGTTGAACAGTAAAACTTTGCTGAGGATTGACTTGAATGGCCTTTGGTTTCTCACCTGCCATGTATTTTGCTAATGTCTAGAGTAAAAGGTAATGTGACATCTTTTTCATGAGACTTAGGGAGTAAGGTCTAGGATTCCTAAGATAAAACCAGCATCAAATTCTTAACTGATGTTAATATTACAGACTTGAAAACATTGGGGTGGTAAAAGATAATGGACTTAGTAAAGAGTCTTTGCAGGTCATGAATATTCTTTGAACTTTGCATTCTTTATCACTAATATGATTCATAAATCACCTACCACCTGTGCAATTGATCCAATAACACTTGTACTGTAGTATACCAAATGAGTTGTTTATGAAAACAGAGTTGGTGTTTATTATTTAGGCCTGTGAAAATGGGTATTCATCCCATTAACCTTACCACTGTGTGGGTGAGACCTTTTGATGATGACCAAGGCATTCAAAATGATTTTCTAGAAATATATTTTGATGGCTGGACTTGCTGGGCTGTAGCACCATGTGCCTGGCATGATAATATAGATGCGAACCCTGGCATGATAATATAGATGCGAACCCTGCTGTTTTGCCCTAAAGCCCTTTCAGACTGACTGGTACCAGTTGTCATCAAGTTGGAGCCAACTCAGGTGACCCCTGTGTTAGAGCAGAGCTTATCTCCATAGAGTTCCAGGGACTGATTTTTCAGATGCAGAGTGAAGGCTTTTGTTCTGAAATGCCTCTGCTGGACTCAGATCTCCCATTTTTCACCTGGCAGCTGAGCCATTCTCTGTTTGTACCTCTTGGGGACACCCATGCAGATGCTGGATGAAAAAGGAACCGATGGCCTCTGTCATTGATGCCATTCTTCCCCTCCTATTGTCAGTGTTAAGTGCTGTTTAGCCTGTTATTGACTGAGCCACCCTGACTGACAGAGGAGAATTGCTCCAGGTTTCTAAGGTTGTAGTCTTTACCAGGACAAGGCCCAAGACATCCCTCCCTCAGAGTTGTTGGAACTCAGAGGTGCTTAGTCCAGTGCTTACTCTCGGAACCACCAGGCATCTTTGTTCTTTATTGATTGATTATTTTGTGATTATGTTTTGAGCAGAGATGAGATCCTGATGGTGGTGGACATGGAATGCTTGTGGATTGAGCACAGACTGCCTCTGTGAATGGCCTACTGTGACCATAGTTGTGCAGGTGGACCACTTAAGAGGGAGTTGGCTGTATTTTGACTAAAAAGAGCAAGCGCCTCATAATATATCTTTCAGAAGAAAATGCTGTGACATACTGTAATGCTGACTGCTAGTCTCAGGATTTCAGGGGCAGTCACCTTGAAAATGCATCTCTGTGGCCTGGTCTTTATTTTTTGTCTGTCTTCCTCTTTCCCTCCTTAAAGTCTTTTCACTTTTGGACTCTCTGCTGGTAATTTCAATGAATATCAGACATATACCGTATGCATCTGTTAGAGGACATCTCACCTTTTTTTATAATGGGGTTCTGCAAAGGGAACATAGTAGCTGTATCAGAAGCACATAGTAAATACAGTTCTGAAATGGCTTCTTACTGCTTCTTTTGGGTTTTGTTCTTCAAGGTGAAGCTGCTACAAACAATCTGTATTTTATGTATTTGGATGAACAGGCTTGTAATTTGACTGGCTTTATCTCCTGTTGTTAATACTTTTTTTTTTTAAATATAGAAATTTTTTGAAACTGGTGTATATATGTATGCTTGGGGCTGAGTGTTTATATTTATGGAGTCCAGAAAGTCACATTGAAAGCGTTGGGTTAATGCCTCCTGAGTCTTAGAACAAAGAGCTGTTCTGTGCTGATGCTCCATCTTTGCCAAATGTAGCCTTACTCCTGCTGAACTAATAGTAGATGGATTTGGATCCTAACAAGCAAGATAATGCAATTTTTTCAGATAAATGCCTCTGGTGTTGAAGTGAGGGGGCCTCCCACTTAGCTATTTTTAACTCTTTTTTTGGGGGGGTGGGGAGATGATCTTAAAAGGGAATTGGGTTCCCAAAAAAGAGATGCAAAGTTCACAGAAGCTCTTTGTCAGCCTGTTTGGAACGAAGCAACTTCTTAAAGAGGGGGATTTTTAAAATGTCTTTGTCCTTGTGATTTTAGGAGGAGAGATTAGTATTCTAAAGTGGACGTTGGAGGAGGACTCGTCAACCATGTAAGTACTGTGTTATTGTTGTCTATTATTGAGTTGGAACCAACCGTTGCTGGCCCTCCAGTGGGTTTCCAGAGGTAGTAAATTGCATGGGAGGAGATTGCCTATCTTTCTCCCATGGAGCAGCTGGTGGATTAGAAACATGTACCTTTCTTTGGCAGTACAGTTTTTCCCATCAAGTCACCAGAGCTCCCTTTAAGCACTGCGTTGTTACTGTTGTTGTGTATCATTGAGTTGGAACGAACTCAGCAGATCCTCCAATGGATTTCAGAGGCAGTATAGTCACATGGGGGAGACTGCCCATCTTTCTTCCATGGAGCAGCTGGTGGACTCCAACTGTATGCCTTCAGGTTGGGAGCACAGCTTCTGACCAGTAAGCCACCAGAGCTCCCGATAAGTACTGTGTTGTTGGCCATCAAGTTGGAACTGATCCAGAGCTGACTCTGTAGCTGGTTTTCAGGGACAGTGGGGAAGCGCATATTCACCCCGTCTAAGTGTGGAGAATGCTTGTCCTTGGAGAGAGAAGACCAAGTAACTGAATTGGATGTTAATGTTTGAAGATATGAAAATATGGATACTGTAGTCCCAGAGGGTCTCCCAGTTCAACCCTCAAGCTAACTTTCTGTTTAATGTCTCCTGGAGTTGATCTTTGGGGGGTAGGGGAATAGTTGGGCAAAAACATGTATCTGTCCAGAATTAGTAAAGTGATTGGAACATTTATTCATTTGTTCACTCAGTAATTCTCCATAAAAATTTGTTGAGCTTGGCTGTGGCCAGTTTCTGTTACACAGAAGAGCTAGGCCTGCCTGGGAACTGACTTGGAGAGGATCATGTTAGACATGTCCACTACTGGGCTAGAGAGTCTGGCTCGCTAAGATTTGTTCAGCCTCTGAACTCTGTCTTATTAAGGAACAAATGAAACTTTGATTTGTTGATATTGCCCCCAAATTGCCATGTTCCAAGTCTTTACACTTATCAGCATATTTTATGGAAGTAATTTGCTAAGTACTCCCTTACTTTCATTTGTCTGAACAGAGTGCAAAGCTTTAAAACCATTTCCCAGTCTTTAACGCTGATAGTCACCTTGGTAAATCAGATGCTCAAGGTGGAGCAGAACTTTGATTTCACAGTTTGAAAGGGTTTGTGTGTCAAGGTTATAGGCCCAGAGAGTGAAACAGTAATCATTATTAATTCTTGTTTCTTTTATGTTTGTGGGTCTTTGAACAAACTTCATCTTTAACAGCCTCTTGGGAGGGAGAATCATGCGAGCAGCCACAGCAGACGAATGAAAACGTTCATGGTATCCTGAGAGAGTCATGTGGCCTGGTTACTTTCATCTGAGGGCGCTCTCTGTCACCCTCCAAGTTGGTCCTGCTGGGAGAAATCAAAGAAACAGGAAGTGTCTTCTTGGACCTTCAAAGAGATTTTGAATCTCTGAAGATGAGCCTCTTTGTCTAAGAGGCAACAGGCCTGTTATATCCATTCTCCCATGCACACACCCCAGTTGCTTCATTTGAAGGAAGGATGCTGCATTTTAGGGACTGGATAACTAAGTGCTCTAGCATCCACCTCCTCTTCTTTGGGGCAGGCCTAGTGCTGATAGATAGGAAATTGACCCATTGCTCTCCAAGGGTTTCCAGGCATGGCAGCCAAGGTTGCAGGCTGCCCCTGGGGACACGTGGAGCTGCCTCTGGTGCCCCAACCAGCCAACTGTGGTGGCTTCTGCTCTGCCTCTCCTGCCCTCCAGTTTCTGAGGTGCCAGCTGCTCCTCTCTCCTCAATTCGCCACTGTGTGGGTTTGACAGCCTTCACAGGCAGGCCAACGTGTTGGCATCATATGGGACTCTTGGGTGGTGTTTATCTACCACCAGATATGTTGCTATGTTCTCCTTGAGCATGATGTACCTAGCTGCCTTTGGAGAGGTCTCTTGGCACCTTTGGGAATAACCATGGAAAGAGCATCTGTCTGTCAGCCTCCTCCAGAGCCTGCGACTCCTGCTCCTGTCAACCTGTTGTTGGAGCAGTTCCCAAAGTGGCAGACTTCCTTGTGGTTGATATTTATAACTCAAAAGCCTATCACAAATGCCATTGCCTTTCTTTCTCTTTTAACTAGCTTTCAGGAGGTAAAGCACATGGCCTTTGAACTTAAGACCACTTAAGGACAGTGGTGGAGTGCTTCTGAAAGGTGGAGCACTGG
This sequence comes from Elephantulus edwardii, assembly GCF_000299155.1. Lineage (NCBI taxonomy): Eukaryota > Metazoa > Chordata > Mammalia > Macroscelidea > Macroscelididae > Elephantulus > Elephantulus edwardii. The sequence continues at coordinate 8,478,290 of NW_006399893.1, forward strand.
CACACCATTCTTTATCTGCCATGTTGTAAAATCATCTCCCTGCTGATTTAAGGGGGCAGCTAAGGCCCTGGCTTTATGCTTAGGCTGTGTAACCAAAGCGTCAGTTTAGATAAGGGAGTTTATTAGCTTCTGAGGCTCAATGGCTCTTTGTCAGCCACCAAAGAACCTGTGATAAGAGAGGTTATTATGGGGAAATGGATGTCAGAAAACATTCCTCAGAAGAGTAGGTAGATCCTGGACCTGGATTCTTACACCTTAATTTCTCAAAGAATTAACTTCTTTTTTAAGAAAAAAATAAATTTTAATTGGAATTTTAACAAAAATTTATAGAGAACTTGGATTTCTATTCATTCATTATTGTACATTTTCCTCCCTACCACCCCCGTAGTTCACTTTTCTCTCTGGAAAAAAAAAATTCATTGTTGCAGAATTCCTCTACCCTCCCAGTACACTTTGCTATGCAGCTCTTACAGTCCAGAGACTGTTGTCATGCAGATAATACCTAATGTTATATTCCTTTTAAACAGTTCTTTCTCTCATCTGTTTCAATGCAGTGTACATTATTTATCCCCTCTTTTCTTAGTTTCCTCCAACCCCCATGTTAGTCCTGTTTTATAACAGTGGCATTATACAGTATTTGTCCTTTTGTGACTGAGATATTTCACTCAGCAAATGTCCTCCAGGGTCACCCATTTTGTATAATATTTTATGAGTTTCTTGTTTTTCAGTGCTGCATGTTATTCCATTGTGTGAATATACCACAGCTTCTCTATCCATTTGTTTGTTGATGGGAAGAACTAACTTCTAAGCTTTATTTTCTTGAGACATAACTGGGAGAGAAGGATGTAATGTTCCTTGTGAACTTAGTAGATCTTATGAACACTTTCTGCCAAGAAAATGAAGGAAGGCAAAAAGAGTTGACCCGTTCCATTTCCTTGTGCCTGTTTGCTCTCTGAGGGCTGGGACAAACCTTAAACAAACAAGAAACACCTCAAATGCATTACATTTGAAGTGGAACTGACTCACAGCTGAAGCCCCTCCAGCACGTTTTCTGAGGCTTTAAATCATACAGAAGAGCTTGCCCATCTTTCTCCCACAGAGCCGCTTGTAGATTCAAACTGGCGGAGAGTTTGGCACCTTTGGTTTAGCAGCACGCAACTTCCTACACATTAAGCCATCAGAGCTCGCTGACAAGGCCTTATTGTTGCTGTTAGGTGCCATCAAGTACACTGCTCTTCGTAACCCCCTAATGCAGTGAATCTGAACCCTGCCTTGTGCCTTCCTCATCTCTCTGAGATACTTGAGCCCATTGCTACAGTCACTTCATCTTATTGAGGGTCTTCCTCTTTCTCTGACCCTCTGCCTTTCCAAGCATAATGTTCTTTTCCAAGGATTGGTCCCTCCTAACAGCATTCCCAAAGTATGGGAGACGAAACTTCATCATCTTTGCCTCCAAGAAGCACTCTGGTTGCACTTTCTCTGGGACGTATCTATTCTTTTGGCAGTTTACGAGTTATTCAGTACTCTTCTTCAGCGTCACAGTTCGAAGGAATCATTTCCTCTCCTGTCTTCCTTAGTCCTCTTCATCTCACCGGTGACCCGCACAGACCTGGCATGTGGCAGCACACGAGCAGCATGATTAAGGATAGAAGTCTTATTTTAAAATAGGAAAGGTTTTATTTCATTTTTTCATATTAGCACAAGCACTGAAATACATTAATCAAATCCAGAAGAGGGGATTGAAAGTTCATGAAGGAGAGTCACAGCACATGGTGGGAAAAGTAGCTGGGACAGAGGTGGCAGGTCTTGTTAGTTGCTGTTCAGTCACTAGCGACTCATAGTGACCCTGTGTGCAAGAGGTCGGAAACCTGCCCTATTCTGAGCCAGTCTCTCATTGTGTCCAACGCACCTTTATCACAGTCACTGAGTCAATCCATCTCATCTGGTGGCTTCCTCTACTGTGCTGTTGTTATTCCATCTTTCCAAGCTTGATGTCCCTCCCAAAGGACTAGTCTCTCCTTATAGGGACCCTCAGTGATTGAAAGGAAACACCTCCATTTCCTTTGATTGGATTTCTTCCCTTGTTCGCCAGATGTGAAAACCAGTCATTGTCAAGTTGACACTCATTCATAGTGATCTCATTCATACGAGTCAGGCTAGAACTTTTGCAGTGGCTTGGGTGGACATGAACTTCTAAAATTCCAGTTTGCACCACAAGTGATTTCCTCAGGATGTTTGCCACACCTTATGAAATGTAAATACCATATCTTGGCCTAGCTATGTGACACTGAGAGAGTAGGGCAGGAGCAGAGCTCTGTAGCCAGCTTGATGGTGGCTGCTAACACTGGAAGATTGATTGTCCCTGGAGAATGTGTGTCACTACCTCTCAGACCTTTGCTAGACATTTTCAATCTCCATACTGCTCAGCACCATGAAGTGCCTTGGGATCTGACAGGCAGTACTCCTGATAACCATTTCCCATTACCCATGTGTCAGTGGGTTAAGCTCTGTTCCTCTTCTGGCCCAGCCATACCACCCCTCCCCAGACCAAGTATAGAGGGAGCCAAGCACATTTCTTTACAAGGACTGGATTTAATCAGAATTCCAGTCTATGCCTTTGAATCATGATGTTGGTAAAGAGCAAGGAATATCCCATGAACTGCCAATGAACAAGCAAATCTGTCTTGGAGGAAGTGCAACCTGAATGCTCCTTAGAAGAAAGCCTCATGTACTTTGGACGTGTTCTCGAAAGGGACTGGTCCTTGGAAGAGGCCTTCATGCTGGGAAAGAAAAGTGGAGGGTCAGGTAAAGAGAAGAAGACCCTCGGCAGAATGGTTGCCACAGTGACTGGTCAATGGACTTAAACGTGTTGGAGATCATGAGAATGGCACAGGATACGGTGAAGATGGCACAGGATACATCACTGTTCAGATCTGTGGTTGTACTGAGTTGCACTGAGTCCGTTGGCTTGAATACATCTATTTATTGAAAACAGCAGTAAATCAGAATTCCCAATGATGGCAAATCTGTAAAAAACAGAAGTTGTCATTGGATCCATGCAGAGTACAGTTAGGCTCTGTAGGGTCTTAATGGCTCTTAGTGGTTTTTGTTTTAAGAATTCGATTAGCAGGCCTTCCTGGGTGCCACTGGGTAGATGTTGAACCTGCAGCCTTTTGTTAAGAGCCAAGTGTGTTAGCCATTTTAATTGACCAGTGACCCCAGTGCACGGTGAGAAGGTTCAAAATAACTTCACAACATCTCTAATCTGGCTTTATCCCCAAACCAAACAGTAAATAAAAAATCCAGACAGGGATTGAGACCCACTGCTACAGTTACTTGCATCATAAGATTCCCTGCCTTTCTATCTGAGAACACAAGTCTCATCCATTTGAAAATTACTGTCCTGTTGAACATGGAAGTTCTAAACAATAAGTCTGCTTGGGACCCTGACCTACACCAAGCCAGAATCACCAGCCCCTGAAAGGAAGGTGTTCTATCTGAATCCACCATTGTTTGGTCTTTTGTGTCACTGTCTTCGTCCGCATCAGGTACCTTCACGGAGGTGTGTGTGTGTGGCTTCTGGCTTCCTTTTCCTGGATCCCTCTCCTCCAGCTCATTCAGGCCTCTTCAGTGAGGCGTATGAATTCAGTCGGTCATTTGGGCAGAGCTAATGCTTTCTCCACATCCCCTTCCTTTCCCATACTACTTCATCATACTTGATGCCTCAGATGATTCTCTGTGTAAATAACCCCTCATTTTTTCCCTATCTGAACAAGATTTCTGTGTGTATGTCAGACCTCCCTGGAGCAAAGAGGCGAGGGGCATTTTTCTTCCCCTTTCAGGTTTAGAAGGTTTAGAATGATGGATAGACTGCATCTATCTGGTAGGCTGAGGCTCCTCGCAGGTTAATTAATGTGAGGAAAGCCCAGTGACAGGTTTGCAGCCACTCCCCTCCTCCATGGCCGGTTTCAGGGAGCAGAGATCTCTGCTGTGCTAGCCTGCAGCCATGCTGTTGTCAGATGTGAGATCCCTGCTTCTTTTATCGTTGGTCTGAGCCTCCAGAGGCTCCCAGGGACCAGCACCCCCAGTCAGCTTGGAGGGCCCACAGTCTTCAGCACCCCTTTCTTGTGAGAGACATACAGCCCCAACAGGAAGGAGAATGTAAGGTGCTGAGCCGGGAGGATTGAGAGGAGCCTGGGTGTGTAGGGCAGGAGAAATGGGGAAGGGAGAGTGGTAGCCTGGGCAACTGGGCTGATATTTTAGGACTCTGGGTGGTTGGAGAAACAGGATAATTTTTAGAAATATTAAACTTTGTGGGCTAGTAGAATAATAAATGACTAGAAAAATCAAACAAACAAAAAAGAGATGTGCAATATTCAAGTCTCCCGTTTTGTTACTAGAATCTAAAGCATGCGATTACTGTTAATTTGCTATGCTGTTGTAGTTAGTTGTCACAGGTGTCTGTGACTTATGGTGACATTGTGGCTAACAGAATGAATTATTGCCAGGTCCTGCCACAGACTTCACAGTTCGTATGTCTGAATCACACCAAGGTGTTGTGACTGCCTCCCAGTTGTGGGGGACTCACCTTCTGGCGCTGTATTGGATGATATTCTGTAGTGATTCCTGCTATGTCTGTTGAGGTTTAATTTTTACAAGTGGATCTTCAGGCCTTTCTTTTTGGTCTGTCTTGGTCTGGAGGCTCTGCTGAAACTTGTCTGCTTTGGATGACCCTCTTGGCACTGAGATACTGATGACATAGCTTCCAGCATCACAGTGGCATGCCAGTCACCAATTGACAGACTGAAAGATGAGTGCTGAGACCTTGCTATAGAGGTTTCTGAGAGACCCTCAGTTTCCATTCCATTTCCTCACAAACCAGAAGCAAACCTTGGTGGACTGCCCCTGGGAGGGAGATCTAATTGTATTACTGACCTGTAGGAAACATGCGGCTCTTAGGCCACAGGTGCCGAGAGATCCAGGAGCCCCTGACCTCTGTAAGCAGAATGTGAATGTGGTCGTTGGTTTGCCCTATACTATCCTCCCTGCCAGGAAACTGCTAATGGATACTTGGTCTCAATTCCTGAACCCAAGAAGACCTCTTTTGGGGGCTTATTCTGGAAGGCAGCTTCCTGAGAATGTTCAAATCCATCTCTTTGGATGACTTTGCAATATCCCGTGTTAGTGACCTCCTTTGATATATGAACCTTGGATTGTGTGTATGGTCATTTTGCATATATTATACATTTCTTTCTTTCTTTTTTTAAAAAAAATTTAGAAGAAATTTCAATTCAATGGAACTGAAATTCCTATCAGAATCTGTGGGGCTAGTTTGTGTTCTCAGATGTTTCCCCTTCTCTATCATGTTTTGAAATTTTTGGTGCTGTTGTGAAAAGCCAAACATGCTGTATCATGATGTCTCAAATAAAAGGAACTAATTAACTAAGTTAGCCTTTGCTATGGAACTTTATAGTTATCTGATTAGCAGTTAGGCTTTGCTTTCTGTTTGCTGTAGTCTAATTTTTTTTTAAATTTAAATTTATTATTAATTTCAGTAAAAATTTACAGAGACATTGGATTTTCATTCATTCATTGTTGTACTTTTCTCCCCTCCCAACCCTCCCCCAGTACACTAACCTCTTGGAAAAGTAAAAGACAAATTCTTTTATTGTTTTACAAATTCTCCCCTAGGCCCACTCCATCATGTAGCCTTCGCTCTAGACTCCTGTCATGACAAAAATACCTAATCACGTATCCCTTTTAAACAGTTTTTTCCCTCATCTATTTCAACGCAGTATATATTATTGAACCCATCTTTCTCGGTCTCTCCCCAACCCCAAGGTCAGTCCTGTTTCACAACAGTGGCATCATGCAGTATTTTTCCTTTTGTCACTGAGATACTTCACTCAGCATAATGTCCTCCAGAGTCACCCATTTTGAATAATATTGCATGAGTTCCTTGTTTTTCAATGCAG
>NW_006399893.1:8484364-8494907 GCF_000299155.1 Elephantulus edwardii
CACCCCAATGCCAGCCTCATTCTACAACAATGGCACCATATAGCATTTATCCCTTTGTGACTGAGATAACTCACTCAGCATAATGTCCTCCAGAGTCACCCATTTTGAATAATATTGCATGAGTTCCTTGTTTTTCAATGCAGCATAGTATTCCATTGTGCAAATATACCACAGCTTCTCTACCCATTCGTTTGTTGATGGGCATTTAGGTTGTTTCCAACTCCTTACTATTGTGAACAAAGCTGCAGTAAACATGGGTGTGCATATATCTGCTTGGATGCCAGTTATGGTCTCTTTGGGGTATAGTCCCAGTAGTGGAATTGCTGGGTCAAATGGTAACTCTTATTTGTAACTTTTTGAGAAAGCGCCAAACTGCCTTCCACAGTGGTTGCACCATTTTACACTCCCACCAACAGTAAATAAGGGTTCCAGTTTCTCCACAACCTCGTCAGCATTTGTTGCTTGCTGTTCTGTTAAATTTTGCTATTTTGACTGGGGTGAGATGATATCTCATAGTTGTTTTTGCTTGCTTCATGTGCTTATTAGGCATCTGAATGTCTTCTTCGGTGAAGTGACTGTTCATATCCTGTGCCCATTTTTCTATTGGATTATTTACCTTTATCTTGTCGTGGTGATACATTTATCTCTTGCTTATAGCTTTGAACTATGAACCAAGAGAGGAAATTACACCTTTTGAGAAGGACGAAGGTTGAAGTTGTTGGTTGGTGTCGAGTTGGCTGTGGTTACCTCAAATAGAAGAAAACATTGCCCAGCCCAGCTCCATCTTGATGATTGTTGGCATGTCTAAGTCAGTCGTTATGGCCACAGTGTTGGTTCATTTCCTTGGGGGTTTTGTTCACCCTTGTTAGCCTGTACATTACAACCATTATGTCCTTCTTGAGCAGTTGCTGTATTCTTGTCATGTATCCAGTCAGTTGTGTTTGATTCTCTAACAGTATTCTGTGATTTTTTTTTTTTTTTTTACAAATGAATTTTCAGAAATAGATCACTGGACCATTTTCCCTAGTCTGTTTCAGCCTAGAAATTCTGCTGAAACCTGTCCATCATGGTGACCCTGCTGGTATTTGGAATATCCCTGGCATTGCTTCCAGCATCATAGCAACACGCAGGCCACCGTGCTATGGCAGAATGGCAGATGGTGGTTCCTGGTTGGAGTTAGCTCCGGCTTTTTGGAGACAAGGCCTCTAGGCTCCATGCGGAATGATTTTATTTTGAGCCCAATGGAAGGGGACACAGAGAGGGGCTGACATGGACAGTTTCTGTGGCCAAGCCTGGCAGTGGTAGCACTTGCCCCTTATGACCCAGTGCCTAGGACTTAGTCATCTGGTCTCTCTTAACCAGGGTATGTCCTCTAGCTTTGTGCCCAGGAAGAAGACAACCTCTGTTTTGATGAATGGCTAACATCCCTCTCATCCTTTCATCTCTCTGCTTTCCCACTGACTTCTCAGAATCTTACTTGTTATTCCTTCCTGTAATGTTAGTTTAAAAGTTCGTTTTTTCTAACTATTACATTATCCTCCTCTAGTTTCCAGCTACCTTGACTGCAGACACATGATCTTGCAAATCACCAACTGCTGTGCGACTAGGGTAAGAGACAGAGTGGTTCCCACACTGAGCAGCAAGACTTGAGGGAGACTGGAGCGAGACCCTGGTGAGAATGAGACCATGGTGAGGATGAGGCCCTTGTGAGAGAAAAAACAGCTTCCTTGTGATGGAAAAAACAGCTGACTGCTGAACTGAAATTCCTGGATTAATTGAGGAATGGTGCTTTGGGACTGTTGGGTTAAAATCTGAACTTGCATTGGGTAATACATTTTTTAAAATTTATTTATTTATTTATTTATTTATTTATTTTTTGCATTGGATAATACATTTTGCCTACCCACTCTCCAATTTACTCCCCTAATAAACCCCATTCTTGGTACCACAGTCTGGGAATCAACAATGAATAAGCAAACCTCTTGCTGCTGGTGTGGCTCTAGAGATATCATAGGGCTAGGCTGGCTCTTTATCTGCCTTCTGTTCTGGGTTGGTAAGGGCATATGCTAGTCTCACTCCCTCTGGCCCTTTCAGAGAGATGCTCACTGCCCTGTGCCCCTAGGTCCTATTGCTCTCAAGATGCTTCCTGATTCAAATGAACTCTCTTCTTTTTCTGTTAGTCAGTGATTGGTGTCAGACATTACATTTTTATGCACTTGGAAATGAAGCATTGGGGAGAAAGAAGAATGGGAGCTGCCTCAGTGAGTGAGCATTGATCACACAGGTTACGGTCAGTGGTCAGGAGTGGCGAACACTGACTGGTACTTGAGAGATAGTTGGCTCTGGGCCCTCTGCTGCATTTTCTTTCTCCCCGGGTCTAAGTTCTCATGAGTGAGAGTGATGCTTCATCTTTAAAAAGTGAATAGCACTTATTTTGAAAAAAATCCTTGGCTGTATTGCTGTAAGGGCAGCTAACACCCATGTTGAAAGGTTGGAAAGATAATGTAATGTAACTTGATAAAAAAAGCTGAAATAGCACTAATGTCTTCCTATGTCGTCTTAGCCCCACTTCCTCCAGTGCTGCATGAAAAACCAACTCTTTAGAAGCCAAGCAGTAAGAAGGTGGTGGTGGTGGTGGTGGTGGTGTCTTGACAGACTGGCTTTAGAGACTCGTGTTGTATTAGAAGGAAACTTGATAGTGCAGTGGTTAAATGCTTGGCTGCTAACCCAAATGTCAGCAGTTCAAATCCACTAGCTACTTTGCAGGGAAAGCTGTGATTATCAGCTTCCATCAAAGTTCACAGCCTTGTAAACTCTACAGAGCAGTTCTACTGTCCTATAAAACCAAAACCAAACTCACTGCCAGGGAGGTGATTCTGACTCATAATGACCCTCCATTGAGTTCCCAAGGCTAAAAATCTTTATGGGAGGAGATGGCCTGTCATTTTCCCTCAGAAGCAATGGTGGATTTGAACCGAGCATGTTACTCATAATGCCACCTTATTCTGTCAGATAGGGATTACCAAAAGTCCTAATCAACTTAATGGCAATGGGCTTTTCATTTGTTTGGCCCTTTTTCTAAAAGTACCTGGCTGTACAAATGGTTAAGCACTTAGCTACTTACCATGGTGCTAGCATTTTGAGTTTCCCCGGAGGCATCTTGGAAGAAGGACCTGGTGGTTTACTTTATAAAAAGGCAGACAATGAAAATCGAGTTAGAGTCCAGTTCTGTCCTGATGCACACCAGGTCTTTATCTGTCAGAGTTAATTTAACAGTAGGTGGTTGTCAGAGTTAATTTAACAATAGATGGTTGGAGTTTTTGTTCTTTTAAGAAGTGATGGTATTGTTTTTGTTAGATGCCATTGTGTCAGGTATGGCCCTATGATGAGTCAATGACCCTATGAACAATAGACCTGAACCTTGTCCTATCCTGTGTCATTCTCATGATGTCTGACACACTCGAACTCATTGCTGCAGTCACTGTGTCAGTCCATCTGGTTGAAAGTCTTCTTTTCTTTCACTGACTCTCCACCTTTCCAAGCTTGATACCTCTTGTCTAAAGTATGAGATATGAAGGTTTGTCATTTTTGCCCCTAGAAACCATTCTGGCTACACTTTTTTCCAAGACATAATCCGTTCTTTTGGCAGTCCATAAGAGAATCAATCTTTTTCTCCAGTGCCACAACTCAAATGCATCGATTCTTCTGTCATCCTTATTTGTTGTCCAACTTTCAGATGCCTAGCAAGTGATTGAAAGACCATAACCCAAATCAGGTGCACCTAAGTTTTAAACTGACGTCATTGCTCTTCAGTATTTGGGAGTGGTCTCTGACAGCAGATTTGCCCAATACAGTATATTTCCTGATCTCTAGAGGTATAACAGATGTTAATTAGGGTTAGCTAGGAAAACTGGAGTAAGCATTTCAAACAGAGAACCTTTTATAGGGAATTGGGAACACAGGATATAGAGGAACTGAGCTGTCAAACATGTCATGCGGTGTCAACATAGAGATTTATAGTTACAAGGCGGAGGGGAGATTAGAGTTGGTGATGCCAGAAGTGAACTGGAGCTTCATCTTCAGAAGAAATTCTACTGGCACAGAGTGAGAGAATAAGAGAGATCCTCACTGCCTCCCTATTCCTGCCCTCCCAGCTTTGGGAGTGCTCCCCAGACCAGCCTTCGTAGTGCTTGCCACTCCTGCCCTCCCAGCTTCTGCTGGTGCGTCCCGTGTGTGAACACTACAAGGGTGGCCAAATGCCACTTGAGTTTGCGAAATGTTTTCCTCTGATCCAGTCCCGAGGGGCAGGAGTGCAACATCTTGATGAAGAGGCAGTGAGGTAAGGATAGTAAGCAAGACAAATGTCATGAATAAATTGTCAGAAATAAATTATGAATTGATCAAACTCATTCCCCTTGCCTCATGCCGTATTCCCTCTGCTGTCATTTTCTAGAGCCAACTATGTTCTTCTTTCGTATTTCTGATATATTATTTACACCATATGATTTTATTTCTTTTTTGACTCTTCAGTAATAACTGACATTTGTTGGGTGTTCATGGTTCCAGGAAGGCTGTATTCTCCGCTCTTTACTTGTGTTCATCTATTTACTCAACAGAGCCACCCTATCAGGCCTGTACTACTAGTATTCCAGTTTATAAGTAAAAAGACTGAGGCACAGAGAAATGAAGGAATTTCCCCAAAGTTACCCAGCAGGATTTGAAAAGGCCCCCTGGCTTTTACTACAGTCATGGTATTTGACTGCCTATTCCTTTCCATATTCGTCGCCACCCTTCTGAACATGTAGTTGGTGCTACTGGAACTCTAGGGCTTTTTTTAGAAATAAAACTTGTCTGAAAGCTATCACTTCTCTCCGATTGGTGCTCATTCTATGTATCATCTTGAAATCATGGTGCTGATATTTGACACTTGAATGAAAACCTTCATGTGTTTCTCATGACTTAGCTACATGGTTACATGAAGCATGTATGACATCTTGGAAGATTCAGTCAGTTGGGGTTAAACCATTTCCCGCCAGTGTGACGTGCCGTGCTGACTTGCCTGTTGTTGTGATGCTGGCAGCTATGGCACGTGTGTTTTGAATACCAGCAAGATCATGCATGGTGGACAGATTTTAGAAAAACTTTAGACACAGATGGACTAGGAAGAAAGTGATGTCTTTATAAATCTGAAAGTACCTATGAATACACTGTGGATCACAATACAGTGCTAATAAAGTACTGAAAAATGAAGCTCTGGGCTGGAAGGCACTTGGAATACGTAATAACTGCAGCAGCACAACAATGACAGTGAGGGAGCATGGCACAGAATTGGAAGTCTTCTTTTCTGCTGTACACGGGTTACCAGCAGTCAGAACCAACCCAGTGGCTACTGATAACAACAGCAGCACAAACAGATGTGGAAAGTGCAGAAGATAGGTTCCTGCCCAGGGCTCTCATCTTAGCATCTCTTGTTCTTTTTATGGTACGGAGGCTGCCTCTCCAGAAACCCCTCTGGAGAGTATTACCATCTTTGCCACTACTGTTGTAATGTGGGGCTTCTGGTCTGTTTTGACCTAGAGAAACCAGGGAGCAAAGTTAGATTTGTACATACAATAAAGAAATTACAAATGACAAGGCAGGAGTATTTTGTTTAAAGTTACTATTGCAGTATATATAGAAAATATTTCATGGAGTGAAAATGTCTTTATTGGAAAGGTGTTATTATTTTTTCTTTTTATTTGGAAAATTTTGACAGTAAGTAAGAGAAGGAAGGAAGAAGAGTTTTTGAAAGGGCTGCTTGCACGTTACCATTAGTGTATACTGTTCCTAACTATTATTGTCTGTCTGTAGTTTTCTTTGTATATTTAAATGTGTTTGAATAAGAAGTAGATGCATACGTTCATAACTCAACCAGTGACTAGTTGTCATTAAGTTGATATGGACTCCTGCAATCTCAGGTATGCCAGAGAGCTGGGCCTCAGAGGGTTTTCAACTTTTTTTGGAAGTTGATCATTAGATCTTTTTTTCTGAGGCACCTCTGAGTGTATTTGAACCTCCAAACTTTGGGAAAGCTGCCAAATTCATGAACTAGACCACCCTGGGTTTCCAAACTGAACCCACTTGAATCCATTGCTGGAAGGGTAGAGAATCAGCAGAAGAGAGGAAGATTGTGGATGAGATGGATTGACACAGCGACTGTGGCAATGGGGTCAGGTGTGTAAGAGACGGGAAGGTTGGCCCAGGACAGGGCCTGGTTGATAGAACGGAGCTGTTGTTCATAGGGTTGCTGAGTTGTAGTTGACTCGAAGACCTGTAACAGCACAACAGCAACGATAGGATAGAGTAGATCTGCCCCCCAAAGTCCCCCAAACTGTAAATCTTTACAGAAGCAAGCTGTCACATCTTGCTCTCAAGGAAGGAGCTGCTGGTGAATGTGAATGTTGACCTTTTGGTTAGTAACTCCTTGATTTATCTGCTGTACCCTCTGGAATCCCTAACATATCAACCCCAAACCAAACCCCACATCTACCCCTGTTGTGTGGATTCATACGCAGGGACTCACAGTAGCTCTCCATCTGGTTTCAGAGGCTTTAAAGCTGTGTGGGAGGAGACTGCCTGTCTTTTTCCAGCAGAGGGGCTGGTGGATTTGAACCAGCAAACTTTCAGTTAACAGGCCAACAGGAAATAAACCATGCCACCAGGACCCAAAAGCCTTTGTGTTTTCCAGAAGGTTTTTATTTACTTGGTTCTTTGACCTGTATGTATGTTGCAGTTGTCAATGGTAGGGTGGTGGCTCTGTCCTGTTCAGGTGCAGCTAAAATGGGATGTGTTGTTTATAGAGATTAAAAACAATAAAACTGATGTCAGCTATTGTTCTTAATGATCACAATGGATGAGTAAATTCCAAGCAATGTTAGTAGGAGACTATTCCCTGAGAAAAACTTTTGATAGTTAAAGTTCTAAATATGTGGTACTGTTTTAGTATTTTTTAGCTTCCAGTTGATAAAAAGGAAATGCCAATAAGTCATGTGCTCAATTCCATCAAGTTGGTTCTGACTCCTATAGACTCTCCATTCAGGTTTCCAAGGCTATGAATTGCAATAGCAAGAATTTATCTTTCTCCGTTGGGGCTGCTGATGGGTTACTTACTCTTTAATAAACATCGTATTCTACATGAGGTTTAATTCCGAGAAGGCCCAGTTACATTGCTAGTCCCTGATCCACGTGGAATTATTTGAGAATCCCTGATGGCACGGTGAGTTACCGGGGAAAGAATAAAAAAAAGTAAGAGCATGTGCTTGTTTGTGAAGAGAAGGCAGAGTGCCTTTGAGGTTTTCCTAAAGTTTCCTAAACCCCCACCCCACTGGCTGTCAAATATGGCATCTTACAAGGTCTGGAGGCATTTTTGGTTGTCGTGGGCCTGCCCTAGGCACGGGGGAGTGTTCTGGTACCTAGTCGGCAGAGGCCAGATCTGCAGTGCACAAGACGGCTCCTCACACCCAAGATTCCTCCGGTCAGCAACAGTGTTTGCTGCACCCTCAGATACAACATGAAGGGGGCTGTCTTAATGTGTCAAACATAAAAGCTTTTGTGCACGAAGATATTTGTTTGCCTGGTTCTTTACTGTGTATTCTGTAGCTGCCTCTTAAGGATGAGGTGGTGGCCCTGCCCTGCCCAGGTACAGCTGAAATGGGGTGTGAGGTTTGCAGGCATTTCAAACACAACAAAACTCATGTCAACAGATGAGCAAATTCTAAGCAATGTCAGTAATAAAATATTTCTTGAAAACATTTTGGTGGCCAGAGTTTTTAATACTTGGTACTGTTTAGAGTTTAACTAATATAGTTAAACTTCAGATTAAAAAAAAACCCCACAAACTTAAAAAAAAAAAAAAGCCTCGAACTCACTGTGTTGGAGTCAGTTCCAACTCATGATGCTCCACTAGGTTTCCAAGGCTGTAAATTGGAACAGGAGGAAATGTCCATGTTTATCCCTCAGCCACTAATGGACTGTTGTTGTATCATTCAGTCAGAACCAGCCTATAGTTGACCCTCCAGTGGGTTTTCAGAGACAGTTACTCCCACAGAGGAGATTGCCTGTCCTCCTGAGGAGCGGCTGGTGGTTTTGAACCACGTGCTTTGGGATTGAAGCACAGCTTTGTACCACGAGGCCACTTACTTACCCTTTAATCAGCATTATATTCTGCATGAGGATTAATTCTACTTGACGATTAATTGTCATTACACTGCTGGCCTCTGACACAATGTGGACACAGCTGTGGACACTTTAGAGTTAACCCATCAGATTTATTTTTCCTTTCCCTGTGGTTGCTGCCTTTCACCCCTTTGTATGGTGTATTTCTGGGTTTAAACAGAGACCTGCAATAAAAGGTGTTAGCAGAGCTACGATGTATGTGCAGCACTCCAGTACTATCGTGTTTTCATTTTATGTAACCCTGTAAGATTTTTGTTTGCATTTCAGATCTGAAGTGGTGAGGTGCATTGTCTGGAAAATGCAGATTTTAGTGTTTTAGGGGGATAATTTGTGGAATTTTATTAATTTTAAAATTGACATTGATTCCTATAAGTTTTAAAACTAGAGAAGGATTTGAGAAAATGGTGATTGATTATGGCGTGCCGATTCCTGGAAATAATTATGCCAGCTAGAGGAGGAAGTGGTAAGTGGTGACCTGCTTCGGCTGCTGTGCATGCTTCGTTCTTCACTGTTAAATAGGCTGAGATCCTGGAGACAGAAGGTGAATGCGGGAGAGCAGGCCCAGAAAGGCAGTCCCTTGTTTCTTTTGATCTCTTATCCATGTGGCCCTGGTGCTGTTTAGATGCTGTATAGACCAGAAGTTCTTTGCCTCTGAGAGAGTAGATAAATTTCTCTTCCTATTCCCACAGTACTTTTAAATGTGTGTATTGATTATGGGCCAGCTTTGGTGGCCTAGTGGTAGTTGTGCTTCCAACCCTAAAGCAGGCAGTTCAAATCCACCAGCTAGGAGAAAGATGAGCACACTCCTGTGAGATTTACAGCCTCTGGAAACCTGATGGAGGGTCAGCTATGATTTGGTTCCAAGTCAATGGCAACGAGTTTAGTTTTTAAACCGTAAATGTACAGCATGAGGGACTGGCACAAACTGAGCTCAATCGAGCTCAGACTGAATTGTCACAAATCTAGCTGGACATCTAGTACCCAGTCCCAGTAACAAAACTTGAAGGCCCTGCGTGGCACATGCGGTTTACAGGGGCTCAGCGAATAGACAGTAGTACTGCAGGCCAGAGGCAGGTGTTTTGAATATATCAGCTGCTCTGAGAAAAGTGGGAAGTTCCCTCCTGTGTGATTTACTGTCTCTGAAAACCTGCTGGCGAGTCAGCTAAGGGTCTTTTTGGACTTGGTGTTAATGAGGGAGAGAGAAAGACTGACTTAGTATAAAGGCTTGGACATTCAAACTCCCTGACCTATAGATTAAGGGACCAATTTTAATGTGTAACAGTCTCCACAAATGAGAGTTGTCTGAAGATTTGGGATTTGGAACAGTGCCTAGAGGCTTCTTTGGGCCACCACCTTCTACGAACACTCGTCTCCATCTGTCATACCACTTCCCTGTATGGAGTAACCCTTCCCCTGACTTCTACAGCGCAGATCATTCTGCCTACTTAGTGTATATTGACCTAGTATGTAAATACAAGGCTCTTTAACAAAGAGGTAAAGATAATTTTAATTCATCTCTGGGTTTGGTTCTGAACTGAAGAGGTTTGAAATATTCAGAAACATGCCACTTAAACTGCATGGCAACTTCGACTGGCAAGTAAACAAACAGCTTTCACGTTTTCCTTCATTGATAGAAATGTTTGTCTTCAAGGTAGTAAAGTTTATTATCCCTGTTCCTATAATGAAGACAGCATCCAAGAAAATTACAATATCACTTGTCCTGCTGTGGGATTCCCCCCCCCCCGGAATGCAAATAATTGTCTAGAAATTAAATTGGAGTTTGCATGTGTATTGAAGTAATCCAGTTCATTTGAAGCTAGGGTAGTTTGTAGGCTTAAAGTACGGTTAATAAGCTGGATACACCCTGTAGAAGCTTATAATTATTTGGGCTGGAAAGCATGGCATTGCATTGCAAGCTCATTACATCCTGTATTATGTTAAAAATATTTTCTGAGTAGTAAGTGTGTCTTGTCTAAAGGGACTAAGTGGATGAGATGTTTACTACTTGAGGTTTGAGTCACAGTAATCTGCATTTGCCCTTCATGTTGTGAAGGAAGTTCAAAACTCAGTTTGAAGACCATTAGGGATGTCAGACTTTTAACTTGAAAGAATGATTTTTAAGAACATCTTTGTGCAGCCATCAGCAATGGTGAGAATCTGTACTCACACTCCTGTGTGGGCTGCCAGAGACGGGCTCGCTCATGGAGCTCCAAGGCAGCCAGATTTGGATGTGGCTCCTTCCAAGGCGTGATGTGAACATCAGGTCCCACAGATGACAATGACAATGGGCCCCATACTGGTTGCTGCAGAGATGAAAAGGAGCAGTTCA
>NW_006399893.1:8496047-8510405 GCF_000299155.1 Elephantulus edwardii
AAAAAAAAAAAAAAGAAAAGGAACAGTTCAGCCACAGTTGCAGTGCCAGAGATGTTTATTTGTCTTTGGGAAGCTGCTCTTTGCTCGCTTACTTTTTTTGTCTCTGAAAGGCATTCTCTTCTGTCTTTCTTTTTTGCCTCTTAGAGCCCTGGTGCTATAGAGTCAGTAGAAAGCTGTGCCTCTCTGGTTTTGAATCCACCAGCTGCTCTGCGACAGCGAGGTAGGCAGTCTTTAAAAACCCATTGGATGGTCAACAGTGAGTCAGTTCCAACTTGGTGTCTTGCAGTGTTTAAATCTTCGCAACTTTTTATGTCTAGTTGTTCAATCTACTGATTGAATGTTACTATTTTTATTTTCATTCTTCTTGACAATTAACTTTTTTATATACTGATTTATTTACAAAGTTTGAATACATTGTTTTACACACAAGATCCTTTCCATTTTCTTCATTCCCTCACACACTGAATTGTACAAACCTATAATTAACTACACCCCCGCCTCCCAATTCTCACCCTTCATCATCTTCCACCCTCCCAACCCCTTGGATGCTCACACTCATTTTACACTAACGGTTTTGTACAGTATTTGTCTTTGTGGGACTGAGTTACTTCCTTCATCATAATCCTCTCCAGTCCCTTCCAAGTTAGGTAGCAATTTACAAAATCATTGCTCCTGCTGCTTTGTAGTATTCCATTGTATCAATATAGTACAGCTTCTCAGTCCATTCTTTTGTGGTTGGATGTCTGGACTCTTTCCATGTTCTTGCAATGGTGAATAACGCTGCTATGAACATTGGTGTATAAGTCTCCATTTGAGCCTCAGTTCTCATTTTCTTGGGGTATATTCCAAGCACTGGAATAGTTGTTGGGTCAAGGAAGTGCCAAACTGCCTTCCAGAGTAATTGTACTGTTTTATAGTCCCACCAACATTGTATAAGAGTTCGTATCTCACCACATATTCTCCACCATTTATTATTTGTTGTCTTGTTAGACTTTGCCACTGCTGACTGGAGTGAGATGTCATTCTTGGGAGGGTGGACGGACAGTGCAGGAGAGGAAGGAAGACCCTCGATGAGATTGATTGATTCAGTGACTGAGGTAATGGAGGTAGCTGTGTCAGAGACAATAAGATTGGCACAGATAGAGCAGAGTTTAGGGCTGTTGTTCATAAGGTTTCTATGAGTTGCAGGCAACTCGATGGCCCGTAACAACAACAAAAACAACAGCTAGAGTGAGATAGTATCTAATTGTGGTTTTGATTTGCATCTCTCTTATTGTCAGTGATTTTGAGCATTTCCTCACGTGTCTGTTGCCATTTGAAAGTCTTCCTCTGTGAAAACTCTTTCCACGTTTTTTGTCCATTTTGTAATTGGGTTATTAGTCTTTTTCTTACGGAGGCCCTGCAGAATTCTGTAAACTTTTGTTTTGAGATCTTGTCTGAGATGGTGTTGCCAAATGTTTGTTCCCAGTTGGTAGGTTTTCTTTTCACCTTGTTAGCAAAAGGTTTTGATATACCATTCATCAGTTTCATCTTCTTCAGATTGTGCATTTCTGGTTGTATTTGGCAGTTTCGGTAGACTAGACTTTCTAAGCTTGATCCCATTTTGTCTCTTATGAACTTTGTGGTTTTGGGCATTACAGGCCTCTGTTCCACCTTGAGTGCATTTTTTGTGTATGGTGTGAGATGTGGATCCTGTTTTCAGTTTTCTGCAGGTAGCAGTCAGGTTTTTGAGCACGATTTATTCAAGAGGTTGTTATTTTCCCATTTTATAGGTTTCGTTTCCTTCTAGAATGTTAGTTGACCATAGATAGCTGGAGCTGGGTCTGTTTCTGGGTTCTCAGTACTGTTCCATTGGTCTATGTGTCTGTCATTGTACCAGTACCATGCTGTTTTGATTACTACTGCTGTGTAGTAGGTTTTGAGGTCAGGGAGTGAGTGCTATGCCTCCCATCTCATTTTTGTTTCTCAAAAGTGTTTGCTTATTTGAGCTCTCTTGCCTCTCCAAATGAATTTGACAATTTCCTTTTTGATCTCCTTGAAAAATGAATTTGGTGTCTGTATTGGGATTGAATTAAATATGTAGATTGCTTTTAGTAGGATTGTCATTTTCACAGTATTGACTCTTCCTATCCATGAACAGGGTACATTTTTGCATTTCTTTAAGTCTTTTATTTTGTCTTGCAGAAATGTTCTGTAGTTTTCTTTGTACAGGTCTTTTATATCTCTAGTTAGGTTCACTTCAAGGTATCTCCATTTGTAGTTGGCTATTTTAACTAGTATTGCTATGTTGGTTTCATTTTCTGAGTTCTCTTTGTTACTGTACAGGAATCCCACTGATATTTGGATATTGATCTTATATCCTGACACTTTCCTAAAACTGGCCAATTAGCTCTAACAGTTCCCCCCCCACCCCGAGTCTTTGGGGTTTTCTATGTACACTTCTCGTATCATATATATATAGCCATAGTTTAACCATCTCTTTTCTGATCTGAATGCCATTTATTTATTTATTTATTTTTTTTTTTTTTTTTTTTTTTTTTGTATTCTCCTAGCAAGCACTTCCAATACAGTATGAATAGAAGTGGTGACTGTGGACATTCTTGTCTGGTCCCCATTCATGAGGAAAACACTTCTAGCCTTTCTCCATTGAGAATGATGTTGGCTTTTAGTTTTGCATGTATATTTTTCACTGGAAATCCCTTTCTATTCCAATTTTGTGGAGTGTGTTAATCAGAAAGGGTTGTTGAATTTTGTCAAATGCCTTTTCTGCATCAATTGCTAAGATAATACAGTTCTTATTATTTATTTTGTTAATAGGTGAATGACATTCATTGTTTTTCTTATGTTGAATCATCCTTGCATACCTGTTATGAATCCCACTTGGTTAATATTTTTTTAAGAGAATAACATTTTTTAATATTTTTTTTATTGGGAAAAACATATTGGGGTACAAGGAGGTGAGGGTTGGGGGCAGAAGGGTGAGGATGGGCCAGGGTGCAGTTGCAGAGCTGCAGTTTGGTCGATGGGGGCAGCAGGTGAAGGAAATGATGAGGGTCCAGTGGGGACCAGATGCTACAGAGGAATGACAAGCATTTTCCAATAGTAATTAAACCAACTATCTTACTGATTTGAGAATTGGATGCCGACTCTCTGGCTTCTTCATGCTGAACAAGGGCGTACATATAAAGGGGGGAAGGGAGGATGCTTTATCACCTTACTGGTGGTCTTGGGTTACAGCTGCTTGCCTTCTTGCTCCTGAGGGCCACGACGGTTCGTCCCGAGCCGGGGGCCGAGGGCAGCCTGCCCCGGGCAGAGGGCCACGACGGCTGAAGTAGTCTTTTTTTAAAAAAGAAGAATGTGTTTGTGTGTGTGTGTGTGTGTGTGTACCGTCAAATTGGATCTGACTGGTACAGGAGACTGCCCCTCCTTCTCCAGCAGAGCATGAAGTAGAGTCTGGGTTTTTTCCCCCCTCCAGGTGCCTGTTGGGGCCTGGGTTTCAGCTGTCCACACCACAGCAGTGGGCAACAAGCTTAAAGCCCCTGATGGCTCTGGGCGCTGACTCTCACTAGTGGCTATGGATGAAGTCACAGGCGATTTTCAGCCAGCGCCAGTTGGTTAATATTTTTAATATGCTTTTGGATTCTATTCGCTAGGATTTGTTAATGACTTTTGCATCTATATTCATGAGAGATATTGGTCTGCACATTTCTGTCTTGCTAATGTTTTTGCCTGGTTTTGGTATTAGGGTTGTGCTTGCTTCATAGAATGACTCTGGGAGTGTTCCTTCTTTTTCAATTTTTTGAAATAGTTTAAGTAGAATTGGTGTTAGATCCTATCTGAATGTTTGGTAGAATTAAGCTGTGAAGCCATCTGGTCCAGGATTTTCTTATGGGGAAATCTTTTTATGATATTTTCAATTTCTTCTTTATTGATGGGCTTTGTTTTTTTATCCATTCTGTTACTCTTAATTTGTTCATATAGTTTATTCAAATTAATTGTGATTATTGTCAGGCTAGGTTTTACTTTTGCTATTTTGCTATGTTTCTTTTTCTGTTGTTTCTAGTTAGTATGGTCTATGCGCTTGTGTTGCTGCATGAAATACTTCACTTAAAATTTTTTGTACTTTTGGTCTTGTTTTCATAAATTTCGTAAGTTCCTTCTTTTCTGAAAAGGATATAATTTCTCCTTCATATTTGATGAAGAGCTTTGCTGAGCATAGAATCCTTGGCTGGCACTTGTTTTCTTTTGACTTTTTGTATATGCTGTCCCGTTGTCTTCTAGCTTGTATGGTTTCTGAGGAGAAACCAGAACTTAATCCTTTTTTTTCTCCTTTGTAGGTGTCTCTTTGTTTTTCTCGTGCTGCTTTTAGAATTTTATTCTTACCTGTTAATTTGGAGAATTTGACTATGATATGTCTTGATGTTTTTCTTTCTGGGTCTAGTCTGTTTGGTGTTCTCTGTAAGACTCTTGAATATGGATTTGCCCATTCTTCAAAATACCTGGGAAGTTGTCTTCTAGTACTTCTTCCACAATCTTCTCAGTGATTTCCCTGTCACTTTCCTGTTGTGTAATTCCAGTCATACATACGTTATTCTGTTTGATGTCATCCCATATGATTCTAATGTGTTCTTTACATCTTATCTCTGATTTTTCTTCTAGTAAGTTTTCACTGGGGCGCTGTTCCATCACTTCAGTTCTACTTTTTTGTGCTACCAGCGTGTTGGAAACTTCTGCCATTTTGGTTTTAATATTTTGAATTGAATTTTCATGTTTGCTCTTATTTCTAGTACTGTGTTGGCTGTACTTTTTCTGTCTTGTGATGCTTTTATAAGTTCTTGTACTTTATCTACACTATCAATTCTTCCTTTCATCTTTTGCATTTTCTTCCATAGCTGTTGAAGTTGCTCCTTATCAATATATTTCTTGCAGACTGTTGTCTCTGGAGTATTTGCTTTCTTAATTGTTTCTTCCATCATTTACATCTTCTTCTATAGCTGTTCAAATAACTGCACATCAGTGTATTTCTTCTGGCCCTCTATCTGGGGTATTCATTGGGTCTGCTCTTTTAAGAGAAAGGTTATTTTGTTTTTCATGATAATCGGGGCAGACTGCTGCTTTCTTGACATTAATGTGAGTCATGTCTGAGTCGTTGTAACTATATAGTGACCAAGAGTATGGCAATGTTTTGTGAAGGACCTGTATCCTGGTACTCACTTTTTGGCCTGAGGCCGATCCCCGTCAAAGTACCTGATGAGAAACCAGGAAGCCTTGTTTTTTTTACTTCTAAAACTAGCTCCACCACCTCATTCGAGCAACTCTAGCTGTCCTGCTCCCTTCTGCTTGAGCTTAAGGGGTCCTGTGTGGTCTAGTGAAACAGCAGTGATAGTGATCCCCCCAAAGTACCTATTAATCAACTGGAACAGATCCATGGCTGTTGAGGATGCAGCAGCTGCTGAGGACTCAGTGGCTGCTAGACAGTTGCTGTTATTTCCATTTTGAAACCTTTTGACTCCTGACAGAGATCACTGGGTGGCACAAATGGTTTGTGCATGACGGTTGACCTAAATGTTGGCCTAAAGGTTGGTAGTTCAAATTCACCCAGGGGTGCTGCTGTTGTTTTTGCTTTCAGAAGAGATGGCAGCCAAGCAAAACCCATGGAACAGTTATGCTGTGAAACATGTAGAACTCCATGAAAGAATTCACTTCACGACAGCAGGTTTGAGCTTTGCCCTCATCACTGACTAAGAAGAGGCTCCACTTGGAAATAAAAAGGGGTCCAGAAAATGATACCGGAGATCACAGTGCTCCTGGAATTGAGGTTGTTCAAAGTCACCTTTTGCTCCAGCAGAGCCCTACTCCTGCAGGGGGTGTTAGAATCCTCTGGTCATCTTGTTTTGCCTCCCCAGACGGGCCTGCTTCCCACACTTTGCAAGCATGCAGGAGATAGTGCCGTTGAATGCCCATTGTTCACTGGTGCATCCGCACCAGGCCTGTCAGCTCTCCCTGCTGGGGATGCCTCCTACTCAGTTTTCTTTTTCTCCTTCAAGACCTACTCTGGAATTTTCCCTTCCAGAAAAACCTTCTTTTATCATGGATTGGATGTGAGACACTTCGTCTTTGTCTTCGGATACCTTGTGCATAACATGCCCTGCTCCATATGTACCCGCATCCCAAACAGTGCTTGGAACATAGTAGATGCTCAGCAAATCATTGTTGAATTAGTGGGCACATTCCCCCTTTGTACTATCTGTTGATGTATCTCTATGTCCTACAGTTTTTCATTGAGTCATGCCCAGTACCTGAGAAAGGTGCCCAATCAAATGGGGAGCAGGCTGGACAATGCAGGGGGTGCATTTTTGAGGCAAGGACGACATTCTCTTCCACCACAGTAATTTGTGTTAAGTCTTTAGGGTATGGATAAAAATTCATCCTTCAGCCTTCTAATCAGAGATGAGGGAATCCCAAAGTGTCTCGGAAATGATTATTATACCCGCTAAGTTCCTTACTCTCCCCTGTTTTCAAATGGAATACCCGTGCTTGTGCACATGTGTTAATGAACGTGTTCATATCTCAAAAGTGCTTGACATTGATGTTGATTACTTTGCTGATTGCTGATGCAGGGAAATATCAATAAAAAGAAAACCTTAAAAATAGTAGGCTTTGCAAGACAATATTAATTATCATCTTTTAAGGCAACTAATTGTCATTTTTACATGATTACTGTGCAGCCTAGTAAATGGCCTGTGTGATGCATATCTTATTTCATTCCTGCAATAGTTTTGATTTAAGTGTTTACCTGAACTTTAGCACCCAGCCCCTAGGATCACAGCACAGTGAGTTTCTGGTGTCCCTTGCTTCCTATTTCCCAGAATAAGAAGTTAAGGAATGAGATAGCACTTTCCCAAATATGAGTCCTTTCCACCCTAACCTACCCAGATTACCTGCCAGGGAATGCTAGGGGTGACCAAGTGAAGAAGCAGGGGGAAAACAAATCCTGCAGGAAAGTGGAGAGATGTGAGTTGTAAACTGTGTTCTCTGTATCCTTTTGAGACACAGAAGACTGAACCCATGTGTACTGCTATTTCCTCCCATCTCATTGTTACTGGTTTGCATGATGAAAGTCCATGTTGCTGAGAATCTTTAGTGTTCTGCTGGGAGCCTGTGATGGTTTGAGTTCTGCTATAAGTGTGTAGACCCCTGTGCAATGATCAGGGGTCTTTGGGCAGTGCAAATGATTAATGTACTTGACTGCCAATCCAAAAATATTGAAGGTTTGAACCCAACTAGAGGTTCCTTGGAATAAATGACAACATAAGAAAACCAGACATTGAAAATTCCATAGGGGCCAGTTCCACTCTCAACACACATGGAGTCTCCAGGAGGATGAACACACTCGGGGCAACAGTAGTTCTGTTCTCAGCACTGTTCTAGGCACTAGGAGAGGTGATTAAAGAAAGATCTGCGGAGAATGAGCTAATATATGGCAGGTGGGGATAAAGGCTCTAGAGACAAATCAGAGTGAGAGAGAGGGTGGCACCCTGGGTGCTATTTTGGATTGAGTGGTTCAAGAGAGACTGCTTTATGGGGGTGATGTTTGAGCAGAGACTTGGGTGATGGCCTTGCTTAAAGGTAGTACCCAGAAGGAGAGAGTTCTGGGAGGAGGAGTAAAGGTTAAGCATACAGATGCCTCGAGGCTGGAACAAGCTGACCAGACTCAGAAGCCCTGTGGGAGTGAACACCAGGGCTGGAAATGGGGCTGAGTTGTGCCGGGACATAGGATCCTTGCTGAGCATCACACTGAATTTAGGTTTTATTCTGATAGAGATGGAAGGCCTTAGAGGGTTTGATGCCAGGTAAGAAGGCATAGCTGTTGTCTAGTTCAGGATGCTCCTGACACAGGCCCTGGGCAGGGAAGGGAGAAGCTGGGGGATCCAGCAGTTCTGAATGGCCTGCTTTCACTCCCTGTCCTGCCACCTTTATTCTGTCATCAAAGTGCCTTTTGGAACTTCTCCTAGATCTTTATCCACTGTTTGTTGTTTGATAACACTTTCTGTTTCCTGCAGTTAGCCATAATTACCTGTGCACAGGTAGACATCCACATGTTTGTTTGGTTTGTGTGTTTCTTATTTGAGCCTCTCTGCGTTGCTGAGGACACGATGAGGGCAAGCAGGGTCTTTGACAGAGTTACTGCTGTGTCTCAAGTGGCTCAACTGCTGCCCAGCACGTGGTAGATGCTCTCAGTATTTATTGCATGAAATGGAAGGATAGCTGAGGCCATCATGAGTGCCTGAGGTTTCAGCTGCTGAATTAACACATCCTGCAAACAGCAGATTATAATATCAGTTTCATAAAAGTGAAAAAGTAGAGTTTTAGCACTTGGAAAAAAAAGAGAAGAAGGACTTGTGTCAGCTTGAGGAGGGTTGCCTGTGTGAATGGAGATGGAAATGAAAAGGAACAACTTCCAGGCTATTCATTTATTGCAGAGAAATTTGTCACTTTCATTTGTATCCAGTACCATCCAGCTGTTAATTTGTGTTTAGTTGGAAAGGACATTCAGAGAAATAGTTAATCTTCCCTAGTGCTGTTTTCTGAAAATGAGTTTTCGTGAGTAGCAGCCAAAGCTGAATAATTGTCATCAGAAAGCATGTGATTTTCTCCAAGACAGTTGACGTGTGGCCTTTCTAAGGATGAATGACTAGAGAAGGGAAGTAAGTCGGGATGGAGGAGAGAAGTGACCTCCGCACCCTCAGAGAGTGGGCGTCCAGGCATCACTTGTGGTAAGAGATCCTTCTTGACCCTCCCAGCTGGAGGGTCAGCTATGAATGGTTCCTACTCCACAGTATGAAACAACTCTGTGAGGTTATGGAGAGGATTAAGTGTGTTAGTGCATGTAGAACATCTTGGAACCATGTCAAAAATTGCATGCACTCAAAACATGTTAGCTATTATTATTGTTGTTGCTATTGTTATGTGCTGTTGAGTGTGAACTGATTTATACCTGACCCTCTGGTGAGTTTTCAAAGACTGCCCATCTTTCTTCCAAGAAGCATGGTAAGAGCTTGCCCTTCTTTTCCCCCAAGGAGCAGCTGGTGGATTCGAACCATGTACTTTGGGGTTGGCAGCACAACTCCTTAGCACTAAGCTCCCAGAGCTCTGTAATTACTGTTAAATGAAGGATGATTTTTGATCATTAGCAGTTGACATAAATTTTAGCAGATAAAAGTTGTGGTATCTGGATCTGGATATATATAACCAGACTACAACATTTCGTGAATTGACTAGATATGACAAATTGTGCTCTAGAAAGCAAAATAGAAGACATTTTTTTGTGATTTGGTAAGGGACCCAGCTTTGTTCTTGTGTTGATGTGCTTGCTCTTCTCCAGCGTCAGCTTGTGCTTACGCTTAGGGAGTACGTAGTTAGCTTCCCTGGTTCTGTCTCGCCTTTCTTTAGAAAAGATTTAATTAAGCCTCCCGGTCATTAAGCTGTGTTTTGAGATTTTACAGGGACCGATTTTAACTAGAAAGAGACTTGGTGGTGCAGTGGTTAATTACTTGGCTGCTAACCAAAAGTTTGGTGGTTGAAACCCACTGTTCGCTCTATAAAGTTGCCTTCATATGGATTTACAGCCTTGATAATGCGGTGGGGCAGCTCTCGGCTGCTCTGTAATGTCACTGTGAGTCACTGTTGACACTGTGCCAGTGGATTTGGTGTTATCTGTTAATCCATAAAGCCAGCATTTCTAAATTTGAGCTTCAGAGTGACTCTCTGGTGTTCTGTGTGAATATTGGCTAGTCTTTTGGGCCCTCTGGCTAGGTTCCTCCCAGATCTGGATGGACTTGTGGATGGGGCAGCCTTGCTGTCTCCAGTGTCTGTAAGCCTTGAAGACCAAAGAAGTCTGCTGATTGACGGGCTGAGATCAGATGTTTCCTTTTCCCTTCTCAGTGGTAATTAGTGAATGCTAACTAAGTTTCCCCGTTTGTGCTTTGATTTCTGGAAAATGCATGGTTTTAGAATCATCTTTGAATCCTCATTTTACCTTTGTGATTCCAGGATACTCCTTCGAATGTGGAAGGATGTCCTGGCTTGGAAGTGTAGATAGTGTCTAGAGGCTTTGCCATGTCTCTGTAAGTATTAAACGTTCATGAAGTACCAGTGTCCGGAGGGCGTGTGAAGATCCCATTATGATTCGGGTGGTCAAACTAGTGCCTTGGCCAGACACAAAGCTCACCAGAGGCTTTTGCTCTCAAATCCTTGGTAAAAGAATTTTTTTTCTTGGATACAGAATGAGAAATACTTTCATGTGGGTAATTTGAATAAACAAATGATTGTGTTCCATGGTAAACTTAAATGTTTCATGATTGGTTTGTTGGAAGAGAAGGGTATGCTTATCATTTATGGTGACAGTGAGTGAGCAAAACTGAGATTATGAGCAGTGGGCTGCATTTCTAATGACTCTTTGTAAATTTTTAATAGAATCCTTTCCCCCTCTCTTTCTGGTAAGTTTGTCCTTTAGTTGGATGGTGTTGAGATGAAGAGCCTGACCTCTAGAATCAGATGCCTGAGTTCAAACCCTGATTCCTTCAATAACTATTGAAAGGATACTGGGAAAAGTAATCAGTTTCCTCGTCCATAACATAGAGTTAAGAATATAATCCTACTTTAAAAATATAAATTACTGAAAACAGTGCCTGGCACATAGTAAGTGCTCAGCAAATGTGGCTGTTGGTTTTATTTAAAAGGAGTCATTTAAGAATTTGTACTTACTGTGTTTAAAAGGTGACAGTAAAATATAGATAATAAAAGACTTTGGAGAGAACATAGGATAAGGTCATTTGCATACCTTGTTAGCATATAACAATGTAACAAATGATATGGCATTAATATAGGAAATCATTACTTAAAAATTTAAAATCCTCTTACTAATTGATCCAGCAGTTCCTTTCTCCAGAAGTAATGTCTGAGATTGCAGAGCTAGTAGTGAAAGTTTATTGTTATGCAAATGTAAAAAAATTGAGAGCTAAATAAATGCCCAAACAGTGTGGAGTTAGTTAATAAAGCATGGTATCCATGTCTAATGGAATGCTAGTTAGCTTTTCAGTTATGGCACTGAAAGTTTTGTGATCATGAAAAAATGTTCAGTAACTATTATTGTAAGAAAAGAGTAGGCTACAGAAGCAGCATTTCACTCTTAATTTTTGAGACACACACTCTCTCACACTCTTTTAATATACCAGTAAAAAGGTTAATATACCAATGAAAGGTCAGCACAGGAGAAGACGACCTTGGATGAGATGGTTTAGCACAGGAACTGTGGCAAAGGTGTCAGTCAGATGTGTCAGAGATGGTGAGGGTGGCTCAGGATAGGACAAGGTTCAGAGCTGTTGTTTATAGTGTCACTATGAGTCACAGTCAACTCAGTGGTTTTCTTATATTTCCAGTTGTTTACACTGAGCAAGGATTATACTTCTATGAGAAAAACTGAGTAGCAGTTGGCTGGGCGGCTCAGAGGGAGCAATGCTGAGGGAGAACCCCACAGTAACCTGGCAGGTGGGGAATGCCCAGCATCTAACAGCTGACTGTCTTCTCCATGTGTAAATCTAGAGAGCTCCTGACCTTGTGTCTACACTTTATGGGTGTGTCCCTGAGCTCTTCTCCCCTCAAAGACCACAGACTTGCCTCAGGTCAACTAGGAGCCACTTCAAGTTGCTGGGCACCAGTTAATGTGGGGGGTGCTGTGCAACCTAGGCTTCTGTGTCTTTGTAGTTTCTTTGAGCTTCTAGCCCATTGGAGTTTGCTGGCTCTTCTGAGAGCTTGGAGGGCAGTGTTCGGTTATTCCTGATGAAATTTAACTTTTGTCTGGATCCCAGTTTTAGATTCTTTTTTATCCAGATGCCTAAGTCTTCTGGCATGCCTGATGTTGACATTTATGTCCTTCTTATTTTGTGTGTAAAAGTTTGAAAGAGTATAAATAAACCTGCTTGCTGCTCAGAATTGATCTGAGTAGTGTCATCTGCTGGACGCAGTGCCAGATGGTTCTGCCCCTCCTGCTGGGTTAATGAATAGGCACTGGCTGAAACCTTGAGTTGCTCTTGAGTCCTTGTGTGTCCCTTCAATATAAAACTCTGCCTTCGGCAATTTGCATTTGGCTCTCTCTCTCTCCTTTTAATTTTAGGAAGGAGGAAGTGGAGCTGCATTTCTGGAACAGCTTCCTGAGATATAGGAATTGATTTTATGCATGCATTCCAAAGTAAGTACGTGTTGCACAAACTTCCCAGGAGAAGAACTCTCTTCTCATAACTGCCTACAATAGCGGCTTTAAAATGTGCTTTGGGGGGTGAGTGGTGGTGAAGGAAATTGGAAAGAGCTGGTGTGAAAAACAATGTATTAGAACTTTGTAACTAAATCAGTATTAAAAAGCAAAAATATTACATAATAGATAATTCATATCAACTTAAAAAAAAGTGCTTTAATGCTAAAGTGCTCCTTTGGGAGTTTTACTGCTAAGTCTTTAGTTGTTTGAATCCTAACAATTGTGGGACTGGGCAAACCGTCCCCACACTATTTACAGCCTCAGAAGCTCAACGGAAAATCAGCTATGAGTTGGGTCCGACTTAGTGGTAGTGAATGAATGTTTTTTGGATTAGACAGAACAGAGTGCTTGTAGATGGTATTGTGAGAAGGCACATTATTGATTATTCATTCTTGCTACAGACTGGGGCAGCTGGGAGGCAGAGTGTACAATATTGTTGTTGCAAGCTGCAGTTAAAACCAGCCCCTGGCTTCTGCGACCACTTCTATGGAATGGTGAAGCCATTGTGATCATTGGGTATGGTAGGCTCATATTTGGAAGTAGACCAGGCCCTTGTTCTTAGTCCATGTTAGTCTGGAAGCCCTGCTGAAATCTGTTCAGCATCATTGCAGTTGGTGTGCATGCCTCCATAAACGGATGAGATGGCTATTAGCTGCATATGAGGTAAGTCCATTTGAACCCAGGCTTCCCACAGGGTGGTGAAAGGTCTACCAGTGAACCACCTTCTGTTACCATGTTACCACTTCAGAATTCCTCCTTTTGTTCAGTGCCTTCCAGGTCAGTATCTGTCTGTGTGCTGTGCAGTAATGATGCATCCTTGAATCAGTCTAATCTTTTGCTGTGTACTAACTAAGAAACAAGTGATGAGAAGTGTTTGGAACTCAGAAGTGTTAGTGCCTGCCAGCTTGAATTGTTTCACTGGAAGTGTAGACAACCCCAAGAGTTCAAAATTACTAGACACGGAGTCTGAGTTGTGTGTAAAACTATGTAAAACTACACACTGTAGGATCTTCGGTGGTGCTGTGTGCCTCCTGAAATCCTTCCTCCTTCTTCACCCCTTTCTAGAAGGATAGGAGAGTCCCTGCTGGACCTCACCTCCCTGTCTGTGATGATGACCAAGGACATGACATGAAGGGGTGTGTTCCAGGAGTGTCTGTGCATCTCCTTTGTATTCATTGGTATTTTGTGGTCCTTTACCCGCGTTGCCACAAGGCTCTCACCTGAGGACTATTTGGCTGCTGTTATTCTAATATCTCTAGGGGTTTCCTTATGCCCTTGAGTCTTTTGTTCAGGTTTTTTGGGCCCTGAAGTGTTTTTTTGTTTTTTGCTTTTTTAGTGACCATGGCTGCATAGGTCATTTCATGATCATTTTTAGTTTATCTACCTCTGCTCTCAAGTATCCAGAAGCCAGTTGACATTGGGCACTGTGCATAATGGAAGATACCATCCTCTTGAACTGATGCACTCTTTGGGATATTCCTACCAAGATTCCTTCAAGTTCCCTCAACCTCTGACTCATCTCTTCCTCACCCAACAGAATTATTTGAATCTGAAACTTGACTCAGAAAGCCCTGAGAATGGATTTCCTGTTTAGAAGGACTTAGCCTTTCAAAGGTTCTGAAATAGTCTTTTGATTTCAGTCTAGGCATTGTGTACGATGATTCTAACTTATTAAATCCAATTACTTTAAAGTATAATTTCCTAGGAGATACGCCAGAAATTAGAGGGTATATGTGGGGCATGGGGAGAAGGATCCAAACACTTTAATCATGAAGTCAGGAATTTCCCATAATACCCTGTGCTTATCTCTTGTCTGGAGCATACATGTGGTTTTATAATTTACATTTGTAGGGCTCTGTTTCCTCGCTAACTCAAGTGCTGGTGGAATAGTTTTCCTTTTAGCCTTGTTCATTTTTTAATTGCTAGTTTGTGCTGCATTAAGTTGATCTCTCTGTAAAATTTTCCAGAACTTTTCTATCTATCTATCTATCTATCTATCTATCTATCTATCTATCTATCTATCTATATCTATCTATCTATCTATC
>NW_006399893.1:8510945-8512923 GCF_000299155.1 Elephantulus edwardii
GGAGGACAGAAAGAGAATTGATGCCTTTGAGCTGTGGTGCTGGAGAAGAGTATTGAATGTACCATGGACTGCCAAGAAAACAAACAGGTTCATCCTAGAGAGGATTAAACCAAGCAACTCCTTGGAGGCAAGGATTCTGGGGCTTTGTCTGACATACTTTGGGCATGTTGCAAGGAGGGACAGGTCTTTAGAGAAGGACATCATGCTTGGGAGGGTGGAGGGATGGCGCAAGAGGAGAAGACCCTCTATGAGATGGATTGATTCAGTGACTGGGATAATCGGGATGGGTGTGTCAGAGGCAGTGCGATTGGCACAGGATAGAGCAGAGTTTAGGGCTGTTGTATATAGGGTCACTATGAGTCACGACTTGATGGCACATAACAATAAAAATCTATATCTAATCTATGTCTGTATCTCTGTATCTGTTTATCTGTATCTGATATCTATATTTCTATTTCTGATTTCTGTCTCTCTATTTCTGTCCTATCTCTCTCTCATCTCTCTCTCTCTCTATCTCATCTCTATCTCTATCTCTGTCTCTGTCTCTGTCTCTATCTTTCTCAGGAGTAGCATCTACTTCCCAAATAATTTGCCTCTGGAAACTTTGAACTGCGATAAAAGTCGATAGTTGTAGAGGGGTGATAGTTGTAGAGGGGTGATAGTTGTAGAGAGGCTTCAGGCCTTTTGTTCATAGGGTTGCTATGAGTTGTACTAGTAATCAAAACCAACAAATTATCTCTCTATCTATCTGTATCTATCTCACACTCATTCAGACATTGCTGTTGAGTTGAAGCTGATTCATAGCTGACCCTTCAGAGGGTTTTCAGAGGCTGTGAAATATGTGGAAGGAGATTGCCCAACTTTCTCCCTTAAAGCAACTGGTGCACTCAAGCACCTTGCCTTTGGATTGGCAGTGCAGCCCCTTAACCATTATGCTAATACATATATATGTGTGTTTATATGCTAAATATTTTTATTACATCTTTAGTTGAAAATAAATATAGTCTCTACTGGAATTTCTTTTTTAAAGTCAGTATTTTCTATAAAATTTTGCATGTAAAAATTCTCAATTCTCTGTTAAAAATTATTTGATAAAATGTCTTTTAGCAAGGAAAAAAAACCCCATTTGATGTTGAGTGGCTTCTGACTTAGGGAGACCCTACGTGTGTCAGATAGGACTGTACTCTCAGTTAACTTTTTTTTAAAAAAAAATTATTAATTTTAATGAACATTTACAGAGATTTTGGATTTCTATTTATTCATTGTTGTACTTTTTTCTCTACTCCTACCCACCCAGCCCCGTTCGTTCCTCTTTTTGAAAAGCAAAAGATAAACTGCTTTGTTGGTATACAATCCCCCTCACCCCCCAACCCCATTCCACCCCCTATCCCCCTTCCCCACCCCAAATGCACTAATTGTGCTTAGTGTGTATCTGGATATTTCCCCTCTCCTTTGATGATAGATTTGTTTTTAAAGTAAAATGATCCCTTGGAAAAATGTGGTAGCTTAGACTTTCTTGGAGAGCTAACTGTTCATTTTCCCCATTTGGTAGGAAATTGTTTTTCCATTAGGTTCAACTCCTAATAAATATTAGTTGATTTTCATACATGTCATGAATCTTAAGATCTACCTGTATAGTTTAAAAGTTGTGTCTCCTATTCTAACAGACTAGCTTATAGGAAATGGATGTGTTTACTTGATTTATAAAGAGGTAGTTTGTTAGGCTTTTTTATTTATTTTTTTTAAGTAGCAGGTACTGTCTCTGAGTTCTCAGCTATTTTAAAATATTACCCTCCACGTATAACTCTCATGAGCACGGATTCATAGACTGATTTATTAGTCCCTGTGGCATTTATTGAATTTCTCTGTGGCAGGTACCAAGAGCAGGGGTTTTCAGGGATAGAAAGATAAACATACCACCAAGAAACCAAGACTGGAGATAATCTATAGTATATTCAATACACTTAAACACCCCCCC
>NW_006399893.1:8515193-8544291 GCF_000299155.1 Elephantulus edwardii
TGTTTATGTTGTGGATTAGGACTTCTAGTGTTGTTCCTAGCTTTTCTGTAATGAAGTTTATAGTCCTTGGTTTTAGTCCTAGGTCCATGATTGACCGTTCTTTTTACATTTCATTTTGGAAAACCTTTGCGTTAGGATATATCTTAAACTGCCCAAAATAATGTCCCTTCTCTCTTCCTGTCATCTCCTTATGTAACATTTATGGTAATAGATAACAAACCTACTAACCAGCTATTCAGACACATTAATGAAATGTGTCTGGCAGTAACAAATGTTATCAGGATGTGAAGTTAGAGTCAGCGTGGTTGTTACGAACATAGTGATGTGTCCTGTGACTGGGTCATACTTCTCAGGGATGTGGCAGTTATCTTTGATGTATGTAGCCTGAGGCCTCAAAGGCCAGCCCATTGTGAGAAAATAATGACATGAAAATGAAAGATGACCAACCAGTTCACAAAAAACTAAATGTCGGAACCAGTCTCTGGTTTTTTTTTTAATTTATACTACTGAAGCAACTCCTTTTTGTGTAGAAAACAGACAAAAGTTAATTTTCTGAATGAGCGGTATTTGGGTGTAGTTCGCCAGCTTCTTTGAAATGTATTCTCATGGCATATTAAGTTGTCTTAAAATATTTGGGTTAGCATAAGGTAAAAATCAGCACACCAGGAAATGTTGTATGTGTACCATTTCCGAGAAATTAAATACTTTCATATCTTCCAAATTGGGTGATAGAATTGAAAGTAAACATTCAACTACATTCTGGAGAATTTTTTTTTTAATTGCTAAGCTACTATTTCTTAGGGAAATCTTTTCCACACAGTTTGACTGAATCTTGGAGTGCTGTGCCACCTCCCTGCCTCCTGTCACCCAGCACCCCCCAAACCTACTCTCTCCTATCTTTTCCCACCCCTCATCCTTCCCCCACCCCTACCACTGTGCTTTCCTCTGGCCACTTATGGTGCAGAAGTGCATGTATCCTGGAAGACAGCCTTGCTAGTGGTGGGCTGAGGTCTTGGCAAAGTGGTGAAGGCAGTGGAACTGGCTATTGGGTGAAAGCTGTTCTGTTCCTGATGCCTGGAGGTTGATTCTTTGAAGGAGATTGGTGTTTCCTTGCTGGCTGTTGGTATTTTGTTTGCCTGTGTTTTCCTCTTTTTCTGAAAGAAGTAGGCTGTGTTTCTTTTTGCCATTCGCTCTGTGGGGATGGAGCATTAAGTCCCTGTGTAGGAAAACATAAAGATCCTGCCCTGTTCTGCCTGCTGACCCAGCAGCTCTCTAATGTCAGTGCTCTGTGACTTCCCATAACTGGTTCTGTGTTGGAGAAATCATTTTGTAGTTTGTCCCTGTAGTCCTTCAGTAGTTTTTTTTTTTTTTTCTGATGGTTTACTCAGCATGCTTTCTTGCACCCTATTATTTGAACCTTCAACCTTGAGAAATGACCATGTGGCAGTCTGCATCTGAAAAGATCCCAGCCTTGCTAGGAAACCCTTTGGGGTGTTTCAGCTCTGTGCTCTGGGGTTGCTGTGAGTGAAATGGACACAGTAGCAATCAGCTTTGTTGTTGTTGTTTGATGCCATCAAGTCGTAGACGACTCATAGTGACCCTATGAACGAACGGCCTGAGCACTGTTCATACATAGAGTTTCCAGAGGCAAGCCATTTCGGAAGTGGATGCCGCTCCTGCTTCCAGGCTTGATTTAGTTGGGAAGCTCCAGCCAACACTAGGCCCAGGCTGCGCTCACACCACCATGCTCCTTCTGGCAAGGAGAACTTCTCAAGACCCTGGGAGGAGGCAACCAGGAACAACATGGCTGCTTCCTCTTCCAGCTGGCTTTGGGCTTAAGGCTGCCTCCTGGTTCAAACCCTAGGCCCAGGCTGGCTAGCCTCACTCCTGGGGACAGAGCAAACCTACAAGTCAAAACACATGCCCGGAAACGCAGTCGACTCCAAAAGCTTGCCATGATTCCTGCGCTCACACCACCATGCTCCTTCTGGCAAGGAGAACTTCCCAGCAATCAGCTTAGTTGTGTTTATTGTTTTGGTTTGGTTTCATATACACTGTAAGACCCCTTGGTGGCACAAATTGTGTTCAGTTACTGACCAAAAGGTTGTCAGTTCAAAGGCAATCAGTGACAATACAGATCCAAATCCTGGTGATCTCGGGTCTGTAAAGTCACAGTATACGGTGGCCATGAGGCAAAATTGATTCCACAGCAATGGTTTATTATCCACTGTTGTTCAGTTAGGTGGCCTGGTATGTAAGGAACTGTGCTGCCAGCCCAAAGGCATGCAATTTAAACCCATCGTTGTCTTCAAGGGCGAAAGAGGGGTAGTCTCATCCTGTGCAGTTTACACAGCCTCTGAAAACCTGCTGTAGGGTCAGCCCTGAGTCAGTTAGGTCTTAACAGCAGTGAGTTTGAATTGCTCTGTTGGCATTTGAGGGAAGCAGGTCTTGAACTGACACATGTCTGGGAGGATGGTGGTAACTAACATCACACTTATCCACAAAAATCTTGAGTAGCCCCACAAAAATTAATAATCTGAGTCTCAAAACATTGGCTAGAAGAAAGTTTTTTGAATACATGAGGGCTTATTTTTCTCAGAGTCTCAGTTCAGATGCCTTTGACGTTAAGACTTGATGATACAGCGCTTTGTAGAGAGTTTAGCCCTTTATTTGGTAGTGATGACTATTTTAGCTTAGCCTCCATTAAAGGCCTAGAAAGTCACAATTTTAAGGAAGTCAGAATTTCTGAAACGTGAGGGACTGACCTTGAGGAGGGCATTGTTCGTAGTCACGCTTGATGGGTTTAAACAGATTTTGCCAGAGGAATGTAGCCTCCAGCCCGTCAGCTCCACACGGGGTCCACATGGGGCGCCTACAAGGCTCACATAGGACCCACCCAGGATCCAGACGCATGCACATGGGTCCACATGGGGTCCACATGGGGTCCACACAGGGTCCACATGGGTCCACATGGATCGTGTGGAGGTCTCCTGTCTGTTCTTTCCTCTGGGAGTCTTTCTAGAAGTCTCTCGTCTTATAGACACTGCCTGTGCAGGGGCCACACAGCTGCACATCACGGTGGCCATGTCCATTTAGCAATGCCACTTGTCTCTAGATTGTTCTTACTGAGTTGCTGCACTGCTTTAATTTTCTAGCACTGCCTTAATCAATACTGCATATTGGGTGGTTTTGAACAAAAGCTGGTGGTCTTTTTATTTCTGAAGGTAGGGAGTCCAAAATCAGGGTAATGGCTTTGCACTTCTGCATGGGGAAACTTACCATTCAGCTGTCCTCACCAGCAACTCTCTGTGGCTGGGCCTTTGTCCTGGAGCTTTCTTTCCAAAGATGAGGGGCGGTTTTGGTCTTGGCCCTCTGAACTCCTCTCCGGTCTGGTTGAGCCAGATTGCCCATGAGCCAGCAGATGCAATAAAGTGTAAGAGTTGGGCAGAGGGCCGGTGGGAGTGCTGAGGCATGGATACAACCCCTGGGCTGAAGGATGGTATTCTTTCATGCTTGTCTTACATCCAAATTAGTTTTCTCTTCCCCTTCTAGTTAAGATGTCTTTTTGTCTGTGTCAGACCAGCACCCCTAGGAAGGTCCCCACGGGAACAAGTTAACGTCAGGTCCCATGGCCGCATCAGACAGAGAGAAGCATTTCTATGATTTATCTTCTGAACCTTTCCTCCTTGCACCTTCAAGGTGACCCGTGTTTGTCAGCTCTCCTGAAGCAGGTATTGTCTGCTTGGTGACAGCTGCACGATGCTAATGAGAACGCTGAAAAGTTGTCTGTGGTGACCTTGGCGGCTGCTGGCGCCAGTGTCTGTCTCGGCTCTGGAACGCTCACTGCTCCCATGCCAGTGCCCACTTTATTTTATTTTATTTTTAAATATGTGAAGACTAGCCAACTGAACCTCCAAAAGCTTCTGACATCATGCAGGCTTGGAAGGCTCCATGCTGACTTGCGGTCTGCTGTCTGCCATACATGCAGCTGAGATTTAATGTGATTACAAAAATAATTGTTTCCTTTCTGTGTCTTTTATTGTTAGATTTGTAGTTGTTGTTGTGGTGTACTGTTGAGTTGGGACCAGTCCATAGCTGACTCTTCAGTGGGTTTTCAGGGACAGTTAATTGCACAGGAGGAGATTGTCCATCCTCTGTCATGGAGCAGCTGATAGATTTAAACTGCATGCCTTTGGGATTGTAGCACAGCTTCTTACCACTAGGCCACCAGTGAGTTGATAGTCACTAATGAATATATGATAGACACTAATGATTCAGGCCATTGTCTTTCCAATCACTTGCTGTGCATCTGAGAGCTGGACAGTGAATAAGGATGACAGGAAAAGAAATGAAGCCTTTGAGCTGCGGTGTTTGAGAAGAGCACTGAACATCCCATGGACGGCCAAGAAAATGAATTGAATAGATAGGTCTTGAAGAGGACGCAGCTGGAGTGCTCTTTGGAGGCAAGACTGATGAGACTTCACCTCACTTACTTTGAACATGCTGCTAGAAAGTGCTTTTCTCTAGAGAAGGACATGATGCTGAGAAGGGTGGAGGATTAGTGGAGGAAAGGAAGACTCTCAATCAGGTGGACTGACACAGTGTCTGCTGCAGTAGGCTCTTGTGTGTCAGGCAGTGTGAGGATGCCTCAGGATAGAACAGGGTCCAGATCTTTTGTACATAAGTTTGCTTTGAGTTTTGCTCAACTTGATGGTACCAACAACACCATGGAGTATATGAAACTTGTTTTATACCTTTACTTTTATCATTACTATAATCATCATCATCATATTTGTGATGATTAAAGTTGTTTATCACTTAGGTAGGTTGTAGTACCTTAGTTATTGGGTCAAACACTAGTTGCTGTTACATAATTGTTGTTGTTGGTATCAAGCCAACTACAACTCCTAACAACCCTATGAACACGGATCTGAATCATGCCCTATCCTGTGCCATCTTCACCATCTCTGAAGTGCTTCAGCCTGTACTTACAGTCACTGGGCCAGTTTATCTTGTTGGAGAATTGTACTTTTTTTTTCTCTCACTCTCTCCTTTTCCCAGTAGGATTTCTTTTCCCAGGGACTGGCTCTAAACATGCTCAAAGTATGTGTTGTTGTTGTTGTTCGGTGCTGTTGAGTCATAGGTGACTCATAGTGACCCTATTAACAAAAGACCTGAGCACTGTTCATAGAGTTTCCAGAGGCAGGCCATTTTGGAAGTGGATACCAGTCCTGCTTCCAAGCTTGTTTTAATCGAGAAGCTCCACCAAACACTGTCCACCATGGGTAACCACTGTGACATTTGGCACATCAGTGTCACAGTGTTTAGCACCACAGCAACCACGAGTTACCTCTGTACAGCAATGCACAGACCAGTGCTGTACCACCTAGAAGAATGTTTGACAAAAAAAAAATTGAACCAGGGCTGAGGGCTGCAGGCCTGAAGGCCCTTTGGGACTTTAAGCCACTGCTTGCCTTAAACGTTAGGCCAAAGCTCAAGGTCCTCACTCCTGGAGGGAAGAGCAGTACTGCACATCAAACACAAGTCTGGGAAAAAAACAACAACCCCAAAACTTGCGATTACTTGTGCATGTGGACGTCCTCGTTCTTTAGCACATTGGAGAGATTCTTAACTGCAGATTTCCTCAGTGCAACACATCTTTTCATTCCTTGACTGCTACTACTCTAGGTGTTGATTGTGGATCCAACTAAAATGAAATTGTTATGGAAGAAGTTGTGATTAAATTAGGCCTTGAGTAAAACAGATTATTTTTCATAGTGTGGAAGGCCTCATCCCAACAAATGAAGAAGACCTTATGCACAAAAGGAAAATGTGCCCTGTT
This sequence comes from Elephantulus edwardii, assembly GCF_000299155.1. NCBI lineage: Eukaryota > Metazoa > Chordata > Mammalia > Macroscelidea > Macroscelididae > Elephantulus > Elephantulus edwardii. Next base: position 8,521,036 of record NW_006399893.1, read on the forward strand.
TGTTAGACTGTAAATAGACATTTTGGTAGAACTATTCCTTTCCTCTTCATTTAACCTGTGGCTTTGAGGACATAAACTTGTAGTAGTATAGTGTCCAAGATTTTGCTTAGGTATTTTGAGTTAGAGATTTTGGATTTGCCAACTTCCTAGATTGCTTTAGCCAATTCCTTAAAACCAATTTGATCAAACTCTCTTGTGTATCTCTGTTTCTACCTTGTTTTTGTTTTTATTATGTGCCGTTAAATTGCCTGTGACTCATAGCGACCCTCTGTACAACAGCCCTAAACTCTGCTCTATCCTGTGTCAGTCTTACTTTGTCTCACACACCTACCCACATTACCCCAGTCACTGAATCAATCCATCTCATCCAGGGTCTTCTTCTCCTGAGCTTCTCTCCTCCTTCCCAAGCATGGCATCCTTCTCCAAGGACTGGTCCCTCCTTGCAACATGTCCAAAGTATGTCAGACGAAGCTTCAGAATCCTTGTCTCATAAGGAGCAGCCTTGTCTCACCCTCTCTTTGACAAACCTGTTTGTTCTCCTTGCAGTCCATGGTATATTCAATACTCCAGCACACAGCTCAAAGGAATCAGTTCTCCTAGTCATTGTCCAGCTTTCTGATGTTAGCAAGTAATTACAAAGACTATGGCCTGGATCAGGCACACTTTAGTCTCCAGACTGACATTGTTGCTCTTCAGTACTTTGGAGAGGTCTCTGACAGCAGGCTTTGCCAATGCGATTGGTTTTTAACTTCCTGGCTGCTGGTACTAAGAGTGTTGATTGTGGACCCAAGCAAGGTGAAGCTGTTAACAATCTCAGTCTCTTCACCATTTATCATTATGGTGCCAATTGACCCAGTGGTGAGAATCTTTGTTTTCTTGATTTTGAGCTTCAGTCCATTATTGAAGGCTGCAGTCCTTGACCTTCTGCAGTAAGTGTTAGCAAGCAGGGTTGTGTCATCTGCATAACACAGACTGATGATAAGTCTTCCTCCAATCGTGATGCCACATTTCTTCTCATAGAGCCCAGCCTCCTGGATAATCTGTTCTGCATACAGATTGAAAAGGTATGGAGGTAGGACACATCCCTGGTGTACATTCTTCCCAATTTTGAACCATGGAACCATGCAGTGTTTCCTTGCTCTGTTCTGACAACTACCTCCTGGTCCACGTATAGGTTTTTACTAAGTTGTTTTTGTAGTTGACTCCAAGATAGTATTACTATTACTATCTTTGAAATTACAAGCCAAAAGCTCACACTTAGCAAGCAGTCGTGTGGGTCTTCCCCACCCCATGCCCTGCTCTTGCCCTGATAACTGCTGTTGAGGATTTTCTTTCTCTTTGTCTGGCTTACTGTCTCCACTTTGATGTCGGAGCATCAGTCCCACATAGCAGTGTTATAGGTATCCATCTGCCTTTGGCTGCCAATCTCTATAGCCCCAGGCCACCTTTTATTTTCAGTCAGAGAGCCTGTTTTTAGGGACTATATTGGACACCAAGTTCTTCTATAACACAGACAGCCCCATTTGTAAACAGAAATTAGTTTTTCTGTATTCAGGAGGCTAAAAGTCCAAATCAGAGGGTTGAGCCAGCTCATCCAGCACTGCCATGATGCCTTCCTGATCTGTAGCCTCAGGCATTCTTTGGCTCCTGGGACCCTCTGAGGACTTGGGGATGATCATTGCATGGCAGCTACCACCTGTAACCCTACTGTGTGAGTCTTCATGTCCATTAAAGTATTTTTTACAATTTAGAAGTGACTAGGTTTTCTAGGAGCCATCCTACATTGACAAGATATCATCAACATAACAAAAGAAAACCTTTCTCCAGGCAGGATCACAGTCACAAGTTCAGGGATAAGGATTTCTGTATAGTCCTTAGGTGAATGTCTTCAACCTTCTCCACTTCTAATGAGGTCAGCAGTATCTCTGAGAACATGTCTTAATCTGGATTGCTTTTGTTCTTTTTAATAAGACATCATAATCCTATATTATCCATTGCCCTGCTTTATAACAGCCCCCCCCCCTTGCTCTTTTTACCATCCTGATCCACTTCCTAAGTAACATGCCTCTGGAAACGCTATGAACTTTGATAAATGTTGATAGCTGTAGAGAGGCTTCAGGCCTTTTGTTCATGGGGTCACTATGAGTCATGTTTGACTTAAAGGCAACCACCACCACCAAAGGAAATTAGCACAAATTTTACCTCTAAAGTACAATCTAAGCACACATAATTGAAAAGAAAACCAATGTCATTTCCTGTGACAGAAATATGAAAGAAATAAACAGGCAGAAATGCATATGAACATAGCAGCTTTGTTGCCTGAATGGAAACCTGGCTCATGTAAATGAATCGTGCACTTGTTCTCTGTAAGGTTGGAGGCTTGAGTCGTCCCAGAGGTACTGCGGAAGAAGGACCTGGCAGTGTGCTTCTGAAAAAAAATCAACCCTTGAAAACCTTCTGAAGGACAGTTCTACACGATCACATGTGGGGATGCCATGAATCAGCATTGACTGGATAGGAAGTGGAAAGTCTCCAAATGTGTGGGCACAGCAAGACTAAAAAAAAGAAAGTAGTTAGATGGTTGCATTTATAAAAACACTCAACTTCTGCTTTCTGGTTGGAACCAGCTCAGAGCTGACCCTTCAGTGGGGTTTCTGAGGCTGTAAGTCACAGGAACAGATTGCCTCCCTCTTTACAGCAGAACACCTGGTGGATTCGACCCTCTCATTGAACAGTGCCTCTTCCTGGGGGTTTTACCAGTATCATTGATTTGATCACTTATATTCTAGAACCAACTTTGTCACGAAGCTACTTTTTAAATAGCTTATGGTAAATTTCAGCATGAAGCAAAGTCCAGTCTTTTACTGTACTTAGGAAAATTTAGTTATGTAAAAAATAGTTCATGATCTCTATGTAGATATTAATCTCCATAGCAGGTAAGAATCCCTGGGTGCTTGTTTAAAATGCCGTTTCATTGTTTTTTTAAATGCATTTTTTTCTCTTGTATTGGTTTGTATACATCATGTTTCATGCTCTTTTTCATTTTTAATGTGTTCTGAGCCCCACCCTGCACCGGCAGCATATTTGACGTGGCGCTGTAACCTGCTATTTCTCTGACTGTCCCAGGTCCTCCCAGTGCAGATCTGGGTGGTGCACAATGAGAAACGTGTTTTGGTGCTATTATTCTTTATTCATTCTGCATGTTCTCCGAGGTGTGGACAGTTGTTTTTAGGTACTTTTGAGTTGAGTACAGCTCATAGTGACTCCATGAACAAAAGATATGAACATAGTGACTCCATGAACAACAGATATGAACCCTGTCCTGTTCTGTACCATTCTCAGAATCTCTGATAAACTCGAGCCCATAGCTGCAGTCACTGTGTCAGTCTACTTGGTTGAGGGTCTTCACCATCCCTCCACCTTTCCAAGCATGCTGTCCCTTACCAAAGAATAGTCTCTCCTAGCACCATGCCCAAAATATGTGAGATGAAGCCTTATCATCTTTGCCTTCAAGGAGCACCTTCTTCAAGACTTACCTGTATGTTCTTTTGGCAGTCCATGGGATATTTGGTACTCTTCTCCAGCACCACATTTGAAGGGCATCAGTTCTTCTTCTTTCATCCTTATTCTTTGTCCAGCTCTCAGCAGCATAGCAAGAGATTGATATGTCCATTGCCTGAATCAGGCGCACCTTAGTCCTCTGATCATATAGCTCAAGCATGGTTTAGGGGGTAGGATGTACCTTGATCTTAAAGTTCATTGAGAAAAGTTGGTCTTCCAAGTGTGCTACCAAAAGAAGCCGTTATAGAAGGAGTAATGAGATCTTCCCCAGTCTTGTAAGGCTCTTTCTAGCACTCTGATACTTGTTTCTAAAACATGAAGTTTAGGAAAGAACTCAGGTGATGGATGGAGGCATTCTAAAACTCCAGAACTCCTCAGGGCTTTATGAGCTGTAAATGTGTACATTTGTGCTTGGGTGCTATGGTGGTATATACTCTAGATCCACGGGAGAAAGATGGACAGTGTCCTCCCCTGCAATTTATAGCCTCCAGCACCCCAGTGGAGGATCATCTCATGTAGGAGTTGATGCCAACTTGGAAGCAGCGAGTTTGAGTTTTAGGTTTTGTTTTGAAGGTTGGGTGTTTTTGTTTGTTTGTTTTAATTTAATGTGTCAGGGAGCCTCTTGGTGGTATAGACACCTGACTTTTAACATAAAGATTGAATGTACTGGTTCATCTAGAGATGCATCGGAAGAAAGACCTGATGATCTACTGATAAATCAACTACTTGTTATCTTGAGCATGTCTCTCGTGGGCATAGGGCCTTCTTGTTCCATGGATTTTTATCTTCATTAAAAATAAGAATAAATTCTGTTATATGACAGCTCTGGTATAAAGGTGAATTCAGAATGTCTTCTATGAATTTGTTCTTATTTTAACATAAATCAAAGTGTTTTCATGGACTCTGTGACATTTCCTTGGCCCTGTGCAGTGTATGTGCTTTGCTTCCTGGAGAATGACCTTCTGCCTCTCTGAACATCTGTGTCTTCACCTGAAACATGAGAAGAACAATTGATGCCTTTGAACTGTGGTGTTGGGAAAGATACTGAATGTCCCATGGGTTGCCCAGTGAACAGACAGATATGTTGTGGAAAAGGTGCAGCCCGTCCTCCTTGGAGAAAAGGATGGCACAGCTTTGTCTCTCATACTTTGGTCATGAAGACCCTCAACTAGATGGGTTGACACATTGACTGCTGCAATGGGCAAGCATGCCTGAAATTGTGAATATGGCTAAGGATAGGGAAAGGTTCAGATCTGTTGTTCCTAGGTTTGTTATGGGTTGAACTTGACTTGATGGCATCTAACAACAGCAGTTACTCTCCACACAGTCTGTAGGTAAGTGGTTAAGTACCTAACCAAATAGTTCGTCCAGACTCACCTAGAAGAAGAAAAACTTAATGGTCTTATGGCAGAAAATCACAGCATTAAAAATCTTTCAGAGTAACACATGGCCTCTGAGTTGGAGTTGACTAGACATAAATGGAACAGTACCTTGTAAGTATGTTATGAGGGTCAGACTGATGTTAGTATTTTCAGACCCTCAAGTGCCCTTACGACCTGGCATAAATTGGAGTTACATACGTAGGCCAAGAGTGTACGTTCTGCTTGAGGGCTTGTCTTTGTACAGGCACTTATAAAAGGATCAGGCATGCACATTTATGGTTTAATTTTTCCGAATTAAACATCCTGTTTACAGAAGGCTATTTAGAAACTATTTCTTCTCCTGATCTTCACTCTCTTTCTTGCCATTGTTCTTCATGATTCCCATCCACTGTTTGCCTCCACACTCCTTCCATGCCTACCAGAGTATTGTTTGTTCACATACTTAGCTTTCAAAAGAGCATGAATAAAGGTGCATTTTGTTTGCTATTACATTGGGCCTGTTGCTGTTCTTACCATGTTCTGTCCAGTGAACAGACTCATAGTTGACTTTCCAGGTGGTTTTCAGAGGCTCTTAATGGTACAGGAAGAGCTTGTCCACCTTTCCTCTGATCTGGTAGATTTCCACATGGCTGCCTTTGGGTTGACAGTGCAACTCTTTACCTACTAGGCCACCAGAGTTCCCTTAGACCAGTACTGGAAATAGGAATTTTTGCCTATGCATTGCCTTGCTCCTGGAGGCAGAGCATTCCTTCACAGCAAACACAAGCCTGAAAAAACACTCAACTCCAAAAGCCTGCCACAACACCTGTGCACGTAGCACCATGCTCTCTCTGGCACCCAGAGGTCACAGCAACCCTGGGCGGAGCCAGCCAGTGGACAGAAATTTATGCTACCAAGCTGAAGGTGGGTGATTTTAATCTGCGGCCCTCAGGCTGGGTTCAAATTGTTTTCCTGTCAAACATTCTTCTAGGTGGTATAGGACTGGTCTGTGCATTGCTGTACAGAGGTAACTCATGGTTGCTGTGATGCTGAACACGGTGACACTGATGTGCCACACGTGGTAATGGTGACCCATGGTGGACAGTGTTTGGTAGACCTTCCCGACTAAAACAAACCTGGAAGCAGGAGCAGCATCCACTTCCGAAATGGCTTGCCTTCGGAAACTCTTTGTACGAACAGTGCTCAGGTCTTTGGTTCATAGGGTCACGATGAGTCGTCTACGACTTGACAGCACCTAACAACAGCAACAAAAACATTCTTGTTCTAGACTGCGTCTCCTTTTTCTTACACCAGTGGGATTGCCTTTCTGGAAGTTGAATTAGGACATTTAGAAAAAAGCCTGGAAGTTAACAAGCAGTGCGATGCCGCTTGGGCAATCCAAGCTCTGGATTCTTCATGTGTTTGTTTGCCATCTAAATGTTTTTGTTGGTTAAGTGTCTATTCATACCCTGTGCCCATTTTGTGATTGGGTTGTTTACCTTTTTCTTGTTGAGATACAAATCTCTTATCAGTTATGTCATTGCCAAATACTTTTTCCCAGTCTGTAGGTTTCCTTCAACACTGTTGGAGATGTTTTTTGATGTGCATAGGAATTTGATTCTTACAAAGTCCCATTTGTCACTTTTATTCTCTCCTGGTTGTAGATTTTTCATGATGCTTAGTAGACTGTTCATGCTGTGGATTAGGGCTTCTAGAGTTCTTTCTAGAATTCTATGATGATTAGTTTTTCATTTTACTGTTAGATCCCTGATCCATCCATCTTGAGTTGGTTTTTATTTAAGTGTGAGGTGTGAGTCTTGTTTATGTTTTCCACAGATGGTTTTCCAATTTTGCCAACGTCATTTGTTAAAGAGACTGTCCTTTCCCTACTTAACTGACTTCATCTCCTTGTCAAAGATCAGTTGACCATAGGTGGATGAGCTGATTTTTGGCCTCTAAATTATATTCCATTGAGCTTTGTGTCTGTTGCTGTACTAGTAGGACCTTGCTGTCTTGACCAGCATGACTGAGTAGTAGGATTTGAGATCAGGGAGTGTGATGCCATCTACTGTGTTTCTCTTTTGGTGAAGAATGTTTAATAATCCTATCAATTTCCAAAAGTACAAATAAATCTGTCTTGGAGGAAGTACAACCAGGGTTTTCTTTTGAGGCAAAGATAGTGAAACTTTGTCTCATTTACTTAGGGCATATTGTAAAGAAAGACTAATCCTTGGACAGAGACATCATGCTGGGAAATGTAGAGCATCAGAGACAGAGAGGAAGACCCTCAACAAGGTGGATTGAACATGGTTGAGATTATGATGATGATTCAGGATAGAGCAAGGCCCAGACACTGGGAGTTGTAGTTGACACAACACCTAACCCCAACAATGGCTGTAAACTAGGCACATCAGGAAGAACCTTCACTGAGTGAGCTTATAGTCTACGGGAAGGGCATCAGAAGACATAGTAGAGCAGTGTTCAGGCACATGGCTGGGGGTTGCTTTCATTTGAGGGGTTGTTATGTTGTTCTTATGTGCTATCGAGTCGCTTGTGACTCATTTGAGGGGTAAGGTGCATAAAGGAAGTGAGACCTTGGGGAGAAGATGGGACAGTCATGTACAGAGCTGGAGGAAGGCTATTCCCAGTTATTGGGGCAGCAAGGACAAATTCCTTAGTTGGAAATGAGCATTGTTATGTTCCAGGAGAGAACAGAACCCAGTATGTTTGCATAGTAGTAACTCAGGAAAATGGAAAGAGACTGTGTAGGTCATAGTGCAGTTGGAAGTTTGAATATAGGTGGAACCCTGGGGTAGGTTTAGCTTGGGGAGTGACATCTGATTTACCTCTCAAATAGGCTGACTGCCATGTACTGGGTAAAAGCTAGTTGGAGACACATCTGCATGAGGCAGGAGCAAGAAGCCAGGAGGCTACTTTGGTTTCCCATAGGGGATGAACTTGGATGGGGATTGAATCAGTGTGAATGGTGCTAGTGAGCCTTTACAGTGATACTGGAGATGGTTAAATATAAGCGGTGTGAGTGAATGAGAAGAATGTGCATGTGAGGGCAGGAGTTTCATTGGGGCACTGGGCAAGCGGTGGTGCCATTTACCTACCTCATGATGCAGCTGGATAAAACCAGAAGTTCTGTTTTGGGAAAGCTGAGTTGGACCCTGAGAAAGAGACAGTTATATGGATACTCACTGCATGGTGTGTGGTCTGAAAAGGTGTGCAGCAAGGATTTAGGATTTTTCACAGGATTTAGTTATATATTTTTAAAACTTTATTTTGTCTTTCCTGGATTATTCACTGTTGTGTGTTGCTGAGTCAGACCTGACTTAGAGCTGACCTTCCAGTGGGTTTTCATAGGCTGTAAATCACACAGGAGGAGATTGCCCATCTCTCTCCCACCTTTCACAGTGTTTGTTCACTCTATATGCAAGTAATATCCTAGAACCCTGACTGTATGAAGAACATGGAGTCAGAATTAGAGGAAGACCAATTAGCAACTTCTGATAGTCAGATGACATAGCCATGCTTGCTGAACATGTAGAGGGCTTGCAGCAGCTACTGCTTTAGATCAGCAGGCACATCTTTAGTTTGGATCATACCCAAAGAAAGGAAGTCTAAATCCTCACCACTGAACCAATAAACAGCATCATGATAGATGGAGATGATAATGCTGTTGTCAAGGATTGCACTTGGCTGCTATTAACTCGAGAAGACAGCAATAAACAGATTCAGTGACATATTGCACTGGACACATCTGCTGTAGAGGATCTCTTTCAGATCTTGAAAACAAAGATGTTCCATTGATGAGTGAGGTACACCTCCCCCAAATCATAGTTATATGTAAGTGCAGTTGCCTTATGTGTGTGTGAAAGATGGACAGTGCAAAGGGAAGCCCAGAGAAGACTTGGTGCATTTGAGTAATGGTTTAGCAAAGAATATTGACTATACCATGAACTGTCAGAAGAACAAACAAATCCACCTTGGAATAAACATACCCAGAACATGCCTTAAACTTGAGGAGCATTGAAAAACAGGAACACCCTCAGTGAGATGGGATTGAGACAGTGTGGGATCACAACAGTGTAGTCAAGGTAGTACTATTGTAAGGACAGTGAAGGACTGAACAGAATTTCATTCTGTTACACATGAGGTTTTGTGAGTTGGAACTGACTCTGCCATCTGACGTCAACCACAGTAGCACCGAGTTGGAGCTCCTTTATTAATCAAATAAAGCTATTGAATAGGCAGTTGGACATTTGAATCTGGAGTTCATTTAAGTGAGGGGCGAGATGGACATAAAAAAATGTGAGGGCTCTTCCTTATATTATTGTGTTTGTTTACTGTTGGTTTTAGGTACCCTCGATGATTTCACCTTACAGTAACCCTCTGTGTACAAGAGAAGGAAGCAGTGCCTTGTCCTGTACCATCCTCATAGCTGTCGTGTGTGGAGTCCATTGTTGGCAGCCACTGTGTTAATCTATCTTGTTGAAAGTATTTCTCTTTTTCATATTCCTCTCATTTATCAAGCGTGATGTCCGCCTCCAGAAATTGGCCCAAAGGTTGTGAAATGAAATATTTAAGTTTATGAGATGAAATATCTTCATGTTTACTCTAAAAGGTCATTCTGACTAAGCTTCTTCCAAGACATATGTATTTTCTTTTCACTGTCTGTGGTGTGTTCAGTATTCTTCACCAGCACCATAATTAAAAGACATAAACTCCTTTTTGTTTTCCTTATTTATCGAGCTTTGGCATGCATATGAGGCAATTAGAAATGCCATGGCTTGAGTCAGATGCTCCTTAGTCTTCAAAGTAGCATCCTTGCTCATTAGCACTTTAAAGAAGTCATTTGCAGCACATTTGCTGCCCTTTCATTTCTTGACTGCAGCTTCTATTAGCACTAATTATAGGTTCAAGTAAAATAAAATACTTGTGAAAATCAATACTTTTTTTCCATTTGTAATAGGGTATTTATTGATCTAGTAGTAAGGTTTTTGTTTTCTTTACATTGGTGTACGATCTATTCGGAAGTTGTGCTTCCAGTCTTCTTCAGTTTCAGCAAACATTATATCATCTGCATGTGGCAGATTGTTAATCTGTTTATGGAATATTCTTCATGTAGTCCAATTTTCTCAGATTACTTTCTCAGCATACAGATTTAATAGGATGTTGAAAGGATACAACTCTGATGTACCCCTTTTTATATTTTAAATCATATAGTATCTCCCTATTTTAGACTGACTTCTTTTATGTATATATTCAATGGAAATGCTTGTACACAGTTAATAAAATATGAATAAACATCTTTCTGATAATAATTACCTTTAGTCAAAATACATGTAACATTAGCAGTGATATCCCTTGTTTCATATCCTTTTAGAAAACTGGCTTGAATTTTTGGCATTTTCTGTGTTTGGATATTATTTGTGTTATATGATATTTATAAGACCAAATAACCCATTGCCGGGTCATTTCTAACTCCTCACAACCTAATAAATTGAGATTTCCTCCTTTTTCTTTTTTGGCTATAATCTTTACAGAAACACATCAAACTCATTGCCATTAAGTTGGAACTGACTCCTAGCTGACCCTCCAGCAGGATTCTAGAGGCTACACATTATACAGGAAGAGACTGGACATCTTTCTTCTGGGAAGCAGATGGTGAGTTTGAACCAGTTTTGAGTTGGCCACACAACTCCCAATGTGTTAGGCCACCAGAGCTTCTACAGAAGCACATCACTAGACTCATCTTCTACTGAACAGCTGCCAACCTTGGGCTATTAGTCAAATACAAACTGTTTGTGCCACTTAAAGTGGTAAGGAGTTTTGCTGCCTACCCAAAGATGTGGTTGGAATCTAGCTTCTCCTTGGGAAGAAGATGGGATGTCTACTCCTGTGTGATTTACAGAGTCAATTCCAAATCAGTGGTATATAACAGTAACAATATAATAGCAGTAACATGGCAGTGGCTGTAAAGTCCACTACAACTCATAGTATGCCTGTGATTAATGTGGCTAAACCTAGCCTTATCCTGTACCATCCTCCTCATCTCGGTACACTGATTGTTATAGTCACTGTGTCATTCCAGCTTGTTGAGAATCTTCCTTTCTTACACTGATACTTTACCTTTCCAAGCATGATGTTTTCCTCCAATGACGGGCCCCTCCTAACAACATGACCAATGTATAGCATAATATAAAAACAAACAACAGGGCCAATCAGAAACTGTTGAGATGCCCCTCATTCATGGTGAACCACCTCCCGGGGGTCATGGTAAACCTGTGTTGTATAAGTAGCTATTTGTTCATAAGTAGATGGCACCCCTAGGTAGATTTAAGCCATCCACCTTTGGTTCACCATTGTGCATGTCAACTGCTTGCACCACCGAGTGACTCTGTAGGAGTTTGGTGTATTTAATACAGTGCAGTGTTATAGTAGATCTAACTCACTAACTCAACTCCTGTCCATCAGTTCCCGTGCATAGTGTCTCTCCATTGAGTTTCTTAGGCTTTACCTCTTAATGTTAGGAGACTGCCCGTCTTCCTCTTGTGGAACTGCTGGTGGATTGGAGCCACTGGAGACACAGCCTTTTGGTTAGCTGGCAATACATGACACAATGGGCCACCAGACCTCTTATATATAAATATGGTATGGTGTATATATATATATATATATATATTAGGGAGTTCTGGTGGCCTAGTCCATAGGAAATTGCACTGCTAACTCCAAGGCTGTTTCAATCCACCAGTGACACCTCCAGAGAAAGATGGGCCATTTCTTGTGTGTTTCCAGAGTAGGTTTAGATGAGGCATCAAGAAAAGACCTCCAGAGATGCAACTTCTACAACTGAGTACTGCCAAAAACGGGTTCATTTTGTGCAAGCAGGAAGAACAGTAGGCTGAATATAAAGTGTGAATGTGGTAGGTGGCAGACAGGAAGAGGAGAGGGGATTTAGCAGGACCTCCTGTGAGGTTGTAAATATATGGGGATGGTCCTGGGATTGTGTCCTAACATTCCAAGTGTGGCTTAACATTCAGGAATCTCTAGGCAAGAGTCAGGGGAGGTGGGAAAGGGGTGAATTTTGCTTTGGAATGGAGCAGCAAAATAGTTTTTAGGTGTGAACTGGTAGTGGTTCTTGTAAAAAGTTCTGGAGCCAATTTATGAGGCAGGGGGCTATGAGAAGACCTTGGCATCCAATGATGAAGGGAAATAGTATGAGAAGGCCTGGGAGAGTTGAGGGAACCCATGTGGTTCCACGTGAAGCCAGACAGTTAGCTGAGCCCCTTACTTTTTGAATATCTACTTTCTCAAATGATTCTAGACTTGCTGTAAAGGCAACAGTCTTCTCCAAGGTAGGCACAGAGCCCCCTTTTTTCAATTCTAAGAAGGTCATGTGCTCTACTGCTTTGAAGGAATACTACTGCTAGGGAGTCATTTTGGTCTTGGAAAACTGCCATTTGTTGTACAAGAGTGTGGATACTTTCCCAGAGAGTGGTAGGTAGACAGTGGAACTGGTGGATGGAGACATAGTCCTTGCAGCTCCTGTACTGGTACTTGTGAGGATCTTCGGGTTCAGGGTTCAGGTGATAAAAGTTGGGCAGGTCAGTGAAACAGGGACAGGGGTGCCCAGAGGGGCCAAGGAAAGGGGCATGTTAGTGTACAGGTGTGATGCCAACTGTTTGGGTGGAATGTGAGTAGGTGGGTCCCACAAAGGAAGAAGGTACCCGCCCTGGATGCCAGGAGGGCCTGCAGTCTATCTGTGTGGTGCACTCATTCATACAGTTTAAAGGAGGAGGCTAATATAGCTGCAGTAAGTGGCTAAAAAAGGAGAGTTCTGTATGGTGGATAGAAAAGGTCTTTCTTGTATGAGTTTTGGAGGTGTGTGATAGGTGAAGATGCATGAGGAACTGGTTGGTAGCAGGAGGTGGTAGTCAGTTTGTTGAAAAGGAGGGGAGGAGAGGCCAAGGAACTGCATAGCAAGGGTCGGAGTTCGTCATTGGCAAAAAGCATAAGTGGTGTGGTCAGTGTTGTGTTTTTTGGTGTGTTAAAGAAGAGTATTTGATAGTAGAGGGAGGATTGGAATATGCTTGAGAGTTAATCTTGGTTGGTGCTGAGTTATGAAGAGTATATGGGCACAATTCTGGTGCAAGTGTTCCAACTGGTTTACCAAGGGAGGAGGAAGTTTTCTTGTCATACATAGGGTGGCAGGTGTTTTGAGAGAGGAAGTCGATATGAATGGAGGGGCTGTTGAAGGCAGTGTAGCAAATTGTCGGGAGAGGCTAGGAAGGACATCTGTGGTGAACTTGTAGGTGTTGATACTAGATTCACAAGGTCTATAATTATAAAAGATGGGTCTCCTTTTCCACAGGACCAGTATAAGACTGTGGGAGTGTGCTTATCCATACATAAAGAGGGTCTGGGATGACCTGCCAACTGTGTTTTAAAGAGCGTGTGCATACTCAGCAGGATTTGAAGTAGGATTTGCTTGGTGGAGTAATTGTGAGGAAGTGTTTACAGGGGTATGTAGGAATCGAAATGTTGAACGGGGGTTTCTGAGATAGGAAGGTGTTGGTATTTGGGACAGCTAGGTAGGTGAGTTTCTAAAGCATATGTCTAATGTTGGAAGCTGACTGTCCGATAAATGTGAGGTGGAGAAAAATTCATGAGGAGCTAAACTGATGTATTTAACTATAGCTTGAGTGAGTCTTATTAGAAAGAGTGAGGGGTTTTCTGTAGGCCCTTTGTTATTTCTCTGATTTTGTTATAGTTTACTTGTTTGTGGCTATAAAGAATAGCCTACTAAGAGACAAGTGATCATGTGGCCTTTGCGAAGAACTCCTGGCTTCCCAGGTTGGTATGTCCAGTCGGGCTCAGTACCGGGATAGCAGTGTTGCCTGGTGGAGTCTGTGTTGGATTGTGTTGATATAATTGGTCAGTGTGTTGTATAGCTGCTTGCCAGGTGTCCTGTCTCTTATCTGAGGTGAGGGTGGTAGTGAGAATATAATACAATTATAATAATATAAGAATATAATCATTCTGCATAAGCTGGTAAGTTTACATGAGGCAGAGAAACTCCTTACAGAACTTCTTGAAGTTTTTTGAAAAAGGGTCAATTTTGGCTTCTGAGGCTCAATGTCAAGAAGACAAAAATTCTCACCACTGGACCAATTGGTAGCATCAGGATGGATGGCAAAGAGACTGAGATTGTTCACAGCTTCAGTTTCCTCAGCTCCACGGTCAACACTCTTGGCCAGGAAATCAAAAAACGTATTGCGATGGGAAAGTCTGCTGTTACGGACCTCTCTAAAGTACTCGAGCAGCAGTGTCTCTCTGGAGACTAAGGTGCACCTGATACAGGCCACGGTTTTTGCAATCACTTGTTATGCATCAGAGAGTTGGACAATGACTAGGGAGGATAAAAGGAGAATTGACGCCTTTGAGCTGTGGTGCTGGAGAAGAGTATTGAATGTACCATGGACTGCCAAGAAAACAAACAGATTTATTGTAGAGAGGATTAAACCAGGCTGCTCCTTGGAGGCAAGGATTCTGGGGCTTCGTCTGACATACTTCGGACATGTTGTAAGTAGAGACATGTCTTTAGAGAGGGACATCATGCTGGGTAGAGTAGAGGGACTGCGCAGGAGGGGAAGACCGTCTATGAGGTAGATTGATTCAGTGACTGGGGTAATTGGGATGGGTGTGTCAGAGGCAATGCGATTGGCACAGGATAGAGCAGGGTTTAGGGCTGTTGTACATAGGGTCGCTGTGAGTCGCAAACGACTCGATGGCACACAACAACACAACAACAACATTCAAGAGATACCTGCAATAGAAAATGGGACATACATTTGTATACATTGTATAGGAACTTCTACCCCTGCAGCCTTCTGAGGGGGAGGAGTGGGTTATGGTGGGAGGTTTTTGACCTAGTGGTCTGTTGAGAGAATGAGGACCAGTGTGTTGAAGAGTCTGGTGAATTGCGGGAGGGTGTAAATGGGGGATGGAGAAGGGGATGGTAGACGGGCCAGTTAGAAGGGGAATTATCTGCAATATAAGGGTTTAGGGCAGAGGTTGGAGGTGGTAGTAGGGTCGTTGGTGAGAGACTGTTGAGTAAGTGCACTTAACAGTTTTGACAGAGGGATGCCCAGGCACTAAAGGCAAAGAAGGCTTGAAGATTGTGGACCTCTGACCCCTTGATATTTTGATGTAAGAAACTGTTTAAGTCAGTGAGTATGTCAGGGTCAGAGGACCCAGATTCAGGCTATTTTGTTTGGCTGTCCAATTTATAGAGTGTCTACCCAAAGGTGTAGAGGTGAATAAGGGTTTTTTTGGGTTTAATATCTTGGGAGAGTCCTAGACTTGAGAAGTTTTGTAAAAGGCAACCTAGAGGGCTGTCTGGAGGGATTTTCGAGGACTTGCTCCCATGTTGGTTTTTGGCAGTAGGACAGGACTGGGAACACTCAGGACAATCTACCAGGCATTCTTTAGGGAAGCTGAAGTTCCAAACGGTGGTCAGGTAAGTGAACATCTCCAAATTCCTTATCCACCTTTCTTGCTCTGAACGAGATGGATGGCGCCTAAGGTAGGATGACCAGAGGGTCAAGTCTTAACATCTGGATTTTTTGTCCAGTGTGGCATACACAGATAGAAGTGGAAAAGAGGGTGAGGGTCATGACTTGTGTAAGAGGCCTTTCAGGAAAGAAGATTATGACTAGGTTCCTTGTGGCATTGGCTTGCTGGCATTAAGTGACTTGGTTGCTAAGTCTTATGAGAGGCGGGAAAAGTCCTTTGAGTTGTTTTTACAAGGATCTTCCTCACCTACTCCAATGAGTTGCAGTGCTTTGCCAGGAGGGCCAAAAAAGCAGGTTCAGAAGGGGTGGCAAGAGTACAGGATCTCAGATTCCACCTGAGATGAACTACTGCTGCCCACTGTGTCTGAGGTTGCAGGACTCTGTCCATCTCCCTTCCCGGGTTTCAGCACCAAGAATGTAGGTTTAGATGAGGCATAAAGAAAGGACTGCTGCCAGTGTTGCAACCACCACAACTGAGCCAAGTTTATTAAGCATGGCCAAAGAGAGGCTCATCCTGAATAAGAATGAAGAGCAATAGGAGGGAGTACAAGAGTAGATAAGTTCTGTGGATGGGCAGTGGGGGAGGACTAGCAAGCAGGGAGATTCTTTTGGGGGAGGGGATTTAGCAGGACCCCCTGTAAAGTTGTGCTGACCCTCCAACAGATTTTCAGAGGCAGTAAAAATCATAGGAGATTGCCCATCTTTCTGGCCTCAGAGATGCTAGTGGATTTAAATGCCAGCACAGATCCTTACTATTGAACCACCAGAGACAATATATATAGTAAGATACAGTATCTGTATTTGAAAAGTGGGGAGCACAGAGCCAGTGGTATCTCAATGTTGAAAGTTCTCTGAGAGGAGAAGGCATCATCAGGAAATGCTGCCTGCCTTGTCCTGAAGGCAGATTGCTGAATAGGAATCTTTCTTTAAATAGAAACCCCTACAGTAAAGGATAGAAACCAGCTGTGAAGCTTGCCCTGAGACAATAGTGATTAATAGGTGCTGGAGAGTGTAATGTTCTGCCCCGGGGAAAACTGGAACCTCCTGAGAGGCCAGTTACTGAATGTGGTTCTCCAGGGACTTAGGTTTCCTTAACTTTGTAGAGGGGATTACTGGCTTTGTGAGCAAAGCTCTTTCTCTTTGTTGATTATGTGTACTTACTTATTAAGAGAAATTCTCTGAAATTAGTATCATTTTCTTTTCTTTCCCATAGCTTTGCTTGATGAGTTGCCATAAGTTTAAGAAACTTACGATGCAGATAGAGTCAATCTTAGAGAGATAACAGGGATAAGACAGGAGGGAGAGGGGAATAAAAATTAACATAAAGATCAGTTAGGTAAAGGAAAAGGAAATTAACAATAAGGGGTTGATTGTTGTTGTTGTTGTTATGTGCTGCTGTCCAGTCACCTGTGATTTATAGCAACAAAAGCCTTAAACCCTCCTCTGTCCTGTACCAATCTTATTGTCTCTGACAAACCTACCCCCATTACTCCAGTCACCGCATCAATCCATCTCATTGAGGGTTTTCCTCTCTTGTGCTGTCCTTCCACTCTCCCAGACATGATGTCCCTCTCCAAAGACCAGTCCCTCCTTGCAACATGTCCAAAGTGTGTCAGAGGAAGCTTCAGAATCCTTGCCTCCAAGGAGCAGCCTAGTCTCATCCTCTCTAGAATGAACCTGTTTGTTTTCCTGGCAGTCCATGGTACATTCAGTACTCTTCTCCAGCACCACAGCTCAAAGGCATCAACTCTCCTTCTATCATCCTTAGTCATTGTCCAGCTCTCTGATGCATAGCAAGTAATTACAAAGACTATGGCCTATATCAGGTGCACCTTAGTCTCCAGACTGACTTTGTTGCTCATCAGTACTTTAGAGAGGTCTCTGACAGCAGACTTTCTTAATTTTCTGGCTGCTGGTACCAAGAGTGTTGATTGTGGAGTCCAGCAAACTAAAGCTGTTAACAATCTCAATCTCTTCTCCATCTGTCATGATGCTGCCTGTTGACCTATTGGTGAGAATCTTTATTTTCTTGATGTTGAGCCTCTCCATCTGTCATGATGCTGCCCATTGGCCCATTGGTGAGAATCTTTATTTTCTTGATGTTGAGCCTCAATCCATGTTGAAGTCTGCAGTTCTTCACCTTCTGCAGCAAGCGCTTCAGGTCCTCTTCAGTTTCAGCATGTAGGGTGTGTCATCTGCAAAATTCAAATTGTTGATGAGTCTTCCTCCAATCCTGACGCCAACGGTTGATTAAACATTGTAATTAAGTATATAAATCAATGGCAATTAATGTAGTAAAACATAGTGCCTGTAAACCGTTTTCTGAAAAACCTCTACGATTTGTAAACTTTTCACTCAAAACATGCAGAAGAAACTTGTATAAATGAGAGCGGCAAGAATGTCTTCTGGAACTTTTAGTGGCATGTGCTGCTGTTTCATAAGAAGTAAAGCCTGGGTCTGGAGATGTAGCTCACCGGTGGAGTACGGTGGCTCACGTGCCGCGGCTTTCTGGTTCGTGGTTCATTACCGCTACCAAGAAGTAAAGCCGATGCACATCCAAAAACTTCTACAACAGGGTAAAAAAGGGAAGCCACAGACTGGAAAAAAAGTATTTGGTAATGACATGTCAGATAAGGGACTTATATCTGGAATTTATAAAATACTCGAGCACCACAACATGATAAAGGTAAATAACCCAGTTGAAAAATGGTCACAGTATATGAACAGGCACTTCACCAAAGACATTCAGAGGGCCAACAAACATATGAAGAAATGTTCAAAATCCCTAGCTCTAAGAGAGATGAAAATCAAAACAACTATGAGATATCATCTCACCCCAGTAAGAATACTAAAATTTAACAGAACAGCAAACAGCAAATGCTGGTGAGGTTGTGGAGAAATGGGAGCCTTTACTCACTGTTGGTGGGAGTGTCAAATGGTGCAGCCACTATGAAAGGCACTTTCTCAAAAAGTTGGAAATAGAAATACCATTTGACCCAGCAATTCCACTACTTGAAATATACCCCAAAGAAACCATAACTTCCACCCAAGCAGATTTATGCACACCCATATTCATCGTGGCTTTGTTCACAATAGCAAAGAGTTGGAAACAATCAAAGTGCCCATGAACAAACGAATAGAGAAGCTGTGGTGTATTCACACAATGGAATACTACGCTGCATTGAAAAACAAAGAACTCATGAAATATTCGAAATGGGTGACCCTGGAAGACATTATGCTGAGTGAAATATCTCAGTCACAAACGGAGAAATACTGGGTAGTGCCACTGTTATAAAATGGGACTGACTGAGAAAATGGGATACTGTATACTGCTTTGAAACAGATGAGGGAGAGAACTGTTTGAAAGGTATATATGATTTAGGTATTATTGTCATGACATGATTCAAGAACGAAGGTTGCATAGTGGAGTGGACTTGGGGGGGAGGGATTGTATAACAATGAAAGAATTTTTCTTTTACTTTTCAAAGAGAAGAATAAACTGGAGGGGAGGGGTGGGCAGGGAGAAAAGTGCAAAAATGAATGAATGGAAATCCAAAATCTCTGTAAATTTTCATTAAAATTATTATTCATAATAATACAATTTCAAAAAGAAATAAAGCAATGGGGACAGGAGGCTGTCATCTTTAGTTACAAAGGATCACCACAATGCTAGTATGGATAGTAAAGATAAGCTCTTACTGAGATAGCCCCACATTTGCACCTAGGACTTCTAATATATAGCACATGCTCAGGAGATCAGAGGTATCTGTTTCCTGTTGCTGCTGTAACATTCTTTTCAAAATTTAGTGACATGAAACAACATTTATTATATTTCTGTCTTATAAGTCAGAAGTCTAGAATAGTAGCGTGTGCAATGGCCCCTGGGGAAATGTCCTCTGGGTTCAAATTCATGGGACCTTGTAAATCTCAAATTGAAGAGGCTTGGAGTTGTGATTAAGTTAAGCTCAGAAAGAAAGATGGTCAACCTCCTGCCCTATGACTTACAGCTTTGAAAATGTGTTGGAAAGGCAGCCGTGAGTCTCAGTTCCAACTTGATAGCAGTGAGTTTGAGTTTTTGAGTAACACTTGAGTGCACTGAGAGTGATTTAGGACTTCTGGCCTTTTAGATCTACAGGAGAATAAGTTCCTTTTGTTTTAGGCACTGAGAATGTGATAGTTTGTTACAGTGGGAATTGGTAACTAGGTATGTTATCGCTTGTCTAAGATCGAGTGTCAGCAGGACTGTGCTCCTTTCAGCAGTATCCCTGGGACAGTCTGTTCTCTTGCCTTTCTTAAATTCTGGAGGCAGCTCCTTTTCATGTTCATAACTTTCTTCCATCTTCAAAGCGAGCCAAATCTTCCTTTTATGCAGCATCAATCGGACACAAACTTCTACCTCCCCGTCCACATTTGAGGATGCTTGAACTCATTTGGATGACTTCAGGATGGTCTCTTGGTTGGTGTTAGATAAAATCGAGTTTGACAACGCCTAGTGACCTTATGAATAAGGCTCATAGCTCTGTGTTGCACCATTCTCATGATCCCCATCATGCTCAAACCCATTGTGCAGTCACTGTGTCAGTCCATCTTATTGAAGGTCTTCCCCTCTTTCTCTGACCCTTTCCCTCTCCCCTGCACGATGTCTTTTTCCAAGGACTGGCCCTTCCTGACAACATGCTAAAAGTAGTGAGACAAGGGGTGAGACAGAGTTTCACTATCCTTGCTTGCCTTTAAGGCAACTTTAAGTTCAACTCTAGTTGAAATTCCCCTAATACATTTACTTATTCTTTCGTCATCTCGTGGGATATTCAGTATTCTTCCCCAACATCACAATTCAAAGATGTCTTGATTAAGTACCTCAATTCCAACTGCAGCCTTCATTGTCTGCCAGCTAACTCACTACTTACTCATAACAAATTCCCAGGTTATAGGGACTAAAGATCATGGACATCTTTGGGAGACTATTATTTTACCTTCCGGGGAGGCAGCTGTTTAACAATGGAGTGCATAGTGAAGAAATCAGTCTTTCTTTGGGAAGCTTAATTCATCATCTGAGGTTTCCTTGGGCTGATTAGCCTCCTCCCCTTCCAACACCTAAGCGAACCAGTCTTTCATATTTGGACTTTCGGGCCAGGCTTTGTTTACTGAGATAAACCCCAGAGTAATAATAAAAGGTGAAACAAATGGTTTACTAGACAGTCTGGTAATTTGCTTCTCTCAGTACAGAATGAAGAACCTGGAAATGGATCACTGTCCTGGACAGTGCTGCTTGCTGGGAACCTTGTGATGAGGTTGTTGCTGATCTCAAACACCAGACTGCAGAGATAGCTGTTGCTGAGCTTTTGCCATCTGTTGTCTCCTGACTATCACCAAGACGACCTCCCAAGGTCACTGCCTGCAGACTTGGCAGAGTGACTTCACACAGCTCACTGAGGTTTTAGGAGAGGGATTAGCTTTTACACTAATGCATTGTTGGTTCATGCATCAAAACTCACTCAAGGTTCATGAATCTCAGCTGGACAGTGGCTACGCTTTCTGGGGGTGAAAAGGCCTTATGTTCCATTTCTAATGAACCTTTTGATGTTTCAGACAGTTAATGCTCTGGGCTACTAACTGAAAGGATGACATTTCCAGCTTGCTCAGTGTCTGTCTATCTGGGAGAAAGTGAAATCATGGTGGTTCTTGGTGGCTAGGGCAGGGAAACTCTGTCTTGTATGCTTTGGGCATGCTGTCAGAAGTGGCCAGTCCTTGGAAAAAGACATTATGCAGGGAAAGGTGAGGGGTCAGTCAATGTAATATAGGAAGACCCTCGTCAAGATCATTCAACACAATGACTGTAGCAATGGGCTCAAGTATATCAGAGATGATGAGGATGGGGCACATGGTCCAGCTTCATTGTCCATAGAGTTTTAATGAGTTGTGGTGTGTAGCACATAACCACAACCGTAGAGATGCTCTAGAAGGCAGGCCTCTTGACCTCCTTGTAAAAAAGATGGAGCACTTGTCAGTTTTGACACACTTGGGGGCACCATAAATCATATTCGACTCGATGGCCAGTAGTGTGATGGCTGCTTCTGAAAGCTTTCCCAGTTTTTCTCTCACTGTCTGAACGCTAAAGTTTGTTGCTGTCTTTCTAATGACAGGTGTCAGAGCATGTGAGGTGTGCATAGAAGTTCAGCACCGAGAACCACAGAGTTCTGACTCTCTTAGGTAGTTTTATTATTATTTTTTAAAATTTATTTTAAATCAACTAATTTTCTTTCATTTTTCGGTCCTTCCGATTGAAAATATACAAGATTAAGATTTGATATGCTTATGCGTGTTAAAATACTTTAAAAGATAGAGTTACATAGTGACTCCAACAGTGGGCTTGAGTAAGGTTGACATCATGAATATGGTGCAGGATAGGACAATTTCAGGTCTGATGTTCATATGGTCATCATGATGTTAGTCTGTTGGAGGGCACCTAACAGTGTGAACAGTATTAATATAAAAGTAAAACAAATAGTTTGTATATACTTCCATCTCAAATCAAACTATCAGACTGGCTAACTTCCTTGAGGCTTGCTGCCCATGGGAAACAGACTATTTAATACTCAGGTAACCAACCACAATTTTGTTTACTTAAGTAGTCAGTTTAGAAGGTTTAGAAGGGGTCGTGGTACAAAGGCTATTGTAGCTGATGTTAGATGAATCTTGGCTGAAAGCAGGGAATACCAGAAGAATGTCTATCTGTGTTTCATTGATTATGCAAAGGCATTTGACTGTGTGGATCATAACAAACTATGGCTGACTCTGAGAAGAATGGGAATCCCAGAACACTCGATTGTTTTATTTTGACAGCTTCAGTTTGCTCGACTCCACGGTCAACACTCTTGGCACCAGTAGCCAGGAAATCAAAAAACATATTGCGATGGGAAAGTCTGTGGTTAGGGACCTCTCCAAAATACTCAAGAGCAACAGTTTCTCTCTGGAGACGAAGGTGTGCGCCTGATACAGGCCATGGTTTTTGCAATCACTTGTTATGCATCAGAGAGTTAGACAATGACTAGGGAGGATAGAAGGAGAATTGACACCTTTGAGCTGTGGTGCTGGAGAAGAGTATTGAATGTACCATGGACTGCGAAGAAAACAAACAGATTTATTGTAGAGAGGATTAAACCAGGCTGCTCCTTGGAGGCAAGGATTCTGGGGCTTCGACTGACATACTTTGGACATGTTTTAAGGAGAGACAGGTCTTTAGAGAGGGACATCATGCTGGGTAGAGTGGAGGGACAGCACAGGAGGGGAAGACCCTCTATGAAGTGGATTGATTCAGTGACTGGGGTAATCGGGATGGGTGTGTCAGAGGCAATGAGATTGGCACAGGATAGAGCACGGTTTAGGGCTGTTGTACGTAGGGTCACAATGAGTCGCAAACGACTCGACGACACATAACAACAACAACAACATACTTGGACCAGGAGGCAGTCATCAGAACAGAGCAAGGGAACACTGCATGGTTCAAAATTGGGTAGGGCGTATGCTAGGGATGTGTCCTATCTCCATACCTTTTCAACCTGTATGCAGAACAGATTATCCTGAAGGCTGGGCTCTATGAGAAGAAATGTGGGGCCAAGATTGGTGGAAGATCTATCAACAGTCTGCGTTATGCAGATGACACAAGCCTGCTTGCTGAAACTGAGGAGGACCTGAAGCACTTG
Source organism: Elephantulus edwardii (assembly GCF_000299155.1). Classification (NCBI taxonomy): domain Eukaryota; kingdom Metazoa; phylum Chordata; class Mammalia; order Macroscelidea; family Macroscelididae; genus Elephantulus; species Elephantulus edwardii. The sequence continues at coordinate 8,544,244 of NW_006399893.1, forward strand.
CGGCAGAGGGTCAAGGACTGCAGCCTCCAATATGGATTGAGGCTCAAT
>NW_006399893.1:8546115-8553327 GCF_000299155.1 Elephantulus edwardii
GGACAGCGCAGGAGGGGAAGACCCTCTATGAGATGGATTGATTCGGTGACTGGGGTAATCGGGATGGGTGTGTCAGAGGCAGTGTAGTTGGCCCAGGATAGAGCAGGGTTTAGGGCTGTTGTGCATAGGGTCGCTATGAGTCGAAAACGACTCGACGGCACATAACAACAACAACAACACAATATTTTTATTGGTTTGCATATAATAACTCACATATATTGTGTTTCATTTATGTCTGTTATATTTTATACAATCTTTCATTTTCACTATATTTCATGCAATCATTCATAATCATTACATTTTATATAATCAGTTACTCTTTGGAAGCTGGAGTGGCATCCACTTCCTAAACAGCATGCCTCTGGAAATTCAATGAACTTTGATAAATGTTAACGGTTATAGAAAGGCTTCAGGCCTTTCATTCATAGAGTTGCTATGAATCATGCTCAGCTCAAAAGCAATCTATAACAACAGCAAGTAATGAGTTATTGCATCATGCTTAGGTTAACAATCAATACAATTTCAGCAGTTAAGAGATCAAGAGACACATTGCAGTGGGCAAGTCTGCTGCCAGATATCTCTCCAAAATATTGAAAAACAATGACGTCAGTCTGAAGACTAAAGTAACCCTGATTCAAGCCATGTATGGTCTTTCCATCTCTTCCTATACATATGGGAGCTGAATCTTTGTACTATTATGTTATGTTCCATGGACTGTCCAAAGAAAGAACAGATATGTCTTGAAAAAAGTGAAGCCAGAGAGCTTCTTAGAGGCAAAGATAGTAAAGCTTCATCTCTCATACTATGGTTATATTGGTAGGAGAAGCTATTCCTTTGACAGAGGACATCCTGCTTGGAAAGGTGGAGAGTCCGTAAAAGAAAGGAAGATCCTTAAATAAATGGATGCATGCCGTGAACTGCTACAATGAACTCAAGGGTGTCAGCAATGATGAGGCCCAGGATAAGATAGGATTCAGGTCTTTTTTTCATAGGGTTTTCATAAGTCATTGAAAGCAGGAGTGGCATCCACTTCCTAAACAATATGTCTCCGGAAACTCTATGAACTTTGATAAATGTTGATAATTGTAGATGAGCTTCAAGCCTTTTGTTCTTGGTTGCTATGAGTCGTGCTCTTCTCTTCTAGAATTCTGATCACAGGCATGCTGTTCCATTTGATGTTATGTCACGTGCTTCTAACGTTTTCTTCATTTTACTTTTATCTTCTCTGTTTTGGAAGCAGGAGTGGCATCCACTTCCAAAATAGCTTGCTTCTGGAAACCCTCTTAACTTGTTTGTTTTTCCTTATGAAGGTACTTGAGGACAAATCGTTGCATTTTATATTCGTAAAAGAATGCCAGGAGTTTTAACAACTTCATAAAAAAGGGTGCTTTACGTGACTGCCATTACTATTGCTTAAGCTACTCTCTATGTTATATGTGGAATCCTGTTTACGACTTTTTGAGAAAGTGCCACACCACTTTCCACAGTGGTTGCACCATTTTACACTTCCACCAGCAGTGAATAAGGGTTTCAGTTTCTCCACAACAATAGTAAGAAAACATGAGACTTAAAGGAAAAGAAAAAGGAACAAGTCCCAAAGACAAAAAACACTAAGGAGTGCTGCAGAGTGGAGCAGCCAGTCTGTGCCTCGACTCCCAGGGGTCTGGTGTCCCCATACCCTAGCAACAGCAGATAAGCCAAAGACAGGAGACTCAGAGGCCACTATGGTTCATGTAGGCTCTGCCAGGCCCCAGAACTCCTAGAAGTGGAGCGGGGCCTTCTCTGGGGTCTTGTGCATCCTGCAGTCAGGAAGGGCATCTTCCTTCCAGAGGAGTGGGGGCTGCAGGGGAACAGCTCTGTGATGTTCACGACCTAGGGCTGCCACCCGACTAGGCAGCCTAGCTTTTGGTATGTTTGATCTTTTCATGTTGTAAAAATAAAGTCCTGTCTGCAGTCACTGGCTGAGGGAGACTCAGTCCTCCTCTGAGAGCTGCAGGTCCTCCAACTCATCATCTGTCCCCTGGGCCAAGTGCTGCAGCTCCTCTGGGCTCAGTCCCGCCGCTTTGTCTGTGCTGCCATCATCAGAGTCACTGACTTCCTCCTCACTGCCATCATTGTTCTCCTCCTCCTTCTCTGCTTCCTGCTAAGTGCTTAGGGACCCTGGTGCCCCTGTCCTTGAGAGGCCAGAGGTGCTGCCCCCTTGAACTCCTTCCAGTCCCCCTTCTTGCTCTCTGTTCTCCGCTGCTTTATTTCTGGAAAGTTCAGGTCTTCTAGCTGTTCTTTGCCGCTAATCTCCAGCTGGAGCTCCTGGTCCCGCAGTTTCTCCAGTGGCTGTAGTACTTGGTGAGTGGGGTCCGCTCTGTTTGTGTCTGCTTCTCCCAGACATCCACAGCCTGCTGGTCAGATACGCCGAGATGGCCTGGTGCCGGCCATGCACATACTCCGTGTTCTCCTGCACCTTCTCGAGCAGCTGGTGCACCTGCCGGCAGTAGTTGGACACTTTGCACTCCTGTAGGAAGGACTTTAGCTGGAGGACCGCGGGCAGCACCAGCTCTGGGAAAGCGACACTGTGGGTCTGGCCTTGCAGGTACTCCAAGGAGAGGTCACACAGCTTTTCCAGCAGACCGTCCAGGTACGCCTTCTCCTGCAGATTGACATTGGACAGCTTCAGGATAATGGCGAAGTTTATGGGCTTAGGGCTCATGTGTCCTGACTTCTTGTTGAAGTTGACCTGCTTGAGAATGAAGGGCAGCACAGGAATGGTGTCTGAGCTCTCGGACAGCAGCGGCGTGGCATAGACGCAAGGCAGGCGCAGAGGGTAGAAGGCACAGTGAGGACCAGCTTGATGCAGCCGATGATGTTCTGTGTGAGGGGGTAGATCAAAGGCTCAAAAGTGCCACTGGGGCAGAGTGTGCCCAGGACGCAGCACCACAGGTGGAGGAAATGCACAAACTGGCAGCTGACAGACTTTTATGTCTCCTTCCGCAATGCCATGGCATTGCTCAGGTGGGCAGCGAATTGGCAGATGTAGAGGAAGGTATGCTAGTAGGCAGTGCTGGAGTCCAGAGCTCGCACCTCTGTCAGGGTGCGCTGCATGAAGATGATGGTGGGAGGATGCTGGGGAATGTGAACTTGCAGTTCTTCACATAAATGATGTACATTTGCTTGAGGATGGGACCCGGAAGGTGTGCTTCTTGTGCCGGCAGACTCTGATGAGGACCAGGAAGACCAGCGCCTGCAAGGTCTCCTCGCCAGTGCCCCACAGGACCACGATACTCATGAGCAATGCCCGGCACTGCTGAGGGAACATCAGGTAGTAGGGCACCACACTGCTGACGTGCTGGAGGATGGCCGCAGCCACTGTAGTCAGTCAGGCAGCTTGCCAGCTGTGTGACCGAGTTCAGGTAGGTGTTGACATCCAGGTGGAACTTCCCCCTACTGGATTGTGGTACCCCCCTAGTGTTGCCCTTTGGAGCCTTGATGAACAGCAGCTTCTGGAGACAGCCCAGCAGGTCTCTAACCTGGAACCTGCACTCCTCAGTGCTGCCCTGGTCTCCGTGGGTGGTGGCCACAGCTGCTCGGAAAGCCTGCACAACCTCGTGGAACAGCTTTCGCAGGAGGTGCTTTGATGCCTGCACCCACTGTTCAAACATGCTAAGGGTCACAATGATTGAGTCCTTCTTTCTCCCTGGAACCCCCTTGGGGGTTTTGTCCCCAGCCTCCACTCCATCCTCCTCTTCACTTGCTTCCTTGAGCGTGTCGGGCAAGGAATAGAATTGCTCTTCTTCATCCTCAAAACCGTCTGATGTACTGAAGTTCAGCAGGCTCTGGTCATTCTTTTGCAGGAATTTGTAGCACTCAGGGTCCTTGTCTTTCAGCCGAGACAGCTGATCCTTGTGTCAGAAGCATGGCCTTTGTGCCAGCTGAGAAGACTGGTTGAAGGGTTCTCGCTCTGCCTTTGCGGCTTCCAGGCAGCCCCACGGGTGTCCTTGCTTCCACTCCTGGGACACCCTCAGCTTCTGATTCATACTTGATATCAAAGCCCAAAGCCAGGAATTCATCCACAGTCAGCTCTGCCAAGCGCCCTTCCTATTCAGAGCCTCCGCCGTGACAGCCAGCTCGCAGCATGGTCCCCACTTCTGAGCCCAAACTGCAGTGCATGACCTGGTACAATTTTCTTGAGTGCTCAAATCCAACTCATTGCTGTCAAGTTGGAACTTATTCATAGCTGACCGTCCAGCCAGTTTTTAGAGACTGTGAGAAGAGAAATAACATGACGAGATCTTTCACCTGGGAACAGCGTGTGGGTTTGAACTGCCACTATCATGTTGGCAGTTCAGCTCCCTACACACTAAGGACTCTCCACCAGTGAGTGTTGTTGCATACTGTCAAGTCAGAACCAACTCAGAGCTGACCCTCTAGTGGGCTTTCATAGGCAGTAGATGGCATAGGAGGAGGTTCCCATCTTTTTCCTGGGGAGCAGCTGGTGGATGCGAATCATGGTCTTTGGGCGGGCAGCTTAAGTCCTTATTTAGAAAGACTTTTCTTTCTAGCCAGCAAAATCATGTGTTTATTGACCCTGGTATTTGTAGTCTAGATAACATAGGCATAGACACTAAAAACTGTAGCCTTTTCAGTTTATTTTATATATATATATTTTATAGGTATATACACGAAAACCTGTAGTCTTTATATTGTTGGTTGGAGGTTCTAAGGAAGAGTGTATTACTCGCAAAGAAACAGGTTTGTAACAGATTGACCAGAGCCTCAGTAATCTTTAAAACTCGGTATTGTAAGAGAAAAAAAATTAATAAACATAACTCTAGATTATATAGATACTTGGCCATTCTTGGTTGGTTTTTTACCCTGTAAATATTATTTAAACTCTGTCTTTGTTTTAGCAAAACCGTATTTTACTCTCAGCCTTTGGGACACATAAAAAAATTAAATAACAACGAGAAGCAGTCAGCTATGGAGGACACAGTTTCTGTGATAAGTGTCAGTTTTCCCCAGTTCTGGGGGACAGGGTGGCCCAGCCTCTGACCTCCCAGCACAAAGGAGGCTGTGTTCTAGGAAAGTGAGACCTGCCACTTGCAGTCAGTTGTCTTCATCTTTCTCTTGCTTTTCTGTTTTTGTTGGGTAACAAAGAGGCTCCAATGAGGATGTCTCTTTGATCCATGACATTTTTTTTTGCTAGCTGCCGTCAGGCCGGCTATGATTCTTGGTAACCCATTGCATACAGCAGAACACAGTGTAGACTGGTCCTGTGCCATCTTCGCAGATGTCAGTGGCATGTGTCAGTGCTTGGACAATATTCCATTGTGATCTGTAGGTTTTTCTTTGGCTGATACTTGGAAATAGATCACTACATCTTTATCTCTAGTCTGTCTTTGTCTCAGCTGACTGTGTTGGCTGGTAATTGAACCCATGTCGGATACTTGGAAGGCTGCTATGCTCACCACTACACCACCAACGTGGCTAGCAGAGTTCTGGTGGCCTGGTAGTAAAAATCTGCACTATAATCCTGAATGCACTCAGTTTGAATCCACCAGCTGCTCTGCTGGAGAAAAGGATGAACAGTCTCTTCCTCTGTGATTAACTACCTTTGAAAACCCACTGGAGGGTCAGCTGTGGGTTGCCTCTAACTCGATAATATTCAACAACAGCCGTCTTTGTCTGGAAGGCCTGTTTAAATCCGTTCAGTGAAGGTAACCCTGTTGATATTTTAAATACTTGTGACATAGCTTCTAGCATCAGACAAATCATAATACAAAAGAAGTTAAACATAGCTTTTACTATCATAGTATTCATAATACAAAAGAGAGACAGAAAATGGTAGTATAACAATGCTATCTCCTGAAAATTATTAACGGGGTTCTTGGACTTTCACTTACCCAACTTTGAGAAAATGTTAATATATATATAAATTAGAGCTTTCTGCAAATTTGGAGCATCTCTCCCTTCCTCAGAATTCAAGGGGCAGGCTGTGAGAAGATTGGAACTCCCATACATTGCTAGTGGGATTGTAAGTGCTACAATGGCTGTGGAAAACAGTATGACTCTTTCCCATAGACCTAGAGATAAAAATATTATTATTATTCATAAATTCTGCTCTTAGATATATGTTGTAGAGCTATCATAGCAATGACACAATAGCCATAGATGTATACCTGTTTTCCTTACTGCATTACTCCTAATAGCAAAAAGTTTGAAACAACTTAAATGCCCATCAGCAAGTTAATGACTAAATTGTAGTACATTCAATGGAATACTGAGAACCTATTAAAAAAAAGCATGGCATAGATCAGTCAGGAAGACATTATACTGAATGATAGATGCCACTCAAATATTATCTGGTGTTATAGGAGTAAATATTAAGTGGGATTACTTTTATAAAAAGTCCACAATCTTTGATAAAGAGATGAAATCAGTTAAGTGGAGAAACGACAACTTTTTCAACAAATGGTGCTGACAGAATTGGAAAACTACCTGTAGAAAACTGAAGCAAGATCCACACCTCACTCCATACACAAAACCGAACTCAAAATGGATCATGGACCTACAACTAAAACCAATGACTATAAACTTCCTTAAAGAAAAGCTTGGAAGAACTCTAGAAGTCCTAATCCACAATATATACAGTCTTCCAAGCATCCAGAAAAATCTACAACCAGGAGAGGATAAAATAGATGAATGGGACCTTCTAAGAATCAAATCCCTATGCACACCTAAAATCTTCTCCAACAGAGTAAAAAGGAAAGCCACAGAATGAGGGAAAAAAAATTGGGAATGGCATGTCAGGTAAGGGACTTATATCTAGAATTTATAAAATACTTGAGCACCACAAGATAAACAAAGGTAAATAACCCAGTTGAAAAATGGGCAGAGGATATGAACAGACACATCACCAAAGAAGACATTCAGATGGCCAACAAATACATGAAGTAGTGCTCAAAATCCCTAGCTCTAAGAGAGATGCAAATCAAAACAACTATGAGATATCTCACCCCAGGAAGAATAACAAAATTTAACAGAACAGCAAACAACAAATACTGGCGAGGTTGTGGAGAAACTGGAACCCTTATTCACTGTTGGTGGGAGTGTAAAATGGTGCATCCACTTTGGAAGGCAGCATGCGCTTTCTCAAAAAGTTGGAAATAGAAATACCATTTGACCCAGCAATTCCTCTATTGGAAATTTACCCTAAAGAAA
>NW_006399893.1:8553440-8579175 GCF_000299155.1 Elephantulus edwardii
GAACTCATGCAATATTATTCAAAATGGTTGACTCTGGAGAACATTATGCTGAGTGAAATATCCCAGTCACAAAAGGACAAATATTACATGATGCCACTGTGGTAGAATGGGACTAACCTTGGGGTTGGGCAGAGACTGAGTAAGATGGGTTCAATAATGTATATTGCACTGAAGCAGAGGAGGGAGAAAACTGTTTAAAAGAGATATGTGACTAGGTATTTCTGTCATCACAGGAGTCTAGAGCGATGGCTCCATAGTGGAGGGGAATATCTCAGTTACAAAAGGACAAATACTGCATAGTTCCACTGTTGTAGAATGGGACTGACATCAGGGTTGGGAAGAGACTGAGAAAAATTGGGTAAATTATATGTACTGCATTGAAACAGATGAGGGAGAGAACAGTTTAAAAGCGATATATGATAGGGTATTATGGTTATGATAAGAGTCCAGAATGAAAGTTGCGTAGTGGAGTGTACCAGGGGGTTGGAGGGGATTGTATACTAATGAAGGAATTTTTCTTTTTCTTTTCAAGGAGAGGAGCAAACCGGGGCGGGGGAAGGGGTGGACAGGGGGCAAAGTGCAACAATGAATGAATGGAAATCTAATATCTCTGTAAATGTTCATTAAAATAAAAAAATTTAGAAGTCAACAATCAGTACATACACAGAAAATGGTAATTCTCTGAAACACACTGACACCAGGTTGGTTCCCACTCATAGTGATCCTTCCTCGGGTTTCTGAGGCTGTAAATATTCATGGGAGAAGACTGTTCATCTTTCTTCCTGAGGAGCAGCTGGTGGATTTGAACCTCTGGAGATAACAGCTTTTTAGTTAGCATCCTAATACTCCACCAACTAATAGATAGTAGACTTGTTATTTGTTCTGAGAAACTCAACAGTGCCATCTACAAGGTAATGTTATCTGCCATTGAGTCAGAACCAACTCAAAGCTGACCCCCCAACAAGTTTTCAGAGGTAGTTAATTGCACAGGAGGATATTGTCCGTCTTTGTCCCATGGAGCAGCTGGTGGACTCTGACTGCGTGCTGTTGTATTGGCATTGTAACTCCTTACCACTTGGCCACTAGAGCTCCGTATACTATATAGAAGATCTTATTTTTGGTCATGAGAAAAGCGATACACCCAGTATGGATGAAATCTTCAGGATTCAACCAAGATAAATGGAGATGCTAAGAAGTACACAAGAGTAAGGAACACAATGTGAATGAAGAATAGTGTGAAACACAATGTATATGAATTTTGTATGGAAACCAATATAAAATAATTTTTTCTTAAAAAAGAATAAGGAACAATTTCCATAAATGCTGTAACAACAACAAAAACCAGTGTTGGTAGGTAGGGAGCTCCGCAAGAAGCTGCGCTGCAATCCCAAAGGCACACCGTTCAAGGCCCCCAGCTGCTCTGCAAGAGAAGGATGGGCAGTCTCCTTCCACGTGGTTAACTGCCTGTGAAAACCTTCTGGAAGGTCAGCAATTGATCAGTATTGACACTACAGTATTCAACAGCAACATGTATGTATATGTGTCTAGGAAGGCATATGTCAGTGCAAAGGTGTGCGTGTATATGTGTATCTTTGGGCTTGTGCACATTTATGCTTGTATGTGCTGCATTGTTGTTTTGTGTAACTGAGTCAGAACATACTCATAGCCAACCTACGAGTGGGTTTTCAGAGGCAGGAAATCCCTTGGAGAGTGCCTCTCCTTTTCCCATGGAACAGCTGGTAGATTCAAATCATCTGCCTGTGTGCTGCATAAATATGCATATATAATAAAACACATAGAGGGCATGGGGGAGTTTGTAGACCTAGCTAAATACCTTAGGGGGTTACTTTACTAGGTTAAAAGTTTAGTCAACTGGCGTTACATACTCATACAGATAATGTTTTGTTCGCTAGTTCAGCCAGCAGTGTCTGGAATGTTAAAAAATTAAGTGACCATCTAAGATACAACTATTTCTCTCTACTCATCTGGATTAAAACACAATGAAGGAAACTGAAGACTCAAGAAACTAGGACTTATTATCCACATAAGCCACAGTCTTTTGTAGCATGAGACCCTAGAACTAGATGGTGCCTGGCTAGCACTGCTGAGTTTTCTGGTCAGGGTCACATTAAATAGAAGGTCCTGCATGAAATGGAGAAAAGAAGAAAAATGTAGAGCAAAAAATCAGATTTCTAAGAAAGATCAGTAGACACTAGAGGAACCCTGTGGAAGACTAATGCCCTAATATACCTTTGCACTTGACTGAAGTTGTATTCAGAAGTCTCATCTCAGCCAAATTAGAGATTGATGTCTAAAATCAACAGTATCTCCTGAGAGTAATGAGCTCCCTTAGACAGTCAGCTATTTGAGATCAAATGGTCAGTGTTTACCCAAGAGCAAGGATGAGAAGGCGCTGGGTGGCAGAGAAGCAGCTCAGTGGAAGCTTGAGAGACAGAGTGGAAGTTATAAGAAGGGATGTCACCCCAGAAACATGAAAGTAATAAACAATGTCACTGGGAAATCTGTGTGCAGATTGTTAGATGGAAACCGAATAACCCTAAAACATGGTAAGGTACTAAAGAAAAGCTTTTAAAGGCCAGAAACTAGTTTTAGATGGAAAATGATGGTGAATGCTTGACAGTTCTCTATACTGTTCCCCTTTTGCCAATTTTTAGAACTTCTTGCACATTTCAAGAGATAGTCCTATTTGTTGTTCAATTGTAATGTATGAAACCAATGTTTTGCAGAGAGAAAGAAGATGCCAAAAAGCCCTTGAAGCTTGCATGTCTCCTGAGTGATGGTGGTACATGAACCAGTGTACCATTAAGCTGCACGTGGTGTGAAATGCTGATTTGCTGAGGTTGACCTTCGTCTCATTACCTTGACATTGAGGTACTATTTTGCTTTTTGGAAAAGCCCTCTCTGAACAGGCCTTTTGAATGTATTTTGTTTGGAGAGTATTTACTGCTGACTCGAGTAAAAGAATCAATTTGCACACCCTTCCATGTGATTTTTCTAGAGAAAAGAAAGGAACAAATGGGCAGATGGTGAGAAATTGGATTATTGGGCAGAATTTGCAAGTTCATAAATAGTTGGCCCAGGTGACGTCCTGCCACATTTTCAGATTAGATATTGTGTTGGTTTTGAAAACTTTGCTAATTAAACCAATGTCTGTGGGTGAGTCTCAGTGGGGCCTCCTCTTGCATCCTGTGCTCCATCAATCATGAAAACTAGCGTAGTTGCTTTTTTCTCGCTTGGGTATCGCGTAGGCATTAGATCTTTTGACCACAGGTGGCCAAACTCCACCTGTGATTCTGATCTGCATCGTAGAGGCTAGGAATGAGGCAGGTGACCTAGAAGCTTCCAGATGAATACGGAGCAAACATTGGCCAACATACTGCCCAATCTCTTTTTAAAAAATAAATAAATAAATGTATGTATGTATGTATGTATGTCCGTGACTGAGGGCAAAAAAGGGAAAGAATTTTCCTTCCCATACAAGCTCAGCTATTTACCTCTTCAAGATTCTGGGTTTACCTGCCAGCCCGCCAGACAAACACATTGATAGTGATTCAAGTCTGTGGTTGGTGTATGTCAGTGAGTTAATAAGGCAAGCACCTCTCATTATATTTTTAACATTTCACTGCAGTATAATATACTGAAGAGTACACAGCATAAGTGTACAACTTGATGAGTTTTCACTAAGTCCAAGGAACCACCCAGATAAGAAAATATAACCTTGCTAGTAGTCGAGAAGTCTCCTTTATACTCCATTCCAGTCAGTTTTTGTGCTCATTTGCATAAGCTCAGAAAAGTTGTACTCTTTTTGTATTTGGCTCAGTTATGTTTGGGAGCTCCTTTTATGATGTTACATAGATTTGGAGCATATTCTTTCTCATTGCTGTACGATATTCCTTTATGCAATTCCTTTATACAATTATTAAACAGTATGTTTATGTATGTTATGTTTATGTACATAGGATATCCCTAGGTGGTGTGAATAGCTAATGCATTTGACTCCTAACCAAAAGGTCGACCCTGAGGGTCCTCAGAGGCTGTAGAGCTGCTTCTGTAAGGTCACAGCTGGTGAGAACTCCATGCATCTTGCATCTCTTCTGCACATGTGAGGCAGAATCAATTCAGCGGCAGCTGGTTTGGCCTTTGGTAACTGTGGATGGACATTTGGATAGTTTACAATTTTTAGTTCTTTCTGATAGTGCTTTTGGAAACATTCAACTATTATTGAATATTTCATCTTTTGGTGAATATACATGTTATTGTTGAACATATGTTTATGAGGGAGCTCTGCTGATGCAAAGGGACCTGTTTGAATCCACCAGATGCTCTGTGAGAGGATGGGACATCTCCTCCCATGCAATTTACTGCCTCTCCTAACCCACTGGAGGGTCAGTTGTGTGTTGGTCCTGTCTTGATAATACACCACCACCAACACAACATATTTAGGAGTGAGGATGGCACAAAGATAGGACAGAATTCAGATCTTGTTCATAGGGTTGCTATAAATCATACTTGACTTGGTCACACCTAACAACAACAACAGCAACAAGGAGTATATATGGTGAGCTTTATGAGATACTGTCAAACAGTTCAAGTGGTTATACCACAGTCTACTTTGACTAGCAGTGTAAGGGTGTCCTGTGTTTCATATCTTCACCATAATGGGAATTTTCTGTCTTTTTTACCTTAGCCATTCTGGTGGATAGGTGGTGGTGCTGAGTTTTGGTTTGATCCCTGTGGTTTGATTCATTTGTATAGCGTTGTGGTTAGATTCTGAGGGACTTGGTGAAATGCTTTTTGTTTTATGCCTGTAAGGATTGACTTTGTAATCTCCACTGTTGTTGGTTGGGAACCATAGAAAGCATTAGTAGTGTATGTTTTCAAGGGGACATCATTGCTCCCAGAGACTCCAGCCCCTCTTGGCTGTTCTGCATGAGACCAGTTGGGACGTCAGTGTCTTGTTCTCAGTAAAACTCCTCTTTCATCATATGTTTGGTTTGTTGCCATGGGATCAGCAGAACTAAGGAGCAAGGTCCAAATCAGGTCAGTTTAACTTGTTCTAGCTGAGTTAATTAGTATCAATCCCAGGCATTTATAGTTCTACACAGGGGAGCAGAGGCAGCAGGTGAAAGATGGGTACATGGGAACCTCGCTGAAGCTTGTTCACGATGAGCAAACCCTGTGACACCAAACCTGACTTAAAGGTTGAGTGGGAGATTCCCCTGTTGCAAGCTAGTGATTTCCAGGATTGAGGGGTTGTAAAGAAGGAAAAGCACTGGAGGTGAGGGAGCTCAGATCCACTTAAGAACTGAAAACACAACCGTTGAGTTACTCCCTGAGCACGGAATCCAGGCTTTTCTGTCACTGGAGGCTGCTTCCTGACCCTTATGTTTTCCTCAGCTCCTCGAGGCCAGTCAAAGCTGGATTAGAGAGTGGAGTGCTGGGGAGGGAAGCTTGCTCCTTTAGAGAGCCAGGCCTCCTTATGTAAGCGGCTAAGATGATTCATGCTCCTCCTGTTTTTCTCTGAGACAATTTCACACCTGACGTGGAAGGTGATTAATGAAGACAGATTTGGCAGTGCTTGTTAGACTGCTACTTTTCCTGTTTCTGCTCTTCCTCTAGAAGATCTTTGTGGTTCTTTGGGTGGGTGTTTATTCTCTGAGACCAGGTGCTCAGGGAGGAAGAGAAGCAGGAATGTTGGCCTGGCCAGTGAGAGTCATCTGCAAAGAGGAAGGGTCCAGGTCTGTTGGTGACAGGAGTCTTGCTAATCATAGATATTGTTTCCATAAACTAAAGCCATCATGGGCTTGGCCAGCATTGTCCTCAGTGAGGAAAGGGCTGAGCTTTTTCTAGGCCAGCTGTGGCTTGTTTTTTTTGAAGCTACTGCTGTGGGCCCTGTGAGGAGGTTGTCAAGGTCCCTTCCAGGAAGAAAAAAAGCCCCGGGGAGGTTGTAGGCTCATCAGGGCCCTGTGTCATTGACACCCAGTACAGTGTGGCTGAAAGGGAACTGGGTTTTTCTAGATACTACATTCAGGATTTATGTTATTTCTGTTACTACACATGTGGCATCTTCTACATTGTGAGATGTATATGGGCTGGACCACTGTGTGTTGTGTAGCAAAAGAATTCTTTGGTAGCTGAATAAGGGAAAGAAATCTTCAGGGGGCACTAGTATGTGTCAAGAACTATGCCAAACCTTTGGACTTTCATTTTATGTTACCTCATTTTGTCTCCTTTGCATCTCTGGGTTTGGTTGGGTTTTTTTGGTTTGTGGGTTTTGTTTTGTTTTGTTTTGTTTTTTCATATGAAGAATCTCAAGACTTAATAATTTTCTAGACCCTCGTGGCTTGTTGGTAAAGAGTTGTGCTACCAACCCAAAGTCAAGCAGTTTGAATCCATCAGCTACTCTATAGGAGAAGGATGGGCAGTCTCCTATCATGTGACAGACAGCCACTGGAGTGTCAGCTGTGACTTGGTTCCGACTCAGAGGTGCATAACAACAACAGAGGTATTCGAGAAATTTCTCTGTGTGGGAAGTAGTATGAATGGTTTAAAACGGAACACAAAGCCGCCCTTAAAAAACAAATGAGATATCATCTCGCCCCAGCAACAATAGCAGTGTTCAACAGGGCAGCAAACGACAAATGCTAGCAAGATTACTGAGAGGTTGAAATTCTTTAAGCACTGCTGGTAGTAGTGTAAAATGGTACAGCCACTATGAAAGGTGGTCTGGCACTTTCTCAAAAAGTTGGAAAGAGAAATATCACTTGCCCTAGCTGTATTCCACTACTGGGAAAATACCCTAAAGAAACCAAAGCTGTGTCTCAAGCAGATGTATGCACATCCATGTTTACTACTGTGTTATTCACAATAGCAAAGAGATGGAAGCAATCCAAGTGCCCATCAACAAACAAATGGATAGAAAAACTAAAGTGCACTCACACCATGGAATACTATGAAACATTGAAAAACCATGCAATAGTAAAACATTACATATCATGGGGGAGCTTTCAGCACAAAAGGACAAATACTGAATAACACTGATATTATAAAATAGAACAGACATGGGGAAAGAATGGATAGATAATAAACAATGTATTAGAACAGATGAGGGGAAAAACTGTCTGAAAGGAATATATGATTATGCATAATATGTATGAGAACAGTCTGGTACAAAGGGTGCATTGTGGGGTGGGCTAGAGGAAGGGGAGGAAAAAAGGTCCAACAATGAATAAAATAAACAGGATGATTAAAAAAAAAGACACCATTAGAAGAGATACATCATGGAAAGACACAAATGACATCAATGGAAAGACATCCTTTGCAGTTAGCAATTATCCTCTGGAACAACGTTCCTTTAACTTGCTTAAGAGGTGTGGTTGAGTCTAGGAGTGTTATGAAATAATATCTCAACACCTAAAGTATGTTCAGTACTGTTCTCCAGCACCACAGCTCAAAGGCATCAATTCTCCTTCTTTCATCACTAGTCATTGTCCAGCTTTCTGATGCATAGCAAGTGATTACAAAGATTATGGCCTGTATCAGGTGCACCTTAGTCTCCAAACTGACATTGTTGCTCTTTAGTACTTTGGAGAAATCTCTGACAGCAGACTTTCCCATCGAAATACATTTTTAATTTCCTGACTTCTGGTGCCAAGGGTATTGATTGTGGAGCCAAGCAAACTGAAGTTGTTAACAATCTCAATCTCTTCTCCATCTTAATGCTGCCAGTTGGCCTAGTGGTGAGAATCTTTGTTTGCTTGATGTTGAGCTTCAATCCATATTGAAGGCTGCAGTCCTTGACCTTCTGCAGCAAGTGCTTCAGGTCCTCCTCAGTTTCAGAAATTAGGGTTGTGTCATCTGCATAACGCAGGTTGTTGATGAGTCTACCTCCAATCCTGATGCTACATTTCTCCTCATAGAGCCCAGCCTCCCGGATAATTTGTTTTGCATGTAGATTGAAAAAGTATGGGGACAGGGCACATCCTTGGTGCATACCCTTCCCAAATTTGAACCATGCAGTGTTTCTTTGCTCTGTTCTGATGACTGCCTCTTGGTCCAAGATTGTGCATAAGCACAATCAGTTGTTCTGGGATTCGCATACTTCTGAAAGTAACCACAGTTTGTTGTGATCCACACAGTCAAATTAAAAGAATAAGTATTTATTATCGCTCATGAGTCTATGGGTCAGGTTAGTGGTTTTTCGGGTCTTCATTGGGTTCACTCAGAGTCGTTCTACTGGTCTTAGCTGTGCTTTCCCTGTGCTGAAGGCTTGACCTCGTTGGGTTTGGGATGGGATGGCCTAGTGGGAGAGCTGGGCTCTTGAATGTGGTGTGCCATCCCCATAAGGATGTTGTTGTTAGGTGCCATCAAGTCAAGTAGGACTCGTGCTGTGAACACCAGGTCTGAACTTTGGACCTGCACCATCCTTTCATCTCACGTGCCTTAGCCTGTTGTTATAGTCACTGTGTCATTTTATTTCATTGAAGGGCTTCTTCTCTTTTCTGACCCTCTGCCTTTCCCAGCATGATGCCTTTTTTCCAAGGACCAGTCCCTCCTGAAAACATAACCACAGCATGTGAGAAGTTTCACCAACCCCGCTTCTAAGGAGTGCTCTCTCAATACACTTCCTTCAAGACAGATTTGTTGCTTTTTTTTTTAACAGTCCATGCCATATGCAATACTCTGCCTATACTACATTTCAAAGCCCTCAGTTCTTGTTTGCTTTTCCTTATTCATTGTCTAACTTTGATACATAGGAAGCAACTAATAATACCACAGCTTGGATCAGGAAGACATCTTGGCTTTTTTTCTGGTTTGAGGCAGGCAGATGTTTGGGACTCAGATCTGGAGCTGACATATGGTGACTTCTGCTGTGTTCTGTAGGCCAAAGCCAAGTGCAAGATTCAAAGCCAATGAAATAGAGTCTTCTAAGAGCTGTTGTAGAGTCTCTTTCCAAGGAGCATGGATGGTTACATGACAGTCATTGGTTGGGGCCATTGATGCAGTCATTCTATCACATTAATTTTTTCAGTATCATTTTATTTATTTTTGTTGTTATTGTTGAGAATAGAATATACAAAGCATAGCATACAGAAACTTAGCAGTTTTTACATGTACCATTTAGTAATTTTGATTACATTATTTGAGTTCTTTAACTATTCTCAACCTTCTCTTCTAACCTGTTAGACCCCATCAACATAAATTCACTCCCTGCTAAGGTTCTTATCTAATCTTTTGAGTTACTATTGTCAACTTGATCCCATATACATATCCCTTAAAAGGAGCAAAATGTACAAAGTGGACACCCCCGCCCCCCCATGTTAAGCTAAAGCTGTTGTTTGGTTTTAAGACCAAATGAATTAAGACTTGAATAGGTATTTAAAACCAAGCATTTAAGTTTAAGTTAAAGGAAGTATGTTTGTTTTAAGATTTAAAGATAATCTCAGGGCAACAGTTTCAGGGGCTTATCCAACTTTCATGGCTTCAGGAAGTCTGATGTTCATCAGAATTTGATATTCTGTTTTGCATTTTCCTACCTTTTGATCAGCATTCTTCTGTGGAATCTTTGATCCAAATGCTCAGTAATGGTAGCAGGGCACCATCCAGTTCTTCTTGTCTCATGGTAAAAGAAGTGGTAGTTTTTAGCCACACACTCTACAGAGACCAATTTTTGTACCCTAGATAGCCGATTGCAAGCTCAAGTCCCCAGGCAGCACATATTGAACCAAGAGATAGAGTAGAAGCACTAAAGCCTGTTCGTAGGCCATTTAACAGGAATGTCTGTCTCATGAAACCTTCATCTAATCTTCGAGACCAAGAAACCTCATCCCATGTGGTTTTTGATGGTCCATAAGCAGTTTCACACCTGCTTTTCTTCTTATTTCTTGTCCTTGTAAATATATTCATCACACAGCTTTTGTTGATTCTACTTTTCACAGGCATATATTGATGCAATTACAATGATCGTGCAGATCTGCCTTAATCAGTAAGTCACTCCTCTCCTCTTTTCCCACCCAGATAGCCATTAATAAACTTTGTTCCCTATACATTTGCCTTTTTCTTGTCTTTTTATGCAAATAGGATCCTACAGTATTTGTCCATTATGATTGACTTATTTCACAAGTCATACACATAGAGCATACATAGCTTGCATCAAGACTTCACTTCTATTGGATTAAATTGAACTCATTGCCAATGAATAAGACACAACTCATAGGTTACCCTCCTTTGAGTTTCTGAGACTGCGAATCATGCAGGTGGAGAAGATTGCCTATCTTTCTACCATGGAGTAATTTTAAATGGCCCAAGAAGTTTGGCCTCTAGCTTGGTAGCCCTGTTCTCTATGCATCACCTAACCAGAACTCCTTCCATTGTCTACCATGTTATTTATCTTTTCATCTTCTGTGAGCTTACTTCCTCACTTGTAAAGTGGAGATGACATTTATAGCTCCCTTCCTAGGGTTGTTGTAAGTGAAGGGCTTTAAATGGAGCCTGGCACAGTGCAAGTCCTCATAAGTGATAGCTCCCTTATTATCATTAATTTAGTAGTGCTACATTGATGGGCGCTTCCTAGGCCAGTTGTTTTCTTGTGAGAGGAGCAAAGCACAGCACAGTAACTGAGAAACTAAGAGGAGCGGAAGCCTGCAGAGCAGGATATGGACTGTGGATGTAGATAGGACTTTCTGTTGTGCATGAAATAAATGTTCTATTTCCTTTGTAACACCCCCTGAAATTCCAAAGTCAGATCTACAATAGTTGGCTCATATAAAAGGAATATAAAATGTAATTCAGAGAAGTAGGAAGAGCTTGATTATATATAGGGATGGGTAGCTCATTTAGGGGCCAATCATCCCTCCCCACATTAGGGCTGCTGACTGTGATGACCTGGGCAGCTCCAGCTGGGCTCCCTATTCTTCAGAAGGCCTAAGATTATATTGAGTACGATTCTCTGATGTCCTGTACATGTTTTGAGGTAAGTATTTGTGCATGTATGTGCATATGGGCTTGTTTGTAAGCATGTGTATGAATGTGTGCATATGTATGTGAGCACGTGTATTGCATATGCATTTATGTATCTTTGTGTGACTGTGTATGTGTTGTGTGTACGTACATGTGTTTATGTGTATGTATTTGAATATTTGTGTATGTTTGTATGTATTGTGTTTGTGTACGAGTTTATGTGAGAATGTACATATATTGTCTGTGCACACGTATATATGCATATTTGCATGTGCATATGCAGTACATGTGTGTTGTGAGTGTATGTGTGTGTTGTATGTATGGTTGAGTATGTGTATGTTTGTGTGAGCTCTGTGGCCTAATGAGTAAGAGTTGTGTTGCCAACCCAAAGGCAGGCAATTTGAATCCACCAGGTGCCCCTCAGGAGAATATGGACAGTTTCCTCCTGTGTGATTTGTAGCTTCTGAAAACCCACTGAAGGATCAGCTATGAGTTGGTTCTGACTAGATAGTATATAACAACAAAAACAACATGCATATATGTTTGTGTATATATTGTTGAGTGTGTGCATTTATATATGTTTGGGTCTCTGTTGGTGACTGTATGAGTATATGTGGGTTTGTATGTGAATTAAGTGTGTGTATACATGTAATGTAAGTGAGTGCATGTGTGAGTGTGTGTGTGTCTTTGAATATATGTGTATGTCCCGGTATTGTGTGTACATGTGAATACGTGTGTGTATCTGTAGGCATTGCATGTAGATGTGTTTGTAGACGTTGTATGTATATTTGAATATATGTGTTTATAAATACTGCATGTATAGAATATTTGTTGGTATTTCATGTGTATTGTGAAAATATGTATATATTTGTAGATATTCCACATATAGTATATTTGTAGGTAATGTGTGTGTAGCATGTTTGTAGATATTCCATGTAAATTGTATTTGTATGTATTATATGTATATTTTGAATCTATGTGTATATTTTTAGGTATTGCGTGATTAGTGTGTTTGCAGGTGTTGTGTGTATATTGTGTTTGTTGTTATTGTGTGGATATTGTGAAAATGTGTGTTTGTGGATGTCATGTGTTTGGGTTATGTGCATATTTTGAATATATGTATGTGCATATTTGTAGGTATGGTGTGTATCAGGTGTTTGTAGGTTTGTGTGCATATTTTGAACATATATATATATTTGTGGGTAGTGTGTATGTAGTGTTTGTAGGTATTGTGCATATAGTGTGTGTGTAGGTATTGTTTGAATATTTTGACCCTGTGTTTGTAGGTATTGTGTGTGTAGTGTGTTTGTAGGTGTTGTATGTATATGTATGTGCGTGTGTGGTTGTGAATGTGTTGGTGTGAACGTGTGTGGACACTGCTTTCTCTGTTTTGTTCTCTCTGCGGCTCCGTCCTGGCCCTGCTTTCCACTTTCAGCAGTCTGCTTTCCACCGCACCCCTCCCACTCTGTCAGTCCAGGCTGTATCTTTGGTCCCTGGAACTTTTTCCTGCTTTCATCTCCACAGACATCCCTGTGACTGCTTCCTGCTCTGACTTGTAGTCTCCAGTCTTATTTTTCATTCAGATCATGTTCTTTTTGGATTCTGCCAAATCTCTCTTGCATTTGTTTTTCACCTCGCCACTCTGTTCCCTCAGCAGTTCAGCGAGCCCTTTCCAAGCTAATTTTCCCCATTTGCTTTTAAATTCATTTTCCTCTTCAGCGTCTTGTCTCCATCTCTGGCCTGCAGACCTTCTGTGGATAACTATAAAATTCCCACACTTTCATGTGTAGTTTTACGAAGATGTGAGTGCCAGTCATGGTGATTGTTCTCAGGGTTATAAGGCTTTGTCTCAAATTCTCATCTTTTGTCATTTGTCATCTTGATCTACGAGGAGGTATATGACCTGATTACATTTTATGATCTCCATTCAGTGAGGTGCCTACTTGATCTCTCCTTTGGCGTATTTGTTAGAAAGAATTTGTGTTTTAAAAATCCAGTGTTGGGGAGCTCTAGTGGCCTAGTGGTAAGAAGCTGCTCTGCAATCCCGAAGGCACATGTTTCAAATCCCCCAACTGCTTGGTAGAAGGATGAACAGTCTTCCCTCATGCGATTAACTGCCTCTGAAAATCTGCTGGTGGGTCAGCTGTGGGTCAGTTCTGACTTGATGGAACACAAAAGCAAGATGTGTTAGTGGCCTGGTGGCACAGTGCTTAAGTGCTCAGCTGCTAACTGAAAGCCAGCCTGAACCTGCTTCATGGGAAGAAGATGTGACAGTCAGTGCTGTGCAGGTTTACTGACTCACTCCCTCAGTGATTACTGTTGAGTCAGAACTGACTCATAGCTGACTCTCTAGCAGGTTTTCAGAGACTGTAAATCACACAGAAGGAGACTGCTTGTATTTCTCCCTCTGAGCAGCTGGTGGATTTGAACTGCCAGAGAGGTGCCACGCTGGGTTTGGCTGGTCAGCTCCCTGTGAACTACCTGAGCTGAACTCCCTGTAAGGATTGCAGCTAGGAGCTCCTGTGAGACAGTTCTCCTCTGGCTTGTAGAGTCTTGGAGAGTTGTTACGAGTTGAATCTACCTGAAGACAGCTGGCTTTTATTTGTTCCTCTGTAGACGTTAACACTAACGGTTGTTAGATCGTAAAGGAATAAATGGACATGCTTTGTGCCTTCAGAGTTTTCAGTCCTCAGGAGCAAGTAAGCACAGCTCGTCAGAAAAGGGAAACAGGTGGTTATGGGTACCAGTTGGGTCTCGCAAATGCTTTCTCTTCTAAGAGAGGCAGGGCTACATGGGAGCTTGTTAGAAATGCACACTCACTGGGCCTGCTGAGCCAGCATTTCCATTGAATTCACTCCTCAGAGGTTCTGAAGACCTGGTTTTTAGGCAAAAGTTGGTGTTAGGCAAAAAAGAAGGGGTGGTGTTTTGTTGTGTTTATTTTACCTGTTTTGCACCATTCATTTGTCTGAGCCTTTTAAAAAAGAAAAAAAAAAAAGATCATAGCAAGGACACCAGCTAAGGCTTACCAGTGCTCATCACTGTGACGGGTCTAGCTATGGATTATCCCTCTGTGGAGAAGGAGGCTTAGTGGAGACAAAAGCTTGATAAGGCTGTGTGACTGGAGCATCTCCAGAACTTAACCACGCATCTTTCTTCTGTGCTGAGTCCAAGCTCTTTCCCTGAGGCTGCCTCCAGGGCGCCACTCCACCCCTGCAAGGCTTTACTTCTCATCTGGGAACCTGTCCTGTCCTCCAGGCCTGGCAGGTCACTGACAGGATGCTGGGAGCCTGCCCACACAGAGGCCTCACTGAGTTCAGACTTAGTTTGCCCACTTTCGGAGTGTCCTCTCTTCTTTCCCTCCACAATTTTGGGCTGAAAGGCTACACAGGAGCTGGGAATTCAGGCATCCTCTGGGCCAGTGCTGCCTGTGCATCCCCCTAGCAGCCTGGTCTCAGAGGAGAGCGCAGAATATACATTATCTCAATGTACTATGTTGAATAAAAACAATGTTTTTGTCAAATAAATGTAACAAAACTTTTCTGTTTAACCACTTTACCGTTAAATTAACTCTTAGTGATGTTAGTGACATTGACCATGTTGTACTATCACTACCAAGCATTTCTGAATGTTGTTCTTCTCCCTAGAGAACTCAAGCGCCCCTTCAACAATCATCCCCTGACTCCCCCGACTCCCTCGACCCAGAGTCAAACCAGAGCCACTACTGCTGAGTGTCCGCTGCTCAGAGCGACCCTGTAGGACTCAGAACTTCTCCATGTTCCCAGGAGTGTGTGTCTTCACAGAAACCCTGTGGAGCGTCTGGTGGGTCTGAATCACCTGCTGACTTTTCACTTAGCTCCCAGCAGCTTAGCCTCTGTTTTACCACAGCTCCGCTTCCTCTACACACAGCCTTTGGTGCTCACAATTTTGTTTCCATGCTGTTTGCCTGTTCTAGGTATTTCACATAACTGGTATCATGCTCTATTTGTTTTTTTTGTGTCTGACTTATTTCACTCAACCTGATATTTTCAGGGATCATCTGCTTTGTAGTCGAGGGGGTTCCAGTGGCTTCATACACAGCAAGTTGCCTTGATAACTGAAACACTGCACATCTCTAGTGGTTCAAATCCATCTTCAGGTTGGAGGGGAAAGGATGGGCTTTCTCTTCTTGTGCAATTCACAGCCAGTGCAGGATCAGCTGTGAGTCAGTTCTTATTCAACAGCAATGGCTTGAGTTGAATATTCCACTGTAAATAGTAAATCGATCTGTTAAATACTCTGAGCCAAACAAAAAGAATAGGTCCTTCTTTGCCCACTGCTGAGGTGTGCCCAACATCATTGTATGTCAGTATACCCTTCTTTAGATATATTTAAGACATTCTTCTTGCCCCTTCTTCTGACCCCTTTCTAGAGCTCCTTCTGATATCTCCTCAAGCTGTGAATAGATAGACCTTTTGACATATTTTAACAAACAGATGCTGTCCTGGATGTGCTCACCAAATTGTACCAAGAAATCTGGAGGACAGCTACCCGGCCAACTGACTGGAAGAGATCCATATTTATTCCCATTCCATAAAAAGGTGACCCAACAGAATGTGGAAGTTATTGAACAATATCATTGATCCTGCTGAAGATTATAAAAAAATAAATGACTGGAACAGTACATCAGCAGGGAACTACCAGAAGTACAAGCTGGGTTTAGAAGAGGTCATGGCACTAGAGACATTATTGCCAGTGTCAGATGGATCAAGGCAGAAAGCAGAGAGTACCAGAGGAATGTGTTTGTGTGTTTCATTGACTGTGCAGAGACATTTGACTCTGTGGATCACAACGAATTGTGGCTGACCTTGAGACGAATGGGAATCTCAGACACTTGATTGTGTTTATGCGAAACCTGTACTCATAGCCGGAAGCAGATCTCGGAACAGAGCAAGGAAACACTGCATGGTTCAAAATCAAGAATGGAGTGCGTCAGGGATTCATCCTATCTTCATACCTTTTCAGTTTATATGCAGAATAGATCATTTGAGAGGCTAGGATTTATGAGGAGGAATGTGGCATCATTGGAGGAAGACTCATCAACAGCCTATGTTATACAGATGAGAACAACTTTGCTTGCTGAAACTGAGGAAGTCCTGAAGTGTTTGGTTCAGAAGGTCAAGGACTGCAGCCTTAAATATCAAACATCAAGAAGCCATAGCCAAAAATAAAAAAGACAAGGATTCTTACTACAGGGCCAATTGGCAACACCATGATGAATGGAGAAGAGATTGAGGTTGTTAACAATTACAGTTTGCTGGGCTCCACATTCATCTTTTCTTGGCAGCAGTCAGGAAAGCAAAAGACAGATTGCACTGGGAAAATCTGCAGTTCAGAAACCTCTCCAGAGTGCTGAGAGGCAACGATGCCAGTCTAGAGATTAAAGTGCATCTGGTTCAGTCCATAGTCTTCGCAGTTACTTGCTATGTATCAGAGAGCAGGACAATGACTAAGAATAACAGAAGAAGAATTGATGCCTTTGAGTTGTGGTGCTGGAGAATAGTTTTGAACATACCATGGACTGCCAAGAAAACAAATATGTCTGTTTTAGAGAGGGTGAAATCAAGTTTCTCCTTGGAGGTTAGGATTTTTTTTTCTATAATTATATTTTATTAATTTTCATAAACATTTACAGAGATTTTGGGTTTCCATTCATTCATTGTTGCACTATTCTCTCTACCCTCCTCCCAGTTTGTTCTTGTCCAAATGCCACAGTGCTTGTCAAAGCCAGTTCTGATTAATCTTCTTTGTCAGTGTGTCCTTTGCCATTCCCTATCACTCCTCCCTGAGAGAGACTTCACCCTGAGTCATAAGGAAAAGGGGATGGCGTATTCTCTTAGCTACTTCCTGCTGAAGCTCTAGCAAACATACTTTAGGCACATGGCCAGGAGAGATCAGTCCTTTGAGAAGGACCTCATGCTCAGAAGGGTGGAGAGAGCGTAGGAAAGGAAGACCTCTGATGATATGGATTGATACAGTACTTGAGGTGATGAGGGTAGGAGTGTCAGAGTCAGTGAGACTGGCTTAGAACAGGACAGGCTTCAGAGCTGTTGTATGTAAGATCACTATTAGTCACAGCTGACTCAACAACAACAACAACAACAATAATGATAAACAGTTTCCCAGTTACCAGCTCTCTGGTACCTGGCTGAGAGAAAACATTTGTTGGTGAATGATTGTTCTGCTGCCCTGCCTATTGGATAAGAATCCCAGCTTTCCATTAAGCAGGATGACTTTCTCCCCATGGCCTTTTGTCTTTTCAAACAAGAATTGATGACATCTTGGGTTTAAATGTAATGATTTTCCTTCCAGGTTGCCTAGTTGAATGAATCATAGTCACTAATCGCTGCAGTGACATTAACCCCGTCTGAAAATCGAGCAGGTGGGTTTGATATTCTTGATGTAAGATTCTTAAGAGATTTGCAGCCAAAGAAGCAGTGGTCATGTAATGTATGTACTTCTGTTTATAAGTGTGGAACAAAATAGTCCGTGAAACCAGAAAGTATTTAAAGTCAGCTTGTTTCCCTCTCTCAACTAGAAGGATGTGCACCCCCCCCCTTTTCTTTCTATACTCCTTTGGGAATCACATAAAGTTGGAATCAAATTCTGTAATTACTATGTGCTTGGGCAGTTAGCTAGTTCTCAGAGTCTGATATTTATATAAACCCCAAACAAAACCTAGAACCCTTTCATTACTTCGAGGCAGAACCAAGCCATAGCTGACCCTCCAGCAGGTTTTCGGAGGCTGTAAATCCAACAGGAGGAGATTGCCCATCCTTCTCCCTCAGAGCAGCTGATGGATTTCAACTGCTACAGAGTTATAGCCTTTGGGCTAAGAATGCAGCACACTTTGGAGTAGCCACCGGAGCTCCCGTCCTGTGTGAAGAAGTGGGTAGCAAATACTTCAACAGATTTCAAGCATTACATGAGATTGTGTGTGCAGATGGCATAGTATAGTCATGGGACTGTCTGTGTAGATACTGCCTCACCCTCGATGAGTAGATACAGCTGTTGGAATCTCTGTGAGAGGTGCTTTGTTGAAATGTGGATATAAATAAAAAACAAACCTGCTCAGTAACTATGAGGTGTTCACTTGTGTAGTGCAGGACTAAATGAAAATATAAGTGTGGGTTAGTCAGCTAACACAGACATGACGGGCAGCCTGTGTGAGTTCTGTGTCAACCTGGAGAACTGTGTGCCACTATTCCTTCCCGACCAGGGCCAAAGTTATCTAGTAAGAAGGGGCCAGGGTCCCCACATAGTCCCATTTTCTAGGAGAGGCTAGAAACTCAATTTTTGACATCTCTCTGTGAACTCTTTATATTGTGGGTTTTGTTGTGTTTTTTTTAAAAAAACATGTTAATTTACTAAACTGGAGGACAACCACCTGGCCAACTGACTGGAAGAAATTCATATTTGTTCCCATTCCAAAGAACAGTGATCCGACAGAGTGTGGAAATTATCGAACAGTATCATTAATATTACATATAAGCAAGATTGTGCTGAAAATGATCAAAAAACAACTGGAACAGCACATCCACAGAGAACTGCCAGAAGTGCAGGCTGGGTTTAGAAGAGGCCATGGCACTAGGAATAATATAGTTACTTTTAGATGGATCTTTGCTGGAAGCAGAGAGTACCAGAGGAATGTTTGTGTTTCATTGACTATGCAAAGGCATTTGACTATGTGGATCACAACAAATTGTGTCTATCTCTGAGAATAATGGGAATCCCAGAACACTTAATTTTGCTATGCAAAATCTATCCTTGAAGCAAGAGGTAGTAACCAGAACAGAGCAAGGAAACACTGCATAGTTCAAAATCGTGAAGGGCGTATGCCAGGGATGTGTCCTATCTTCATACCTTTTCAATCTGTATACAGAACAGATTATCTGGGAGGCTGGGCTGTATGAGGAGAAATGTGGCATCAGGATTGGAGGAAAACTCATCAATAATCTGTGTTAAGCAGATAGCACAATCCTGCTTCCTGAAACTGAGGAGGACCTGAAGGGCTTGCTGCAGAAGGTCAAAGACCTTCAATATGGATTGAAGCGCAAACATCAAGAAAACCAAGGTTCTCACCACTGGGCCAAGTGGCAGCAACATGATAGATGATGAAGAGATTGAGATTGTTCTTGGCTCCATAATCAGCACTCTTGGTACAAGCAGCCAGGAAATCACAAGCTGAATTGCATTGGGAAAATATGCTGTCAGGGACCACTACATAGTATTGAAAAGCAATGATGTCAGTCTGGAGACGAAGGTGCACCTGATCCAGGCCATAGTCTTCACAATTAATTGCTATGCATCAGAGAGTTGGACAATGCAGCGATGATAGAAGGAAGATTTATGCCTTTATGCTATGGTGCTGGAGAAGAGTATTGAATATACCGTGGACTGCTAGGAAACCCAACAGGCTTGTCCTAGAGAGGATGAAACTAGGCTGCTCCTTGGAGGCAAGCATTCTGAAGTTCTGTCTGTCATATTTTGGACATGTTACAAGGAGGGACAGCTACTTTGAGAGGGTCATCATTCTTGAGAGGGTGGAGGGACAGTGCAAGACAGGAAGACACTCGATGACTTGGATTGATTCAGTGACAGGGGTAATGAGTGAAGGTGTGTCAGAGACAACAAGATTGGCACAGGAGAGAGCAGGGTTTAGGGATGTTGGATATAGGTTTGCTCTGAGTTACAAGTGACTTGATGGTACACAACACAACAACAATCACAACACCTAATTTTTAAAAAAAAGTCTTTTGCCTTGTGATCTGTACCAGAAATGCCTGTCCTCATTGGTTGGAAGCTCTGGGAGGTGTTAATGTCCACCCTTCTAACTGTGTGTTGAGAACACACAGACACCTTCAAAGGAGCTGCTGATCTGCTTTTGAAAAATCAACCATAGTTCAACTCTGACACACTGGAATCACCATGACTCATGGGACTCCTGTGTCAGAATTAACGCAAGGGCCGCTGGTTCAGTTTTAGCAGTAAGAGGAACTTGGGCTTCCTGCTGCCCTCCTGACCTGTGTCTTGTACCACAGAGCATGGGCCCTCTGGTTCTAGCGCATCTTCTTTCTCACGTGTAGGGCATGGAGAGCCTTTACACTAGAGCCACCTTTGCTTTCCTCCTTGTGAGAGGCAGATATCAGAAATGTCAACATGGGGTAGACACTTCTCTGGGAAACAAAAGTGAGATTAAACAGTCCATTGGATGAGGTCTTCTTACTTCTTTGTTCTCAGCACTTTTCTACCTGAGGGGAGCTCTGGTAGGTAGTCTAATGGCTAAGGAGTTGTGCTTCCAATTCAGAGGCAGGCAGTTCAGATCCACTAACTGCCCCAAGGAAGGAAAATAGACATTCTTCCATTTTATTCTGAAAACCTGCTGGAGGTCAGCTATGCACTGGTCTGACTTGATAGCACATAACAACAATGACATCTTCCATGTGAGTCAATGTGAAAAACTGAGTAGGGGGATTTCAAAGGTGAGCTACTGTTGGCAAACAGGAACTACATTTGTAGTTATTATCTGTGGTATTTGTCAATTGTAAGTTCTCAAATTATGAACCTTAAATTATTGCTTAAAGCAAACAAAAACAATTCCTTTCCCTCTAGACATTGCACCCCCCCTTCCCCCCCCAGTATAATTAGTTTTATAATACTCTTCTAGAAAATCTGAACTTTGACACAAATTGATAAAGCTTTAAATTGCATTGTGTAGTTCCCGGGCGTGAACTTCACCAGGGAAGGATTCCTCCTGAAGAGAAGGGACTTGTTCTCTTCCACAGTCTTCTTTAGCTCTGACTTGCCTGGGACTTTCCTGGTTGATGGTTGAGGGGCTGATATATTCTTCAGTCAACACAGTGAAACTTAGAGCCAGAGAATAGCAGGGTCCCTGTGGTGATTTCAGTGAGAATGTGGTAACAAAATGGAAAGATTTTAGATAGAGGGAACAACCTTGCTGAGAAAAGCAGAAAGAGCTAGGTTATATTTTGTCACTTCAAGACATAATTATCAGAAATTCACAGCATTAGCTGGAGATCAGTCACAGATAAACAGTTAGTTATAACAAAATATGCATTCGTGATAGAGTGTTTGACCATGTGAGCTTTGCTGTTGTTAGCTTGCTGCTGACAAACTTGACCTCAGGTTCATGCCGTGTGGTTGAGTTGAACTATGCAAGGGTTTTTTCTAATCTTTGCAGGAATAGATTGTCAGTTCTTTCTCTCATGGAGCCTCTAAGAGTTTTAAATGGCCACTCTTTTGTTTAGCAGCTGAACACCTAACTATCTTTGACACCAAGGGTGAAGTAGACAGCCCCAAGGCTTTCTTGTGGCAGGAAGGTGAGAATTCACAGAAATGTTGAGAACATCAGCCCGTGGCAAAATACAGAGCAAGAAAAGCCTGGTTAAAAACCTCCTTTTCCTTTTTGGTTCTCGGGTAGCATAAAGCCTTTCCTCCAGAGGCTGATGTCTTTTCCTTGGAGATAAAGCTAGCTAGGTAGGTAGATACAGAGATACCTAATCAGATAAATATCATCAAATGCCCACCATCTAGATAACTGGCTCTGTCTTATTTAATCTCATCTTATTTTTTCTGTCTTTGTATCTATTTATCTAGCAACTATACATCTATATCCTTATATAGAGAGCTATTTCTCTCTCTCATTGCTTGGAACTAACTGTTCCATCCGGTTTCTAGAACTGTAAATCTCAGTTTCTGAGAAGAGATTGTTCTATTTCTTCCTCATAAGCACTAGAGGATTTGAAATGCCAGAGAGACGTGGCCTTTGTGTTAGCTGCACAACTCTCTACAGACTACACCACAAGAGCTACCACAGTGAGGAAATTAAAAGACAAATTGTATTGAGAAAATATGCTGTCAGGGACCTCTCCAGAGTACTGGAGAGCAACGATGTCAGTCTAGAGATTAAGGTGTGCCCAGTCCAGGCCATGGTCTTTTCAGTTACTTGGTGTGCATCAGCTGGACAATAAAGATGACAGAAGCCTACGTAAGCCTTTAAATTGTGGTGCTAGAGAAGAGTTTTGAACATACCATGGACTGCTGAGAAATAAATCTGTCTTGGAGAGGGGGAAACCAACTTTCTCCTTGGAGGCTAGGATTTTGAAGCTCTGTTTCACATACCTTGAGCATGTGGTGAGAAGGGACCAGTCCTTGTAGAAGGACATCATGCTTGACAGGGCGGAGGGACAGAGCAAGAGAGGAGGACCATGGATGAGCTAGATTGATACAGTAACTTGGACAATGGAGGTTGTTGTGTTGGGCTTGGTGAGACTAGCTGAGGACAGGGCAGGGTTCAGAGCTACTGTACATAGGGTTGCTATGAGTATACATGGCTCGATGGCACATACCAACAACATGAGCTAGTAATCTCAATTCCAGAGTTCACCCTTTTTTCCTGCTCCTTGGAAAGGATCAGGGCCCTTAATTTTTTTTTCCCTTTCTTCCTTTGGAGCTGAGTTGATGCTTGGCTCTGTCAGTAGATGGCACTTCAGGGACACTTCAGGAGGAGGGGATGTTGCTTTTTGTTTCTTGTGTACTCTCTAGGAAAATGCTTCCTAGGCTTCTTTGTGATTCTCTGAGTCTCCTGCACCTGGAAAGTTTTGTGATGGGATACCTCTGGGCAAGGTAATCCTTCACAGTATGAGTAGCTTCCCTGGCACCCTAATGGCTTCTCTCCCAGCCCTTGAGCCATAGCTGCCTCTCCTGCAAGAAGGGTCTCAGCCTGGAGGTGTCCCCCCACCCCCAGCAGCTGTTATGGGCACTACTGGGGGAAATACAGCTAGCTGATATAAAGCTGCTCTTATGTATTTGTATTATTTATTACAAGGCAGTCTGTGGGTTGTAGGAACATATCTAGCTCATATAAAGCTGCTCTTTTGTATTATGATTTATTATGATTATTATTACAAGGCAGTCTGTGGTTATCTCAGTTTCTACTCTATTTAAATATGTTTCTGCCTTCTGATTGCATTATGACTGACCCGACATATATGTGACAAAAATGTTCGTAAATCTGTTTGAATCCATATGTTCTCCCCTGGAGAAGAATGGGGAACTCCTCCTGTGTCAGTCAGATCTGATTTGATCACAAACACACACACACACACACACACACACACACACACACGATGGTAAAAAAATAATTGGGAAAGACCCTGAAATGGGCAGAAAATGAGAATATACACCCTTGAGGGTCTTCTTTTCTTCTCCCATGTCTAGCAAGCTGTGGAGAGATGAGTCCAGTGCTCATGGTTTTTGTTCATGGATATTCAAATGGCTTTTCTTTAGTGGACACAATCAGTCTCTCTCAAAATATGATTATAAATGTTCATTTGTTTCAGTATTCCTTCTTGATTGAGTTGTGCTTTCTTAAGTTCTCTTTTGAATTTATTATAACAGGTTTGTGGCTCCCTCAGTAATTGGTGAGGTAAATAATATTTTTTATATGTATAAGAAAGTCATGATTTTGTGGGCTTTTCTTAGATCTTTTTTCCCTGTTTGTCATTTTAAAGAGCTCATGAGACATACATACCACTCCTGATTACATATCCAAGAGAAATGAAAACTTTTTATTAAAAACACCTTTTACATGAGTAGCAGCATTAGTCAAAATATCCCTCAATTGAGGAATAGATGAAGAAATTTTGATATATCCATAAAGGGAATATTCATTCATAAAAAGAAATAAAGTGTGGTTATGTGCTGTTATAATGGGTGAACTTTGAAAATTACCCTTGGTAGCAGCAGTCATGAAATCAAAACATGGATTGCGCTGGGGAAATCTTTTGTCAAGAACCTATCCAAAGTTCTAAAGAGCAAGGATGTCAGTTTATAGAGTGTGACTGGTCCAAGGCTTGGCATTTTCAGTTACTTGCTTTTGGACATGATGATGATAGAAAGGGTGGATGGTCAGCTAATGAGAGGAAGACCTTCAGCCTGCTGGGTTGACATGGTGACTGCTGCAGTGGGCTCTTGTGGGTCAGGAAGTGTGAGGACAGCACAGGATAGAACAGGGTTCAGATCTTTTGTTCATAGAGTCGTTATGAGTTGTGCTCAACTTGACAGCACCCGACAACAAGATCAATCACCTCTGCATCTCAAAGTTGTATAATGAATAAAGAAGACCAAAGACGGATCAGTGCCTTTGAATTGTGGTGTTGGATAAAAGTATTACATATACCATGGACCAAAACAATTCCTCCAAACATATCTATCTTGAAGAACATGTAACTAGAGTACTTGGAGGCAAAGATTAAGATAGTTTGTATTTCTTATTTTAGGTGTATTTTTTTGAAGAACTCGTTATTAGAGAGAGATATCATACTGGGAAAGTAGAAGGTCAGTGAAAGAGAGGAAGACCCTGAAGTGGCTGGGTTGGTGCAGTGACCACCACAATGGGCTGGAGCATAGTGGAGGTTATAAGGAAGGAGCAGGATAGGACAAGGGTCAGATCTGTTGGTTTTCTGTTTAGTTTTTATTGGCTGACTTTTCTCCCCAACTCAGCAGCATAATTTAAACACAATGTAGAATTATGACCCATATATACCTTTTCAGACTCTTTTTCCCCCTAATATCCTCATCGCATGTTATGATTTAGCCAATGAAAGGTTTTTCATTTTCTAAAATAAGCCCATACTTATTTCACTTTAGAATAATCATACTTCAAAAACTAATGTGACAAAGGACAAATACTGCATTGTGCCCCTGTTGTAAAGTGGGTCTGACATTGGAGTTGGGGGGAAACTAGTTCTGTATACTGCATCAAAACAGATGAGGAAGAGAACTGTTTAGGAGGAATATATGATTAGTTATTATTGTCATGACAAGAGTCCATAATGAAAGCTGCATAGTGGAGTGGACTCCGGGGGAGGGCATTGTATAAAACAATGATTTTTTTTTTTACTTTTCAAAGAGAAAAGCGAACTGTGGGGGGGGGGTTCGGCGGGGAGGAAAGTGTGCAACAGTGAATAAATGGAAATCCAAAGTCTCTAAAAACTTTCATTAAGATTAAAAAAAAATTAACCTATTAAAAAAAACCCCACAACTGTTGTGATGTCTGTTGTTGGGCACTATACAATCAATTTTAATTCATAGAGACCCCCTGTGATGAGGTGAATTGTTGGATGATGAGCTTTTGGGGCTAAAACCTTGATGGAAGCTAATTATCAGGAACCTCTGGTAGCCTAGTGGTGAGGAGCTGTGCTGCCAGCACAAGGGCATGTGGTTTGAATCCACCACCTGCTCTACAGCAGAAAGATGGACAGTCTCCTCTCCTGCTATTTATGGCCTCAGAAACACCCCCCTCCCCCCCGGAAGGGCAGCTAGAAATTGGTTCCATCGCAATGGGACATTTACCATGGAGCTGCTGAGTGAGCTCAGACTGCCCCCTGTTGTTGAGAGCCTGGTGAAAACTGTTGCACCAACCAGGGCACTTTTCAGAAACAATATATCCAGTGCCACACTATGCAAAATTGAAAAACAGTAAAGAATTTAGTACATACCAGATGATATGAATGCACATGGAAAAGTAAAAGAAAAGATTCTTTCATTGTTTTACAAACCCTCCCCCAGGTCCCCTCCACCATGTAGCCATTGCTCTAGACTCCTGTGATGATAGAAATACCTAGTCACATATCTCTTTTAAACAGTTTTCTCCCTCCTCTGTTTCAGTGCAGTATACATTATTGAACCCATCTTA
>NW_006399893.1:8581360-8584311 GCF_000299155.1 Elephantulus edwardii
CTATTTACCTTTATCTTGTTGTGGTGCTCAAGTATTTCATAAATTCTGGATATAAGTCCCTTATCTGATATGTTATTACCGAATACTTTTTCCCAGTGGCTTCCCTTTTTACCCTATTGGAGAAGGTTTTGGATGTGCATAGGGATTTGAGTCTTAGAAGATCCCATTCATGTACGTTATCTTCTCCTGGTTGTAGGAACTTTATAATTTTCTTGATGTCCTCTGGTCTAGAACACATTGTTTGGTTTGAAAACTTTGGTTTACATGAAGCTTTTTAAAAAAAGAAAAAAAACCAAACCCAAACCAGGAGGGTGGAGGGACAGCTCTGGAAAGGAAGACCCTCAGTGAGATGGATTGATTCAGTGACTGGCGTAATGGGGGTAGGTGTGTCGGAGACAGTGAGATTGGCACAGGATAGGGCAGAGCTTAGGGCATTTGTACTTAAGGTCACTATGAGTCACAGGCAACTCGGCAGCACATAACAACAACAACAACAACAACAGCAGCAATTCACGTGAAGATTTGCAAAGCAAATTAATTTTTCATTCAACACCTTTTTTTTGTAACATTAATCTCAATACTCACAGTGTAAATGCACTTTTTCTATTTCTTCCCTATAATCCTTATACAATTCACATTAATCTTTCTATACTTTGTGTGTTGTCCTTTTATTTAGTGATACTAAATCACCCTTTATGTATGTTGGGAAGAAACAGCAAGTTCTGGTCTAGACTCGAAACAATAAATTCTAGTAACCTAAATGGGTTTTCAGCTGTTTGAAAATCAAATGATTTGAAATTACTGTTATTTTCAAGATATGTAGGTCTGACTTCAACCTTGGACTCACAAGCAGGTGGTAAGCAGGGATGAGAAATATGATGAGCTTTTTGTATTGTGAAAAATCTTCCCAAAATAGATATGCAATCAAGCATGATTTAGAAAACACGCAGACAAAACTTTTTGTTTTGAAATAATTTCACAGGAAGTTACAAAAATAGTATAAAAGGTGTCATGAACCCAACTTCTCTAACTGCTAATGTATGTTGTAGTGTAATATCAAAGCCAGGAAATTGACACTTGCACATTACGCTTGAGTATCCTGAGGATCTCCCAAAGTAATGCTCTTTAAGATCTTTAAGTAATGCTTTTAGTAACATGTTTTTGTTAAGAGAGTTTGCTGAGTTGTTTCTTGACTTCAAATGGGACGCAGTTTAATTTAGATATTACTTGAACATACTTGAGGGGCCGTGCTGTGTGGAGTGTGTGTTGGTGTGTGTGAGATTTTGATAGCAACCCCTTGTTTATCCTTGTAAAATGGTTTCTACCCAGAGCTTTTGCCAAAAATAAATTTGAGCAATGAAATTCTATCTAGTAACCTAAGGTCACAGCTTTCTTATGTAAAAAGTCGAAACTGCCACAGCAGGTTTTATGCTGGGAGACTAATACAGACATTTTATCCTGCTTGAATCTAAGATAGCTTAAAATTATGTCAGTGTGGCTTGCTCCCCAGATGTGTGCAAATCTTGCTTCATCTCAGGTAGATTGTAAACTATAAGGACACAGGGCTAGTTTTCACCTCCCCCCCCCTTGTTTTGTCATACTTTTAAGATACGTGGCCTACCAAGCAATGGCTTTGTGTATGGAATCCTAAAATCCAGTTTTGCTTTGAGAGAGGAAAAAACATGGGTCATAATGAATTCAGTGAAATGGATATCTGACTTGGGAAATTCTTTGAAGTAGTGATCTTTAGCAATACTGATAATTCTGCATGGTGTTGGGAGACTGACTGGCTTCCGCTTTAAAACCAGTGGATGAGATAGAAAAACCCTTTGTGTCAGTTGCGGTGATGTTTTGCTGACACTCGCCTGCACGTTCTGTGTTTTACACAGACACGCTTGCATCTTTTAAGAAAGGAAACTGAAGAACAAGAAGAAAACCACTATCTGCTTCAGAATAAAACTAGGTCAGAGAGGTAGATTTTTCTTTTCTTTCTTTTTTTTTTTTTTTAGGTTTCAATGTGTATACACACAAAGATAAAAGCCTAGAGTGGCAATCATTAAAATGGTAAAAAACAAAACAAAACACAACCAAATCCAAACCAGGCAAGAGGACATATTTCCCCCAGCTGACTCCCAGGGACCTCTGGGGCTCCTAGAGGAGCCAGTCACACCCATTGGTTTCACTTGCCAGGAATCAGGCCCTATGCAAATGTTTTCTCAAATTCTCATTAAAACCTTGAAAGATAGACATTTTATAAATGCAGAAACTAGATCTCCAGTTCCATGGCCTCTCTGGGCCAGTGTCTGTCAGGATTTAATTCCCAGGCTTTCTTACTGCACCATATTGCCTTTTGTTCCATACAGCAGGACACTCAGGTTTGGCTTGGACCTTCTGGGCTCATTCTAAAATGACCTTCCAAAGTATTGTAAAGGCCACCGTCTTTCTTTTTTTAATTTTAATTTATTAATTTTAATGAACATTTACAGAGATTTTGGATTTCCATTCATTCATTGTTGCACTATTTTCTCTATCTCCCCCCTGTGTTCTTCTCTTGTTTTTTTTTCCCTTGAAAGTCTGTTTTAATTGTCCCATTGCCACAGTGCTTGTCAAAACCAGTTCTGATTAATCTCCTTTGTCAATGTGACCTTTGCCCTTTCCTAGCTACTTCCTCCTGAGAAGGGACTCTATATGTTTCAGGGTGAAGATCTTCTCTCACTACTCTAAAGGGCCCCTTTGGCAATAGGAAGCACGTAGACTATTGTGGAGATGATTTTGGAATTTAGGTGGACTGTTATCAGTTGTGCTTAGCCATACGTGTTCATATCCTTGAATATGTATCACGGAACTGTTGCAGCCTAGAAGACACAAATTTAACTAACAAGTTAAAAGTACATGAGTCAAAAATTAAAAGCAATAATATTCCAAGTAGAGGTTCCAACAGTGGCACAAAA
>NW_006399893.1:8585906-8587006 GCF_000299155.1 Elephantulus edwardii
GTGACTGGGGTAATCGGGATGGCTGTGTCAGAGGCATTGCGGTTGGTGCAGGATAGAGCAGGGTTTAGGACTGTTGGTGCATAGGGTCGCTATGAGTTGCAAACGACTCGACGGCACATAACAACAACAACAAAACAACAGATGTGGATGGTGAGGAATAACCTTGTCAGAACCTTTATATTCCAAGAAGCCTGGGGGAAAGCCAGCCATGAGTGCTTGTCTGATTGATATTTTTGTTTCTCATCCGACCTTCAAACTGGTTTTTCCTGGTCCTGCCTTGGCTGATAAAGCTAAAGTGAAATAGACTTGAATTTGTTAAATACAGTGAAGTAGAATGATAACTAGGTTGGGAAAAGTCAGTGCCCTGCTAGAAACTTAATCTCCAGTTTGAGGAAAAGTGCCCTAAAAACCAAACCCAAAAAAACCTTAGTAAGACAGGAGAGCTTATGCATTGGTTGCATTACATGGCAACCAATCTTTTTACAGGCAGAATTGGAAACGACAGTGCCCAGCTCAAATTTGGTAAATGATTGTTCTGCATTGAAAGTTTGTAACTCTTCACAGCCCTGGCAATAAACTAATCTGCTTCAGGCTTCTGGAAGGATTCATTGTGCTTCTTTTAAGTCTCCTTCCAAGGCTTTGCCCTATGATTTTTCCCATCCAGTTGTTCTACTTTGTAAAAAAAAATAACCCAAACAAACAAACAAACAAACCCCAAATTTGAATCTGTTCCAGTTTTGTTTCTTCCACCATGACTGAACCATTTTGAACAAATTTTAAGTTCTTTTGTTTGTATTCAATGTTAAGTAAAGTGATAAAGTGTTTTGGGCTGAGAAGGAGACTTGTGCCAAGTGGTGGATTTGGTGAGACCTTCTGGGTCTCCAGAGCATGATGTCTGCTTTCCACAAGAACAACCCATCCTGCTTTTTTTATTGATTAAGAAGGCACCAAGGACTTTCCCTGGAAAATTTATATACCAAGCCCATGTGAGGACTTCAGTCCTCCTTGAGAGAGAATATCCAACCAGAAATGAATTGATTGAGAAATTATGGTACATTCACAGAATGGAATACTACACAGCATGCAGGAACAATGATTTT
>NW_006399893.1:8587716-8643167 GCF_000299155.1 Elephantulus edwardii
GTTTGTTTTCCTAGCAGTCCATGGTACTCTCAATACTCTTCTCCAGCACCACAGCTCAAAAGCATCAATTCTCTTTCTATCCTCCTTAGTCATTGTCCAACTCTCTGATGCATAACAAGTGATTAGACTACCATAAAAGAAAAAATTTATTTTAAAAAAGAATTAATAAGAAAGAAAAACTGAGCCATATATGATATATCAGAATTTTGTAAATAAACTACTGTAAAATTAAAAGAAAAAATAATTACAAGGTTATGACGTACACACATTAGAAACAACATCCTGATATATGTCTATCCACTCGGGTTGACCTACTGTGGTTTGTTCAGGACTGAGGAGTTGCCCAGGACATAAGTTTATCTGTGGTTAAAACCAGGGCCATCCCAGAGAGACAGCAACAAATTTGCCACACTCTTTTTGGCCCTGAAGGAAGCACTTGACCATTCCTGCCACTTAGCACCTGTGCCTCTCTAACTAGATGACTCTTAAATTCTCTTCCAAAGAACAATAAAGTGTTCATTAACTAACCAGCTTCTTTTGAATAGACAGTTCGAACTGGGAGTGCTCTGAATTTAGAGTGAGGGTCAGAGCTTGATATTCCACTTATAGCAATACTGGCTACCTTTTAGAAAATTGAGAACATTGAACAATTAAGATAAAGTTAAAACTGTAAGAGGTAGGTTGAGCAGGGGATTAAGACTGCAGATTCCTCTGATTCCAGGTCTCGTGTTTTCTGTCATTCCACTGTGTTTCCATGTGTGACCGTCAAGTGTTCAGAGTGGTAGTTGGTAATGGGAGTTTTGAGGATTAAAAATAGCAAGTGATTGTAAGCAAACAAGTATAAAGTAAAAAGAAAAGGGAAAAAATGAAGACAAAAAACCAAAAATAATAAGTAGCAACATTTTAACAGATTTGATTTAAAATTCCAAGCTTTTTTGGGTTCTTTGCGTTTGTTGTCTTCTCTTAAAATATAAGATTACCTTCCCCCCAGTTCAATGGCTGAACCGAGGAACCAGACTCCTTCTCTAGATGGGCCTTTGTTCTCCAGTTCAACACAGACCCCAGTCTGCCCTCTCCTGTACTCCTATTTCTCAAACTTGTTCTCCTTCCCACTTTATTCTTATTAACATTTTAAAGGTGAAAACTTTAGCTCCAAAATTCTCAACCCTGGTTGTACCTTAGAATTTGTATCTAACAGGTTTTTTTATTCCCAACTTTTGATTATTTCCCACTGAATAATTTTTTTCCCGCAGAATTCACTTTTATTGATCTCTCCTCTCCTACTTTAGGGAAATCTTTAAAAAATATTATAAATTTTATAGTGAAATGTGCAGAGAATAAAATGGCTGAAGAACTCTCTGTATTTCTCAAGCTGAAAGAACTGAAGAACAAATTTAAGCCTTGAGTCACAGTATTGAAAGATGCTATGGGCAACACATTGAATGACTCAGAAAGCAACACATTAAATGACTCAGAAAGCATCAAAAGAAGATGGAAGGAATACACAGAGTCACTGTACAAGAAAGAATTGATTGGCACTGAAAAATTTCAGAAAGTACTATATGAACAGGAGCAAATGATAATGAAGGAAGAAATAGAAGCTGAATTGAAGGTATTAAAAAATGGCTAGAACAGTACATAGATAGGAAATTGCCAGAAGTTAGAAGAGGCCATGGCATCAGGGATATCATTGCTGATTTGTCACATGGAT
Source organism: Elephantulus edwardii (assembly GCF_000299155.1). NCBI lineage: Eukaryota > Metazoa > Chordata > Mammalia > Macroscelidea > Macroscelididae > Elephantulus > Elephantulus edwardii. Next base: position 8,589,428 of record NW_006399893.1, read on the forward strand.
CCTGAAAGTAAGGATACCAGAAGAATGTCTATTTGTGTTTTATTGACTATTCAAAGGCATTTGACTGTGTGAATCTTAACAAGTTGTGACTGATATTGAGAAGAATGGGAATCCCAGAGCACTTATTTGTGCTCATGAGGAACAGAGCAGAGGAAGACTGCATGGTTTAAAATTGAGAAAGGAGTGCATCAGGGTATATTCTCTCTCCATACCTATTCAATCTGTATACTGAGCAAATTATCTGAGAAGCTGGATTCTGTGAAGAAAAGTGTGGCATCACGATTGAAGGGAGATTCATCAATACCCTGTGTTTCACAGATGACACAACTTTGCTTGCTCAAAGTGAGGAGGACTTGAAGCACTTGTTGCAGAAGATCAAGGAATGCAACCTTTGGTTTGGATTGTATCTCAATGTCAAGAAAACAAAGATTCTTATCACCTTATCACTGAACTGATAGACAACATCATGATGGATGGAGAGGAGATTGAAGCTGTCAGCAGAGTCATGTTGTTTGGATCTAGATTTATCACTCTGGAAATAAGTTATCACTCAGTCAGGAAATAAGGAGATGCATCACAATGGGAAAATCTGTAATTAGGGACCTCTCCAAATTATTGAGGATTAATGATGTCAGTTTGAGGACGAAAGTGCATCTGATTTAGGCCATAGTCTTTCTGATTGCTTACTGTGTATCTGAGAGCTGGAAAATGAATAAAGATGACAGGAAAAGAATTGATGCCTTTGAGCTGTGGTGTTGGAGAAGAGCACTGAACATCCTATGGACGGCCAGGAGGACAAACTAATATGTCTTGGAGAGGGTACATCCTGAGTGCCCTTTGGAGGCAAAGATGATGAGGCTTCGCCTCACATACTTTGGACCTGTTGCTAGGAGGGCTTATTCCTTGGAGAAGAACATGATGCTGGGAAAGGTGGAGTCTCAACGAAGGAGTGGAAAACCCTTAACCAAGTAAATTGACACAGTGACTGCTGCAGTGGGCTCTTATGTATCAGAAAATGTGAGGATGGCTTAAGATAGAACTGAGTTCAGACCTTTTGCTCATAGCGTCACTATGAGTCATACTCAGCTTCATGGGACCTAGCAACAACAACAATAACACTTTAGGGAGGAGGGTGGTAGTTAATTGTAAAACTATCCTGACTCCCTTATGATGCCAGAGGGCTGCTCCTTAGCTGATCTAAGGGATTTTCATGCAGAGAACATCCACAGAACAGAGGAAATGAGAAAACCGTTTACCAAATTCTGTTGATTGATAGAGTGTGGGACCAGCAGAAAATGCGTTCAAGATTGACCAAACTGAGAATACTTAGGAAACATAAAAGAAGGTTATCAGAATGATGTATTCATAGCACGTTTGTCTAAGTCATTGCTGCCTGCCCTCTTCCTGCTGTATTGATCTAGGCATTTAAATCATAATAATACTGCCTACAGTGTTTTGCATATAGTGATTATAAAAGTGGTTTTAATGGGCTTATAAATCTAGTGATCATGAAAGGCAAGTGGCTTGGATTTACTGTATTCGAGACAGGTTAGGAGAGGGAAGGGACACCATTAAAATTGACTGTGAAGGCTTTCTGTTTTGTCTAATGATTTCATTCATCCATAATTCTCTTCCTGCAAATCAGTTTCTATCATCAATTCTCCCTCCTTCCCCTGCTACCTAGGTAATTTTCTAGGTCACGTGAGTATGATCATTCTGAATAATTAAAATATTCAAGTAACTGGAAGATGGAAAATTGTTCTCATTTGAAATTTAAAGTGGGAGCACTAGGGACCACCTATTTCTGCTGTTTAGTTTCACAAGCAGTGAATCATAGAGTTTTTTGAGGCTTTGCTGGACCCATACCTCAGCTTCTAGGTAGTGGCTCGCAAACTTAAGAGCTGGTCTTTCTAGGTCCTGAGAACAAAGAAAAGACTGGCTCTCTGTATGTGTGTTTCTGATGGGGTCTTTAACACTTGAGTTCTGATGGTACAGTTATTTTGTTCATTGACCACATATTACTGCCCCTCTTGATGTCTTTGTAGGTCAGCCCCTGTTTTTGAGGTTTGTGAGGCTCTGAAGTCAGAGTCAGCCACACCGGGCTCTGCTCCTAGAGAGAAGTGTCTATGGGTGAAGGGGAAGGATGTGGGTCTGTGTTGCAGAATCATCCACCAAGTTGTTTTTTCCTTCTTCTTTTTTTTTTTTTAATTTTCGGACTGAACCTGTAATAGAACCATAAGAATTAGAATTGGTTGAGAAAGATGAGGGACTTGGCTCAGGTCTAAGAGTTTTAAAAAATGTGTTGGTGATTCTGTTCTACCTTCTTGGCCCTCATTTGAAAACAGCTGCCTTCCAGGGCTGATTTGAGGAAATGTCATGTAGGGGGAGACAGGGAGGAGAGCACCCTAAACTTCTAAGGAAGGCAACTTTTAGTATTTGTTTAGTAGCTATTAACTTGATGAACTTGGAGAAACAACGATAGTTATTGAAAGACTTCTGGTCTTTTGTTTATAGGGTCACTATGAATTGTACTCAACACGATGACAATCAACTACACAACAATAATATGCCAGAGTCTGTTTTTTATAGTCATTTCCATGTATTCTTTCATTCCATGAATTTGAATACCCAGCAGGTGTCGGTCTCTGTGGCAGGAACTGAGGCACTGGGAACGGTGGTTAGGAAGTCAGTCTAGTTGATGCCTTAAGTAGTTCTTGATGCCCCAGTTTCTGTTTCTGTCGTCACAGGAGTCTAGAGCGAGGGCTGCATGGTGGAGGGGACCTGGGGGGGGGGGGGTTGTGGAACAATGAAAGAATCTTTTCTTTTACTTTTCCATAATTTTTGACTCATGTACTTATAACTTGTTAGTCAAATTTGTGTCTTCTAGGTTGCAACACCCCCATGACACATCTTCAAGGATATGAATATGTATGGCCAAGCACAATCAATAAGAGTGCATCTAAATTCCAAAATCAATCTCCATAATAGTCTATGTGTTTCCTACTGCCAAAGGGGCCCTTTAGAGTAGTGAGAGAAGATCTTCACCCTGAAACCCACAGCGTCCCTTTTCAGCAGGAAGTAGCTAAGAGAATATGCCATCCCCTTTTCCTTATGACTCAGGGTGAAGTCTCTCTCAGGGAGGAGTGATAGGGAATGGCAAAGGACACACTGACAAAGAAGATTAATCAGAACTGGCTTTGACAAGCACTGTGGCATTTGGACAAGAACAAACTGGGAGGAGGGTAGAGAGAATGGTGCAGCGGTGAATGAATGGAAATCTCTGTAAATGTTTATGAAAATTAATAAAATATAATTATAGAAAAAAAATAAAATGAGAATAATGCTAATACTTCTCTTACAGTGTTAGGGTGGGGATTTCATGAGAGAATATATATGCCTTACTTCTGTGATGACTGAGTTTTAAACATCATAGATATTGTTTGGTGGAAGCCAGGCTCCAGAGAATGAAGCAGCGTCATCACAAGTGATATTTGAACATTTCCGTGCTTGACCTTGGTCATCTTTTCCTTCCATATCTCATCCCATCAATTTATCAACAGTATAGGGAGGTCAGCTCTAAGGATTCTTTGGGAGCTCTCACTTAATCCTATATTACACGTTCTTTTCAAGCGTTAGAGTGCCTTCCCCACCCCCCACCCCTGGTTGATTTTGCTTTGTTTCCTTCAGAGGATTGCTTCCAGGGACTTCTGAGATATGTACAGCTGTTTGTCCTTACGAGGTGGCTCTAAATCATTGTCCTCTTCTGTGTGTGGATGTTGAGGTCTCTTTCTTAGTACTGATGTGTTTAGGTTGTGATGTTTGTTTGCAAAGGAAGTTAATTTTATCCTGACTTCCAGAATAAATCTGAAGTACAGAAAGAATGGTTCTTAAAGGCAAGGATGATGAGGCTTCCTCTCAGGTCCTTTGGACATGTGATCAAGAGGGACCAGTCCCTGGAGAAGCCATCACACTTGGACGAGTCAGCAGAAAAGAGGAGACCCTCAGTGAGGCGGATTGACACGTGACTGTAAGGATAGCAGTGATTGTGATGATGGCTCAGGACAGGCAGCGTCTGTTGTACGTAGGGGTCCTGTGAATTGGAAACAACTACAGCAACAACTTTAGCACTTTTTGGTGCCATCATTTTTGTTTGTTACTGAGCATTCTTGCTGCTGCTAGAACTTTTAATATGATTACCACAAACTAGAGTAGAACCAAAGGTTATACTTAACCAAAGGTAAATCAGATCTACTCTCCTCAAGTCAGTTCCAACCCTGGTGACCCTTCGTTTGGTTTCTGAGGCTTTGAATCTTGGTGGGAGAGGACTGCCCTTCTACCAGCAGTCATGGGAACCTCTGATCATCTGGCCAGGAACCCAACATAACAGCAGCTGCCAGGGGCACCCAGTAATTCAAGCTGTTAAATCATTGATCTTGATTTTCTGTAAGTCCTGTGATTCATCATTTGTGAGGTGTTTTGTTTTGTTTGGTTTTTTCTCTTCATCTGTGAGTTTTGATTGATTGTCTGTTCATTCTGCACTTCTCTCCTTGGTTCCGACTTCCAATTTTAAGGGCCCTGTCATCACACTGATCCTCCCAGGGTAATCCAGGATAATCTCTGTTTTAAGGTCAGCTGGTTAACAGCTTTAATTCTGTCTGATAACTTAATTCCCCTTTGACATACTCTGAAGATTAAGATGCAAACTTTTTAAAAATTCATTATTCTATCTGGACATTGCTGTAAATAGTTAATGAGTTTAGTCGCAGACCAAAATCCTTAAATTCACCCAGGGGCAACTTGGAGGAAAGGCTTGACAATATTTAAGTCTGACAAAACTAGCCATTGAAAAACCTACGGAGCACAGTCCTGCTTTGGTTCCCATGTGGGTCTCAATGAATTGGAATCGGCAAAAGCTCGTTAACTGGTTATTACCCCACCAAACTATCTTGAATTTTTGCACACTTACAACCATGATATATGTATCATATAATAGCCATACTTCGTGAAACATACATACATGTAGTGTCTAAATTAAAAAAAATAAAATAAAATGTAATACGGAAATCTAAAGATACATTTAAAGTTAAGAAACTCAATGAGAGGAGAGTACAAGAGTAGGAAAATAAGAGCCAAGAGTTTTGCACAAAACAGCCTGGCGTCCAGTTCATTTCTTGATCGTGGAGTGTGATTTTGGCTCTTAAGCTTTTTCTTACAGCTCTACAAAGAAGGAGGACTGCCAGTTAAACACTGCTGTCCCAGACATGTAAAACCAAGCTAGTGCCCAGATGAGTCATCTTGATACTAAGATGTCAGAGAGCTTTCTTCTCGAAGTTTTCCTAGATAGGTGAAATATAATGGGCAGAACATTTGACATGTTTATAGTAAACCCATCCATGTGCTTCACAGGGCAATTTCTTGCTGCTTTCTGCTTTAGATTGGATATTCTGTGTTCTGGATTGAATGTACTGTGGTCCACGTTAGAGTCCAGCCAAACCCAGTTTTGGAAGATCTAGAATGGTGGTTCTCAGCCTTCAGACACAACCCACTGATTCTGAGAGCGATCTGAACTTACTTTCTTAATGGTGGTGATGCTGGGCGAAAGCCAGTAAAGACAAATATTTAATCATAATCCCCTTTTACAGTGGAAGTGTATTATTAGACCAGCATTATTAGAGTGTGAGAAAGGCAGTGAGTGGCAGTCAGAACAATGTTCAGCACTAACTAGCGGCTGTGAGGATTTTCGCCATTATATGCTGTCATAAAACTATTTATATTCTTAACGGACTGTTGGTTAAAGATAGAATGTGTTAGTAACCCTATGGTGAAAGCATAAATTATTGAGGATGATACTGATAGTTCTGCCCATTTTAATCTAGTTTATCTTCCTTTCTCTGGTCAGAAGTTCTATTGATCTGATTGAAATTCTTTTAGCATAGCTTATAGCACTTTAAAAGCCAACTCTTGGAAAAAGGAATGACTTTGATAGTCATTTTGCATTTTAATTTGTTAAGATTAAAGATTGCTACACCTGCAGTATGTTATTGAGACATGCTTTCAAACGCTGCCTGAGCCCACCTGTCTTCTGCTCCTGATATTTAGAAACAAGATGGAAAAATTATAAAAATAAACTTATGGTGGTTTAGAGATGCCCGTTAAATGACATCCTACCAACTGTCTGTGTTCTGAATGCAAGGAAATAAGACAGAAGTAGCCATGGACCAATACTAACTTTTAATAGTGTCAGACTGGGTTGGGAAATGTGGTCAAGTAAATGCACAACCAAGTTAAGACCTCTTCATCCTTTAGGTATCACGTCAGGGTACAGCTGTGCTTTATCGAGTTTTAATGGCAGGTTTTTTGGAAGTACTTCTCCAAGCCTTTCTTCCACCATGCTTCTTGATACACACCAACTTCTACCTTGGAGCAGGAGTTGAAGTTGCTACCTGATTACACCCCGCAGGGATTGCCTCTGGTTAGGAAGTCCTCGCCATTTAACCAATGGGAACTAGAAAATTGTGAGTTTGCATATCCTGGGAGCAGGACCTGTGCAGTCTCACCAAGCTGAGATGCTCCTGCTTCTGTCCTACCATGATGAGATGCTCTTCTCCTGCAGCAGGAGTGTGAGGGCTCTGATGAAGCCATAGTCCTGTGAGGCTTTTTCCTAGGAGGTGCACTTTATGTTATGCATGCAAACATTTGTAGATGAGGTGTGGAGTTTTCCCTTTAAAAGCAATTTAGTTTTTCTTTTTTTAAACTCAAATAAAAGACAACCAGATTTTAGTAAGTTTTTCCTTTGATTCTGGGTTTTTTAGAAAAATTTTATTTTATTAATTTTAATGAACCTTTACAGAGATTTTGGATTTTCATTCATTCATTGTTGCACTTTTTTCTTTACCGCCCCTCCCCCCAGATCGCTCCTCTCTTTGAAAAGCAAAAGATAAACTTCTTTGTTGGTATACAATCCACCGCCCCCAACCCTTCCCCCCCACCCCCCGCCCCAAATACACTCCATTGATGTTGTTAAGTGTCTTTTGAGTCGCAGGTGACTCATAGCGACCCTATGAAAGAGAGTCCTCGACACTCGGGTGCCTCTCATCCCCTCTCCAGGTTCATAGGGTTTCCGAAGGCAAGCTATTATGATAGTGGATGCCACTCCTCCTTCCAAGCTTTTTTGAATCGGAGAGCTCCACCCCACTCTCTGTGCGCATTGGGTAGCCAACCATTAACTCATTTGTCACATCAGTGTCACAATGTTCAGCCTCACAGCAGCCACAAGTGACCGTGGTACGGCAACTTGTACACCAGGGCTATACGACCTAGAGGAATGTCTGAACACAAACAATGAAAGACAGGCCCGAGGGCTACGGATTAAGTCACCCACCTTTGGTCATAGCAGCCCTGGGTGGAGCAAACCTGGGAGAACATGGCTGCCTACTCTCCCTCTTCCCCTTTTGGGCTTGAACTCCCCTGCTGCCTTAAACCCCAGGCCAAGCCTGACTTGCCTGGCTCCTGGAGGCAGAGTAGTCCTTCACGTGCAAAAACTGCCACAGCACCAGCGCATGCAGCACCATGTTTTCTCTGGCGACCAGGTCATAGCAGGCCATTTGTCCTTTTGTGACTGAGGTATTTCTGGTTTTGATGCTGTGGTAGGTAATTAGATTGCTTTCTGGCTTTGAATGCCATCTGAGTTGTAGCTTTCAATTTACAAGAGACAAAAGGAGAGGGATGCAAATTGAGATGGAAGGATTTCAGTTCCATAGAGAAGGAAGACTTAGGAGCAGAGCATGCCCATTGGTCTCAGGATCCCTTTGCTTAGACTCTCCGAGATCCAAGGAATGATTGAAGCCAAGACACACAGACCTCTCCAAGGAACACCAAGTCTCCGCGTGTGGAAAGAAGACAATAGCTTTCCCTGAGCTGTTGGAAATAGAAAGCTAGCACCCTTACTTTGCATTTATAGCCTCCTAAACTTTGAGACAGTATAATTCTGTTTATTAAGATAATCTACTTGTGGTCCTTCTGTGATAGTACGTACCATTACTGCAATCCCAAAGGCACATGGTCCAAATGCACCAGATGCTCTCTAGGAGAAGGATGGGTAGTCTCCATGCTTGTGATTTACTGCCTCTGAAAACCCACTGCAGAGTCAGCTCTGAGTTTGTTCTGATCAACGGCAAACAACAGCAACAGTAGTACCACACAAGGAAAACAGGTCATACTTCCAAGATATAATTGTGTGGTTTTGGACTGCATATTTTTTAATTAGTATGCCAATGCTTACCTATATGTACCTATATGTTGTTGTTGTTGACCTTTAACTCATAGCAACCCTATGTATAACCACTTTGAAGCCTTTCCTATCTTGAGCCAGTCTCACTGACTCCCAACACATTTACCTCTATCGCTCCTCTTACTTTATCAATTCATCTCATCCGGGGTCCTCCTTTCCTATGCTGTCTCTCCATCATTCCAAGCATGATGTCCTTTTCCAAGGATCAGTCCCTCTTGGCCACATTTCCAAAGTATATGAGATGGAACTTCAAAATCCTAGCCTCCAAAGAGAAACTTGGTTTACCCTTTCCAAGACAGACCTGTATATACTTAAATATTTACAGCAGTGACACTATGCAGTATTTGTCCTTTTCTGACTGAAATATTTCACTCAGCATAATGTCTTCCAGGGTCACCCATTTTGAATAATATTGCATGATTTCCTTGTTTTTCAATGCAACATAGTATTCCATTGTGTGAATATACCACAGCTTCTCTATCCATTTGTTTCTTGATGGGCACTTGTGTTGTTTCCAGCTCCTTGCTATTGTGAACAAAGCCATGATAAACCTGGGTGTGCATGTATCTGCTTAGGTGGCAGTTAGGTCTCTTTGGGGTATATTCCCAGTAGTGGAATTGCTGGATCAAATACTATCTCTATTTGCAACTTCTTGAGAAAGCGCCACACTGCCTTCCACAGTAGTTGCACCATTTTACACTTCCACCAACAGTGAATAAGGGTTCCAATTTTTCCACAACCTCACCAGCATTTGTTGCTTGCTGTTCTGTTAAATTTTACTAAAGATTCTCACCACTGGACCAATTGGCAGCATCAGGATGGATGGTAAGGAGATTGAGATTGTTCACAGCTTTAGTCTGCTTGGCTCCACAGTCAACACTCTTGGCACCAGCAGCCAGAAAATTAAAAGACATATTGCCATGAGAAAGTCTGCTGTTAGGGACCTCTCTAAAGTACTGAAGAACAGTGGTATCTCTTTGGAGACTTTGGCGTCTGATACAGGCCATGGTCTTTGTAATCACTTGTTATGCATCAGAGAGTTGGACAATGATGAGGGAGGATAGAAGGCTAATTGATGCCTTTGACCTTTGGTGTTGGAGAGTAGTATTGAGGGTACCATGGACTGCTAAGAATACAGATTCATCCTGGAAAGGGTTAAACCGGGCTGCTCCTTGGAGGCAAGGATTCTGAGACTTTGTCTGACATACTTTGGTCATGTTGTAAGGAGAGATGGGTCCTTGGAGAGGGACATCATGCTTGGGAGGGTGGAGGGCAGGCATTGGAGGGAAAGGCCCTCTAGGAGGTGGACTGATTCAGTAACTGGGGTAATCGGGATGGATGTGTCGGAGATAGTGAGAATGACACAGAACAGAGCAGAGTTTAAGGCTGTTGTACATAGGGTTGCTATGAGTTGCAAGCGACTCAACGACACATAACAACAACAACAACAGCATTCTTACTGGGGTGAGATGATATCTCATAGTTGTTTTGATTTGAATCTCTCTTAGACCTAGGCTTTTTTGACATTTCTTCTTATTTTTTCAAACTTTAATATGAAAACAGATACCTTTGGGATCTATTTTATAATGCTTAGCGTGATTTGGGCCTGAGATTAAGCATCTTTTGTAACCTGCCAGGTGAGCTCCTTGTTGCCAGTCTACAGTGCTGAGCACCGAGTTAACAGAGGCCTGGGTTACTGGAAGCAGCGTGCTTACCAGAAGAAGCACTGGTTGAAGTTGAGGCCATTAGCTAAATTGTAAGTAATTTCTCATTTTAGAAGATAAAGCAGAAAAAACCCCCACAAAACAACCACCAGCAGACTCACCATTGTTGGGTTACGTTCTGACTCACAGTGACCCTGTGGACAGTAGAACTGCCTGGTGGGGCTTTGGAGGTGGGAGGTCTTTAGGGGAGCCAACTGCCCTAGCTTTCTGACCTTTAGTTGGTTGCAAATTTAACACTTCACTCAGTGCACTGCTAGGGTGCTTTAAAAATGCACCCTGAAAAAGGAGATAAAGTCAGCCATTGTTTCTAGCAAGTTCCATGACAAGGTAGTGATGATATAGCAGCTGGTGATAGATGAGTTCCATAAAAGGCCTGCTCCTGGGAAGAGTGTAGGCCTGAGAAGACCAGCTTGCATTTCTTCAAGGAAGAAGCCAGCATAGCTTGTAGACAGATTGGCTAGTGAGCTTACTGTGGATCTACATTGTTTTTCAAATAATGAGATAAACTACATTTTGAGTCTTGCTGTGTGAAGGAGCTCTGGGGCGTGGTCCATAGAGACTTGGAGCTGCTAACCAGAAACCATGCCTCCGGGTGGTTCCAGCTCACCAGTGGCTCCATGGGAGAAAAATGGGCAGGCTATTCCTATGTGCTTTACATACTCTGAAATCCACTCATGAGTCAGGTAGGAGTCTGTTCCAGCTCAGTGATGGTGGGCATAGCTAGGCCTCGTAAAGTTGATAGCAAGGAATACTTTCCTAGGTGTATCATAGTTCTTATGCATGGCTGCCTATTAGAATCACCTAGGGAACTAAAAAAAAAAGCCAAACAAACTAAAACTTGGTTGAGCCATACCTCATGAAGTAAATAAAAATGGTAGCAGGAAGTGGGCATAACTTAAGCCTTGGGCATCTGTTTATTATGTGTAAACCTGAATTTGTTTTTTAAATAAATTTTTAAACTGTTTAATACAGATAATGGTCATATATTTCCTCTCCTCATTGAGCTATTTTCCAACATCTTGCATTAATGTTACATGTTTGTTACTATTGGGGACCCAAATTGGCATAGCATTAAGTTAAGCTCATAATTTACACTACAGTTAACATTTTGTATTGACAAGCACAAGTCACATAGAATGTTTACACTACCCCAATGTGCATACCCTACTGTGTGCTGCGGAAGATCAACGAATACAGCTCTCAATATGAGTTGCATCTCAATGTCAAGAAAACAAAGGTTCCTTACCACTGGACTGATAGGCAGCATAATGATAGATGGAGAGATTGAAACTGTCAATGATTTCATCTTGGATTCACAGTCAACACCTTTGGTACCAGCATCCAGGAGATCAGGAGATGTATTGCACTGAGAAAGTCTGCATTCAAGAACTTCTCCAAATATTTGAGGAATACTGATGTCAATTTGAGGACTAAAGTGCATCAGATTCAGGCCATTGTCTTTCAGATCACTTGCTTTGCATCTGAGAGCTGGACAGTGAATAAGGACAACAGAAGAAGAATTGAGACCTTTGAGCTGCCATGTCGGAGAAGAGTACGGAATAACCCATGGGTGGCCAAAAGAACAAGTAAATATGTCTTGGATAAAGTGCAGCCAGAGTGCTCCTTGGAGGCTAAGATGATAAAGCTGCATCTCATGTACTACGAGCAGTTTGATGAGGACTATCACGCTTGGAAAAGTGGAGAGTTGATGAAAGAGAGGGAGACGCTAAACCAGATAGATTGACACTGTGACTGCTGCAGTGGGCTTGAGTGTGTCTGAGATTGTGAGGACAGGGATCTTATAGGATCGCTATGAGTAGAATTGTACAGCACCTAACAATAAAAGTAAGAACAACGTATATTTTTGCACAGCCTGTGGAATGAGTTTTGCAGGCATTGGGCTTAGGAGTCTTTAACCCTGAGACAACCTGGGGTTCTCAATTTTAGTCTGAGCTTACTCATTATTTCTGAAATACAATGACTAGTGACTATGTTCCCATAGGCTGAACCATAATTTTTAACCTTTTAATGAGAGTTAATGTCGGTTTATAAACTGCAGACACGTAAGCTTGTTCTCCAACATCTGAATACTCAATTCTTCCCTAAGAAAATTGAGACTTGCCTGGGGCACTTAGATTAGAACTGTTTTTGTTAGATACCATCAAGTCCAGTAGGACTCATGAAGAGCTATTCTGTGAACAGCCTACTGGAACCTTGCCCTGTCCTGTGCCATCCTCATCATCTTTGACATACTTGACATACATGTCCAGAGTATGAAAAATGAAGCTTCACCATCTTTGCCTCTGAGGAGGACTCTGGCTGCACTTTTTCTAAGATGAAACTGTTTGTTCTTTTGGCAGTCCATGAGATATTCAGTACTCTTCTCCAGCACCACACTCAAAGGTATCAGTTCTTTGGTCATCCTTATTCATTGTCCATTTCTCTGATGCATAGCAGTTGATTGAGAAGACTGTGGCCTGAATCAGGTGCACCTTAGTTTTCACACTGATGTCTGCCAGAACTACAGGCTGTGTAGTACATGTGGAATTACTTAGCTTCACTTTAGAAACAAGTAATAATTGATTATAAAATTTAAATTTGATAGACATCTTAGTGACCATGAGTCAGATCTGACTCATAGCTGACCCTCTGGTGGTTTTTCAGAGGCTGCAGATCACATTGGAGGAAGTTGTTTATCTTTCTCCCTAGGAGCAACTTGTGATTTTGAACCATCTGCCTTTGGGTTGGCAGAGCAATTCCCTATCTGAAAGGCCACCCAAGCTCTCTTAAACATTATTTGTTTTATTTTAGTTTTAATTGACTTAATGACCTTTGTCAATTCAGGTGCTTAGCTGGCTGCCCCGTTTCTGCACACAGAATAAGATGGTGCAGCTAAACGACCTGGCAGCAGCCCAGGACTCAGCTTGTGTTTCCCTGGGGTAGGATTGGGAGTGAGGGGCTTTAGCGCTTCATGAGTGCTTGTTAAATAATGAGCTTGAAGGTATTAACCACTTCTCTTTGGCAGCTGTTTTCTTTGTTATTGATTGTTATTGCTGTTAGCTCCTGTGACATTGGACCCCGATTTATGATGAGCCCGTGCACCGTGGGGTGAAACACTGTCTTGCCCTATACCAGCTCCCTGATTGGCTGTGGGCTGCAGTATTGTGATCTGTAAAGTTTACATTGGCTAATGTTTTGGAAGTAGGTGAGCAGACTTTCTTCTTAGTACATCTTCATGAAGAACCATGCTGAAGCCTGTTTAATGTCACAGTGGCGCACCAGCCTCCACTGATGGATGGGCAGCTGCACTTGAAGTGCACTGACCAGGACTTGAACTTGGGCTTCTTGCCTAGAAGATGAGAATTCTACCACTGAAGCCCTACTGCCCTCAATACTGGGATTATTCTCAGCCTTTTGAGTTCATAGATGTTGCATAGCTTTAATGGGTTATCAGAAGTCCATTCCTCAAAGACAAAGGACTTGTTTTATCCTTTTATACTTAGTGGGCTTATACTTTATTCTAAAATTCTTTTGTGGTTTTACTACTTTGCCTCTGAGTAGTAATGGGTCTTTGGGAATTTTTAGTCAGCATTGAGGAGATTTACCTAACAATTTCACACACTGTGTTACCTGTTCACACACTATTTTTTTTTTCCTTCTTCTCATAGAGTCTTATCTGCTGTCAGTATGCTAGTTATGATTTCCTCTCTTGGAAGCCTCTGCTTTTTAAGATCACATAATGCATGATCCATATTTGGTCTTCTCCAAGCATTCTTCCTTTTGACTCTTTCCTTATAGATTTAAGATCCTTATGAGCATAGGTCCAGTGTTAGTTACTAAGTAAATGGTGGCTTAGGAACAAACTCTTAGGCTGGTTTAAAGATAGTTGTGGCACTGAATGATGTTGAAGAAGTTGAGACTCATGTTATCAGTCAAGGTCAGTCAGTACCAAGAAATAGGTTGGTGCTTGACTTGTATCTGAAAAGTAGGTGCTGCGAACCCATCTTGTGGTGCAACAGAGAAAAGACCTGGAGCTCTGTTCTCCTAAAGATCACAGCTAAGAAAACTCTATGGAGCTGCTTTGCTCTGTCACCATGAATAAGAATTGACTATGGAGACAAGAGAGAACATTTCTCTGTGGTCTTGACAGTCTTTATGTGGAGCTCTGTGCATGTTGGTCCTCTGGGCTGGTGACAGACTTCTCCTTTGCTCTGCTGTTTAGATCTAGTGCCTGATCTTCTGTGAGCTCCTACAGAATGGGAATTAGAAAGATCTTGCCGATTGGTTGAGACTATGGCTCCCACTGGAGGGCTTCAAATGAGCTTTGGCACTTTCTGTAAGCATCCTGGATTGCTGGAATTGTGGGAGGGAATGCAGCTTACCTTTAGTAAGCACAGGCCAGAGATGCTGCTGCATGCCCCACAGTGCCTGAGGTGGCTTTCCCGCCAAGAATTACCCATGCCAGAAGGGCATTTGTGTCAAGGCTGAGAAAGTGAGGATTAAAGGGATTGATTTCATTTTTGCAAGGAGCCATGTGTCTTTGTTTTGGTTTAGCAAACACTGAGAATTGTGAGCGTTTTTGTGGTTTGATGATGTTGTTGTTGGGAATTTCTGTCAACTGTGAGTAATGTTTGGGCTTGATCAGGGAGCCTCACAAACATCTTGTCAGATCCAGCAGCAACGGCTTCCTTCTCATGTCCTTCGCCTTCCCCTTGTCCACCTGCCAGTAATCGCACACCCGACTCCCAAGAAGGAAATCATCATATGTTCTTTCTCAGTGGTTTCTGTGTCTCCTCTGTGTCCTCTGATGGAGATAACCATACTGTGACATGGTCAGGTGACAGTTGGAGGTGGAAGTGGGGGAAGAAAAGAAGACAGAAAGGAATACCTAGTCCAGAGACAGACTCTATTATGGTTCTAGAAAATGAACTTTGCTGTTGAAGTCCTGCACTGCTGGACTGCATTCAGTGAACAGTGTAACTCCAAGGCAAATAGTCTCCTCATGTGGGTGGGTTTGGAGGTGTTCCTTTTCCTGGCTACACCAGAAATACAGATGTAGCATATGAAAAGAAAATGCTGGGTCTCTTTGTGGTTTGATTTATTTCAGAAGTAGAAAGGGCCTGGCTATTTAAAACCCAGCCATTAAAAAAGCTTCCCCAAGAATATCAAAGGTATGTTGCTTTAGTGGGTATCTTTCAGGTAGCAGCTCAAAATAAGTCTTGTTTAGCCAGTCCTAAAGGGAGCAGATGGCTTTCACTTAGAATGTGTTTTCTCCTGCTATAAACAACAAAAAAAGAATCCCTAGAATTCAGGGTATGAAGATTGTGGATGTAGAAAAGAAGGGCCCCTGTTCACACCTACTTCAGGCCAGCATTGCTGTTTGTTTCTCAGTTCACATTCTGCCTAGACCTGGAAGAGAGACAAAGGTTTATCTTAGCTGTCAAAGATTAATGTTTCCTATTTGGAGCTGCTACAGGCGTCCCTTATTTGAGTTCCTAGTGCCAACCATTAGGTGACTGACAGGTTGGCCACCGAAGCCCTGCAAGATGCACCTCAGAAGACAGGTCTGGAGATCCTCTTTGAAAACCCCCTAGGAGCAGTTCTGCTCCGTAGCACACAGAGTCCTGAGTCAGGGTCAGCTCGATGGCATCTGGTAAGTGATGGGTAGCCAGGTGGACCGTGACGTTGATAAACACTGAGTCTGTGTATCTAGGCTGTCTCATACTCAAAACTCAGACTTATTGCCAGCAAATTATGAGAACTGACTCCTAGCTGACCCTCCAGCAGGAGATTGTTCATCTTTGTCTCTCAGAGCAGATGGTGGATTCAAACTGCAGAGGGCTACTTTTGGTTCAGCAGCATGACTCCCCATGGACCAGGCCATCAGAGCTGTCTATTTGGGAAGTGTAAGCCTCAGAGCACTCTTAGCAGTTTGGACATTTTGGAGGAAAAGGCACTTAGCTTATCCCTCCATGTTTCTTGGCTGCTACTTTGAATAACAACAGAAGACAGTTCTATCTAGAGTAATAATCTCCCCCAAGTCCATCTGTTTTCCATTTACCAACAATTCTGGAGATGAGTATTTTTCATCCTATCATCTGTTGATCCTGCAAGTGTGTGGGGTTGCCTAGACCTTGTATTAGTCTCTCACCGCTGCCTAGGACTTGACTTTCTGGCTTGGCTTGGACTTTGTTTGGAAGACTTTTCCTTTATGAGTTTCTGAAGGTGGGTGTTGGACCCAGCTTGGTCTGGTGGACACTAGATTATGTGGAAATATAGGATCTGGCCTTAGGCAGAGTTGGGTATCTGTTCAGTTCTGATTCTTTCCAGATAATGTCAGGTTTTCTGGACTTTGATACAATCTTTTGTAAATTATGAGTTTCTGCTTGGTTATTATTTGACTATGAAAAATCTGCTGCCCAGAAGTCAATGAGTTGAACTCACCAGCTGGTCTGTGGGAGAAGTGTGGACACTCTCTTCTCATTAAGATTTGGTAGCCCCAGAAACTTGATCACATGGAGGGTGACCATGACTTAGGATTGACTTGACAGAGGTGCATAGAAAGCAAAATCTAATATTGTATCCCAGTCTGTATAAAGATATTTTATACATTTCAGTTTATCATATTAGATTCCATTATGATGGCCAATCAGCATAGACTCTAATATTTAGTAAGATGATACACAGTTATGTCAAGGTTTAAAAAAAAACAAAACACCCTCAAACTCATTGCTTTTGAGTCAGAACCATCTTGTATCTGATCCTCCATTGGGTTTTCCAAGGCTGCAAATTGCACTGGAGGAGTTTACCATCCTTTTCCCTCCGAGCAGCTGGTAGATACCAACCTCCTACCTTCAGGTTGGCAGCACAAACCTTTACCCACAAGGTCACCACAGTGCCTATATTAGCACCCACTCTATTTTATTATTCTTTTTTTTTTCTTTTTTTTGTTTTATTTTTTTATTTTGTTTATTTTATTATTCTCTACCATGTTTTGGATGTTGCCCAGAGTAAAATCAGTTTTATCCTGAGTGCATATAATGATGACTAAACTAAAAATCTAAAACAGGAAGCAAACACTCTGTCATCGTGTTGATTCTGATCCATGTTATGGAGTAGAATTCCTCCCTAGACTTTATTTTTTTAAATTAATTTTAATGAAAGTTTACAGAGACTTAGGGTTTCCAGTCATTCACTAGGGAAGCAGATTGCCCAGCTTTTTCCTCTAGTGCTATTGGGATAAGTTCAGTCTTTATTTGCAGCCAATTATAAATCAGTGCCATCCAGAGACCTCTGAAGTAATGGCTCCTGTATCGAATAAACAGTTTGTTAAATTCCAAGTTCATCTTTCATTGTTTGGAAGGTACTGAGTTTCTGTTTATAGAAATTGGAAATAGGACATTGATTAAGGATAATAGTTGTACATAGTTAACACACTTAAACATACCTAAGATATCACTATACTATGTACTTGGGAAAACTTGCACTGACAAATGTTGTGATACATGTTTTTACAATAACTATAAAAAGAGAGCAGCTGCTGATACTGAGTGTTGATTGTGGATCCAAGTAAAATTAAATCCCTGGCAACTTCAGTCCTGTCTCTTTTTATCATAATGTGATTTATTGGTCATTATTGGTCATTTAGGAGAATGTTTGTTTTCTTAAACATTGAAGTAAAATGATACAATTTGAATTTCATCAGTAAGTGCTTTGTGTCCTTTCTCTTTTCTGTGTGCATCATTAAATCATACAATAACACTAAGGTCAAATGTAGCCGGATAACTTAGGGGACTTTTTCTTATTTCAAAGACTTAGAGTCAGCATATTATGGGATGTTTCAATCAACTGGCCTGATGTTGATTTAAGGGCTTCTCTTGTGCCTCCTAGATTGTTGTGTTGTGCTTGGAGTCTCAGAGTTTTTACTAAGCCCTCTCAGTTGTTCCCTGTTTGCATGTGGCAGCCAAGGAAGAAGGAGGGTCAGAATCTGTGTCTAACTGCCTTCATAAGCAACGTGATGAAGTAGGTGGTGCTCATCTGCCATTACTGAAAGATTTAAGTGAAGGTTTTGTGGAAGAATCCCGATCATAGGCTGGATGGAATGCAGAAGAGAAGTTAAACTTCTCATAGAATCCAGACTTTATAGATTGAATGACCCTGAAACTGTTGCCCCAAGGAAATCTTTAAGCCTTCAACTGAAAATATCCCCAGGTTATTGTTGTTTTTAAATGCCTTCGTGTTGGTTTATTTCTAGTGACTCTGTACAGTAACAAAACCCTGCCCGACCATGTGCCATTCACACCGTCTCTGTGTTCTTGTGCCTAGGCCATTGGTGTAGTCCCTGTGTTGATCCGCTTTGTTGAGGGTCTTCTTTTTCACTGGCCCTTTAGTGATATCCAAGCATGATATCCTTCTCCAGGCTGCTGTCTGGGCCTCGTCTGGCTTACTAATGTGTCTAAAGTATGTGAAACAAAGTGTTCTCATTCTTATTTGTGAGGAGCATTCTGGCTGCGCTTTGTCCTAGACAGATTTATTTGTTCTTCGGACAGGCCATGGTACATTCGCTGATCTTTGCCAACACCTCATTTCAAAAGCGTCGGTTCTTCTTTGGTCTTTCTTATATGAACCAGTTGAAAATACTGTGACTTGGGTCAGAGGTACCCTAGTCTTTAAAATGACATCTTTGCTCTTTAGTCCTTTAAAAATGTTCTTGGAAACAGATTTGCCCAGTTCAGTATATCCTTTGATTTTTGTGCTGCGATTTCTCTTGAGTGTTGATTGTGGATCCACGTAAAATTAAATCCTTGGCAACTTCACTCCTGTCTCTTTTTATCATAATGTGCTTTATTTCATTATTAGTCATTTAGGAAGATGTTTGTTTTCTTAAACATTGAAGTATAATAATACCATTTGAATTTCATCAGTAAGTGCTTCATGCCCTTTCTCTTTTCTGTGTGCATCATTAAATCATACAATAAAACTAAGGTCAAATCAACTGCCCTTGAGTCAGTTCTGACTCATGGAGACACTACAGGACAAAGTCAAATGCCCTGTAGGGTTTTCAAAGCTACACATTTTTACAAACACAGACTGTAGTATCTTTTTATGTGGAGCAGCAGGTGTGTTCAAACTTCCAGCCTTTGGATTAGCAAGCACACACTCTAACCACTGTACCACCATAAATCGAACAGTTGTTGCCAGTAAGTGGACTACTGGTCACAGTGACTTTATGAACAGTGAATCTGGACCTTGCTTGCCCTGTCCTGTGCCATCCTCCCTGTCACTGACACCCTTGAGCCCATTGCCGTAGTCACTGTGTCAATCCATCTTGTTGAGGGTCTTCCTCTTTTAAGCTGACCTTCTACCTTTCTAAGCATGATATTCTTCTCCAAAGACTGGCTGTAGTTTGGTTTCATTGGTAAAAAATGTTTGCCTTTAATATCATGCTCTTTGAGAGAATTATCTGTATGTGACATCAGCAACACAAAAAGTTGGCTCAGAGGCTTACGTTAGGTAAGTTTGTGTTCATGATAGTGAGATAATTTGCGAAAGGTTGTTGAGAAGATAGTATGATTTAAAGAATGTAATCAGTGTCATAAGTTTCTACATAAGAACATGTAGAAATTGGTAAGTTGGTTAATTGATGTTGAGGCTGAAAGAGAGCTAGTTGGAAATTGTTTGAAATTTGAATCATTAACATTATCTAAAGGCTACTAAAATTTCTTTTGGATACAGAAGTTAGGCAAAAAACCTCTACAACTTAAAGTGAATGACTTTTCCTCATCTCTTGTTTAATGTTCGCATAGTAGTGTTATCATGTTAAAGGAATACATTTGTGGACTTGAATTACAAACCTCCAAGAGCACTGTAGTGCATTAATTTTCTGACCAATTATGTAGAAATAGAAAGTTGAGCTTCTGTGTTCAGAAGTAACCACATAATTTTGTTCTTAGTATGTATAGTACCAATTGATACATATATTCATATCCCCTTTTATCTTAAAATGTTATTTTGTAAATTACAAAAACCTCAAAATAATACAGCTTAAATAAAGCAAAATATAATTAAAATTAAACATTTGTAGACCCTCTGGGAACTGTGAAGTTGTTTGGGACCATACAGCGCAAATGGTTAGAACTAGACTAGCTGTGGTATGAAGACTCTGAGGTGTGGGGGCAGTTGATTTTGCCCTCCTCCTCACTGGCCTTTCTGACATCCTTTCCTGTGATCATGTCTGGGCATAACCACTCATGAACCAAGTGGCCCCCACAGATTGGCTCCCCTCCAAGCCCTTGTCTGGGATTACTCTGTTTCCCTCAGCCATTACTCTATTAGTGGTATGTTTGGTCCTCCTTTCCCCTAGTGCTTTTCTTACCAGTCCTTGGAGAAGGATGTCATGCTTGGAAGAGTGGAGGGACAGCACAGGAGAGGAAGATCCTCGATGAGATGGATTGATTCATTGACTGGTGTAATGGGGTAGGTGTGTCGGAGATGATGAGATTGGCACAGGATAGGGCAGAGTTTAGGGCTGTTGTACATAGGGTCGCTATGAGTCACAGGTGACTGCATGACACGTAACAACAACAATACCTGTTTAGTTCCATGCCCACTTTAGTTAAACTCCTTTTAATCAAAGACAGAATGCTTCTTGCTGCTATTGAGATGTTAGGATAAAAACTACTGACAAAGAGTTCCTGTGTGGTCTTAGTGCCAAGGTTCATACCATAAAGTGGTCTTGGAGGGCATTGCCCATCCATGTCATGCCCACCATCCTGTCCTTTCATCTAGCATACACTCATTGGCCACCCACTTGGTGTTCAGTCATGAAACAGATGGTCCCAGTGGACAGTTCTCCTCCCACTTGGTTCCTGGAGAGTCAGGTATGGACTTATGCCAGAATAGATTGCTTCTTTAGTCTGGTTTTCACTTTGGAACTGTGCCTCTTTTTTCAGAATTTTCTCACATTGCTTGAGAATTTGGCTTCTATGAGGTTAGTAGAAAGCTGTGAGGGGGCCTGTGCCGTGGACCTTGAGCTTGTACCCCTCTAAGAGCAGCTGTGTTTGGTGAACTGGTAGCAGATTGCTCGCCCTTGTGGTCAGCCTAGTGCTGGTGTTACGGAGTAATGAGCAAAGGGGGTGAGTCCTTGCTGGGGCTGCAGTGGACCTAGTGATGCTCATCTGCTTGGCTCCAAGTAGACCTCCTTATAGGGATATAAGTCACATACCATACATTTAATATACTATTCAGTTACTGGCTTTTAATACACCCAGAGAGTTGTGTATCCATAACATAGTCTGTTTTAGAACATATTTAATTGTCACTCCCAATCCTCTAGTTTCCTCAGCCCTGGATACCACTGGTCTGCTTTCTATCCCTGTATACTTGCTTGTATTTCCCTCTTCTGGGCATGTCATTTGAATGGAATGATATATTTTGTGATGTCTTGTGATGGGTTTCCTTAGTTAATATGTTTTCAGGCTTCATGTAGGTTGTAGAATATATCAGTAAACCATTATGTTTTATTGATTAATCATATTTTTTCATACAGATAATACATTTTGCCCATTTATCTGCTGATGAACATTTTGACTATTATGAATAATGTGGCTATGAGCATTTAAATTTCCCATGGAAATAGGTTTTCATTTTGTTAGTGTATCCATGGGAGTGGAATTGCTCGGTCCTATGACAGCTCTGTTTAATTAGTTGTTTGCTGAGCTGCCAAATTATTTTCCAAGTGGCTGCAGCATTTAGCATTCCTACTAGCAGTGTACGAGGCTTCCAGCTTCTCCATATACCGTGCCAACATTTGTTATCTGTCTTTCTAAAATGACGGCCAGCCTCATGGTCTGAGGCGTCCTGGGGGTGAAGAACCCACCTGTCACTGTCATTTTCTAGCCAACATTTCAGCTCTGGAAACCTGATTGGAGAGTCCTTGTGTGTTGGGATTGACTGCATGGCAGTGAGCTTTGAGTTGCTGTTCTGTGGCAGAACGCTTTTGTAAAGATTTCAGGCTTGGAAACCGAATGGGATTGTTCTGGATGTTCACTTTTAACAGAATTGACTCAACAAAAGTGATGGAGTGGATGTGAAAGTTACACCCATTGCCCTTAAGTTAGGACCCACCCACAGCTGACCCTCCAGCAGATTTCCAGACGCTGTAAATGGTGTTGGAGGAGATTGCCTGTCTTTCTCCCATGGAGCAGCGGGTGGTTCACACCGCCTGACTTTGGGTTGCCAGCACAACTCCTAACTCACTAGGTCATCTGTTATTTTGAATTGCATTTCCTGGCTGGATAGGGATGATGAATATTGTTTCTTGTGCTTTTGTCTCCTACATTAAGGCAGCTGATACATTTTGTTGCTATAGATCTTTCACCACTTTTGGAAAGATATAGCTAGATTTTCTTGGTGGAGAGAGAGAATGAGAAGGCAAATGTTGCTCTGACAGGAAATACGAGGATAAAGGGAAGGAATGTTTGGAGAGACAGTGGCTGTGACGAATTCTAGCACAGTGCGGGCAGGCTTCTTTCAGAGCTCTGACTCCTGGCTGTTGTTCTTCTGGTGAACATAAGACTATCTAAGATAAACTCTGGTCCTCTTTGTGCCTGAGATCCCCCCGTGCTAGAAAACACAGGTGTTCAAGATTCGTCTTATTCTGAGCCACAGTTTTTGTTTTTTATTTGTTTGCATGATAAATGTCTACATATTAATCGTATGGCCATTACAGTGATCATCATTAAGTCTCTTTCTGGCACCCTTCGGAGGCACTGCTGTTCTGTATTCTCATCCTTTGTTATTTTAGTTGCTGTTGAGTCGGCTTCAGCTCAGGGCATCCCACATAGGACAGACTAAAACCTTGCCTTGTCCTGTGCCGTCTTTATGATTGCTGGTGGATGATGTCTGTTGCTGTGGACAGTGAGTCAGTCCATCTCATGGAGAATTTCCTGGGCCTCTGCTGGCCCTCTGCTTTGCCAGACATGGTGCCCTATTTCTGTCTTAGGCCTTCCTGGTGAATCTAAGTCTTGGACAATATCTGTGATCCACAGAGCTTTCCTTGACTAGTTCTTCATGGTGGATCACCAGACTTTTTTTTGTGTGTCTCTGTCAGTCCAGAAGGTTGACTGAATCCTATTCACCCCTGGAGTCCCAGCTGATATTTAAAATTCCAATGGCACAGGTTCCATTATCCCAGCAATACACTACACAACCCAGCAGAGTAGCCCCATCTTGACAAGGGTAAATAGATTTCTTTTGAAAATTCTTTGATATCCTTGGTAAGAATTAAGGCAACAGATTCTGATTTCATTCTCTTCTTTGCTGTGTGTATACTGATAAAATTTCTGTTGTTTCACATTACACATTTTATTGGAGGAAAAAAGAGCTCTAATAGCTTAGTGGTAAGGAATTGCACTGTTAGTGCAAAGGTTTGTGGTTCGAATCCACCACCTGCTCCACAGGAGAAAGATGGGCTGCCCCCTTCTGTGCGATTTATTGCTTCCGAAAATACGCTGGAGCATTGGCTATGGGTTGGTTCCAACTTGATGGGACAGAACTACAACAACAGCTTACTTTGGAGGAAAACATTTCCATCATTTCTTTTTTTTTTTTTCTATAATTATATTTTATTAATTTTCATAAACATTTACAGAGATTTTGGGCTTCCACTCATTCATTGTTGCACTCATTTCCATCATTTCTGTAGGCACTTATTCCTGAAGCTCAAGATTTTCAGAATGGTGCTTGGAACTCCCTGCACTAGGGATTTCAGCTCCAAATTTGCATGACTCTGAGCTGGAAAAAAGGGACCCAGGCTAGGATGTAAGCAGACCTCTAGGCCCTGAATGCACTGCCTGAACCAGGCATAGAGAGGTAGAAGACAACCCCACCTTCTGATGAAGCTCTTGGCCTTGGTTTTTAATTTGTTTCAACTCAGCAGCAGTGAGCAGCCTTTTCAGGTGGGTTAATTGAGGAAGTCAAGTGGGTTTCCTGCCTTAAAGTTGACAGATAATTCCTGTCAGCCTTTGGGGCTATCTCCTTAAATTAGTAAAAGAAAGTCACCATAAGTCTTATCTTTCGTGATATGGCACCTCATTCACCTGCCCTGGGAAAATCCCTTCAGCTCTGAGGTATAAGGGGCTAATGACTGTGGGCTCTAGAAAAGGAAGCGTGGCATGCCTAGTTCAGAGACTTAATGGAGGTGGCCACTTCCTGTGAAAGTAGGGGCAGTGCTGGTTGTAGGGGACCCTTGGTATGGGTGGCTTTCTAAGTGCAGGCTCCTTGAGGGATGGGGCGGTGTCTAGTTACTTCAGGTCAGCAAGTGCTCAGTATGTACTTGTAGGACAGATGGAGGAAGGACAGAAGGTTGCCTTTCCGGGGTCTGTACTTAGAAGTTCTCTCCGTGCAGGGCTGTAGTGTCTCAGACGGCCGGTTGCTCTTGTCAGGAGTTCCTTGTTTTGTCCTCTGGTCAGTCTCTTCTCTGAGCGGGAGTGAAGTGCCCTGATAGAGAAGTCACATATAAGAAACTCATAAAAAAGCCAGGATGGACATGAGTGTTCTTGGACTTTACACCAGGAGGAGGGCATAGTAAAGGTCCGAAAAGGTGGGGTGAGTGGGGATGTAGGCACACCTGCTGGGTGGGTGGAGGGGTGACCCTGCAGAAGATGCACAAGGGTGTAGTGATGAGAGGGTGTGTGGAAGGTGTAGGCCGAAGAGCCCCTGTTCTAGAGGCTGTTGGGGACAAATCGCATTTGGTTGTATTGTGGTACAATGTGTGTGTTCCTCAGCACTGGGCTTTTCTAACAAGTGTTTTGGGTAAGGAACTGCTGCTGGGTGAGGAACCACACTTGGAGAACTAGTGACCTAGAATTCAGGGCTTGGCAGAAGTTTTTCTACAAAGTACCAGTTAGTAAATGGTTTAAGCTTTGTGGATCTTAAAGCAACTCTCTTCCTATTTTTTTAAACTACCTTTTCACAACACCTTAGACAGGAAGGACTCCTTTTTGGCCATGGATTTACAGGCTGGTGAGGAGAAGATTGAGGATCAAGGTCCCTGGGTTCACATATGAGCTGGCTCATCTCACTGCCTTTGTATTCTCCTTTGTAAGTCAGAGGTAATAATAATGAAAATAATTCTTTCCCATATGGGACTCTTATCTTGATAGGAATGATAAGGATCCAGTGAGCTATGACAAATGCTTTTACAACAATGCTTGCAACATGTTATTGTTATTTCTGTGGTGGGGCTGGCATGTGACTCATGATGACCTCATTAAGTACAATGGAATGAAAGCTGCCCAGCCTCAGGCCAGCCCTGTGATCAGCTGTGGATCAAACTGTTGTTACCCATAATTGTCACTGACCGAATTTTGGAAGTCGATTATAAGCCCTTTCTTCCTGGTCATCCTTGGTCTGTAAGTCTCCTTGAAACTTGCCCAACATTGTAACCTTCAGTGGCAGATGCATGAAATGTGCTGGCCTGGAGTCAAATCCAGGTTTCCTGCCTGGAGGATGAGAGAATTCTCTCACTGTATCACCACTGCTCTCACCTGGAAACCGAGGATTCTGAAGCTTCGTCTGATCAACTTTGGGCATGTTGCAAGGAGGGACTGGTCCTTGGAGAGGGACATCATGTTTGTGAGAGTGGAGGGATGGTGCAGGAGAGGAAGACCCTCAATAAGATGGATTGATTCAGTGAGTGGAGTGTTGGGATGAGTGTGTTTGAGACAACGAGGTTGGCACAGGATATGGCTTTTAGGCTCTTGTACATAGGATCACTATGAGTCACAAGCGACTCGAAGGCACATAACAACAAAGAGCCCTGGTGGCTTAGTGGTAAGGAGTTGTGCTGCCAGCCCAAAGGCATGAGGTTCAAATTCCAATTCTATGGTACATAACATTACTAGTTGTAATACTATCAACTACTCATGAGTCTACTGATAAGTGAAGCACAGTCAGGTGAGTGAGGTCAACAGTCTCAGAAGCTAATTGCTAAGCAGTGCTTTTATTTCCTCCTTGGCTGCTGGGGGAGGGAAGACTCCTTTGACCTGGAATATGTGCATACTCTGAGATGCAGGTGGGTCAGTCCCCTGTGGAGAGCCTTGCTCTGCTCTCTTCTCATACTTAGAGGTGATGCCACTTATAAGGTAGCTTGCTTGGGGGCTCAGGGCTGTCCTACAGGGGAGACTATTTCTAGTCCTGTAACTCATTTCTACTCCATGCTGAGTCTCCACTTGTTGGGAGCGAAGATTTAAGACCTTGGTCAAGTCTGTCCCCAGAGAGGACCAGGCCACCTAAGTTATGACACTGTGTCACCCAAGTTGTCATTTTGCCCAGAGTGGAAGTGAAAGTGAGAACCGCAGGGAAGCCCACTGCCACGTTCTGCGAGATGCCTGTGATGCAGTGAGCAGGTGTGCCGCTTGAGCCCGCTGGTGGCCCTGCTCACTGGGCTCCTTCCCTCAAGGTGCAGGACAGCTGCGTGTACGCCACCTTCTGGGCTGTTGGTGTGCTTGGTCCCTTGCTATGACTATTAGGCCACCCCAACTCATAGAGAAGGTCTGTCGTTTGCTAACCCTTTACTTTCCAATGATAACCCTTTCTAGCAGTATTCTGGTCCTTCCTGAGGATTGATCCAAAGTTAGTGAGCTGAAATCACATCCTCATTCTCCTCACTCTGAGTGATTGCAAGCGCTCTGTCCCCTGGGTGGGGTGCCTTTGGCTTGTCAGTCTGAGGGTGCCTAGACCACTGGATCCCTGAGAGCGAGCCTTCCCTGTGTGAACAGTTCAAGGCTCTTCCCCCTTCTTCAGCTACTGACCCATAAGAGGAAGTCACTCTCCTGCTCCCTTTCAGGGTACCTGTGCCTGACCTTGTTGGAATCACAGAGTGACTTTGTGAGCTTAGGTTGCACACGCAGTATGCCTGATGGCATCCAACTCCTCGCTCCACTTTTGCTGACATACAGTAGGTTCTCTACCTAGACTCCTCAGCTGGCTCCAGACGAAGGAGGCTGCTCTGTCACACCTGTGAACACAGTCAGACACTTGTATTCCCTTTTTTTGCATAGCTTCTCGCCATCCGGCCGGATTTCCTCACTCAGCTTACAGATCCTGTATCATTATGTAAAATACTAGATCAGCTAAGGTCAAGAAAAGGGAAGTGCACATTTTAGAGTTAAACCACAAACATGGCTTTCTTGTTTATTGTGCCGTTTTCTCCCCCATGACCACATTGCTAATTTTCCTCCTTCTTCACAGCAGAATGGAACTGAGGAAAGGACATCAGCCGATGCAGGGGCCCAAGTGAGAGGGACGGACCAGGCGTGGAGCTTGCACCATGGACCTTTGTCCACCTGCTGCTCTTTAACTGCCGAGGGCCAGTGACGTTGCTGGAGAGCAATGGCTCTCTTTACTCCATGGAAGTTGTCTTCTCAGAAGCTGGGGTTTTTCCTGGTGACTTTTGGCTTCATTTGGGGTATGATGCTCCTGCATTTTACCATCCAGCAGCGAACACAGCCTGAAAGCAGCTCCATGCTATGTGAACAGATTTTGGACCTCAGCAAAAGATACATCAAGGCGCTTGCAGATGAAAACAGGAACGTGGTGGATGGGCCCTACGCCGGTGTCATGACTGCTTACGGTAAGCTCTGTGCTCTGGGAGGGCATGCCTCTTTTACCTAACAGAACCCTGCAACTCCCCGGGCT
Organism: Elephantulus edwardii; assembly: GCF_000299155.1. Lineage (NCBI taxonomy): Eukaryota > Metazoa > Chordata > Mammalia > Macroscelidea > Macroscelididae > Elephantulus > Elephantulus edwardii. The sequence goes on from NW_006399893.1 coordinate 8,617,142, forward strand.
TGGTTCTGTCATAGACCATAGGTGCCATAGACCTGGCTACTGCTTTCATGATTGTACTTCAGTGACTTGCACACAGAGGCACATTTCTGGAAAGTTAATCTACTATCCTTACACACACCTAACTACGAGAACAGTGGGTTAGTACAAAGAGTGTTGTTTGAATTGTATTCATTTGCAACAAGCTCTTTATCACATTTCTGGGCTGCAGAGCCTCATCTGGGAGTGTGTTCAGGGAATGTAGAAAACTATTCTTGTTATCTTTCTCTAAACAAAATTTAATTAGTCCTGGTGGGGGTGAGGTTGGGAGAGGCAGAGAGGAACTTTTCAAGGAGTCCCAGGAACTCAGAGCCAAGCTTGAGCCCTGAGCATACTCTGTGTGGGGAGAGGAGCTTTGACCTCTGTTTCCTGAAGCTTTCCTACCCTTGCTTCTTCCTAGTGCCTCCGATTTCCCTGTTTGTCTCCACTCATTGCTTTTTATATTCAATGTCTCAAAATCTCATTTTGAAATGTTGCTGTTGTGTGTACCTTCAAGTGGGAACTGACCCACAGCTGAGTAGAACATTTTTGTCCCCTTTGGTCTGAAAAACAATGAATTCAAATTTTGTAAATAAACTAGTATAGTAAAAAACCAAACAAACAAAGAAACCTTTTATCTCAGTTAATAATATAAAATTTTTGAAATTATAGGACCTTCACTCCTTCCCCAGCCCCCAAGAAAGACAAAGAAAACAAAATGACATATAAATCTCTCTTTATGAAATAACAGTCCTTGACATTTCAGTGCATGTCTCTCTGATATTGTGTGTACACACCCACTGCAGCAAGTTGGTTTCGACTCATACACATATTGAAAGTATATGTACATAAATATTTATAGAACGTTATTTGCAAATGGAATTTGAGTTGTACCCTGCTTACATAAGCCAGCACTCCACTTATCCTGGAGATGCTGATTGTCCAGGGTGGAAAGGCCTGTTCTTACCACTCAACATCCACCCTTGATTTCAGTGGTCTTAGGGTTTGAGATGCAGAATATAAAAGAAAAATAAGAATAGGATCTACTGAGATGGAAAAAAGATTGATGTTACTCATTGTGAGCCAGTCCAAGAAGGGTTCATAAAGGGTGAAGAGTTCAAATGATAATCCTGGAAAATGTGATTGCAAACATATGAAACATACTCAATTTTACATATAGTTTTTATTTTCTAAACAAATTGATGGAATGGCTATTTTTTCTTTTTGAATGCCTATTATTTGCATTATTTCACTTTATGCTTTTATTCTGTTCATTCAAGATATGACACTCCCTAGGCATTGACTTTAATATTTCTGAGAGAAATTTCTGAGAGAATTTTTTGATCTGATGGAATGGAGGGAAAAAAGAAAGTACATTTTGAAAGCCCATTTTGAAAACAACTCAGTGGTTTTTCAGAAGATGCATTTTAAATTAGATCTTCTCTAACATCTCCAGAGGGTAGCTACACACCCAACAGAAAGAAAACAAAATGCAAATTGCAATCCTTGTTGATATCAGTGATATTACAATTAAAACACTGTTTTAAAGTTTCACCTTTTAGGTTCCCATTTGGGAGAAAAAGAGACTAATTCTGTAATAATTTCTTTCCTATTTAACTCAGTCCCACATATGTTCTGTAGGAAGGAAGTAGATATGGTATGTTTATAGATTTAGATTTTGACTTTTCATTTATATAAAATTAACAATGTTGTTGTTGTTATTTGCCGTCGAGTCGCTTACAACTTATAGCGACTCTATGTACAACAGCCCTGAACTCTGCTCTGTACTGTGCCAGTCGCACGCACTGTCTCTGACACTCCCATCCCGATTACCCCAGTCACTGAATCAGTCCACCTTCTACATATATGTAGAATTAGATACATAGGGTCACTATGAGTCTCAGGAGACTCGACAGCACATAACAACAAACAACTTTATAATGTATAAAATTAATTATATAATAGAGAAACATATTGTTGTTGTTATGTGCCGTTGAGTTTCTTGCGACTCATAGCAACCCTATGTACAATAGCCCTAAATTCTGCTCTGTCCTGTGCCAATCACACCATCTCTGATACACCCATCCCGATTACTCCAGTCACTGAATCAATCCACCTCATAGAGGGCCTTCCCCTCCTGCGCTGTCCCTCCACCCTCCCAAGCATGATGTCCCTCTCCAAGGACCACTCCCTCCTTACAACATGTCCAAAGTATGTTAGACGGAGCCTCAGAATCCTTGCCTCCAAGGAGCCACCCAGTTTAACCCTTTCCAGGATGAATCTGTTTGTTTTCCTAGCAGTCCATGGTACCCTCAATACTCTTCTCCAGTACCCTAGCTCAAAGGCATCAATTCTCCTTCTATCCTGAGTCGTTGTCCAACTCTCTGATGCTTAGGAAGTGATTGCGAAGACCATGGCCTGTATCAGACGCACCTTAGTCTCCAGAGAGACACCATTACTCTTCAGTACTTTAGAGAGGTCCCTAACAGATTACTTTCCCATGGCAATACTCCTTTTAATTTCCTGGCTACTGGTGCCAAGAGTGTTGACTGTGGAGCCAAGCAAACTGAAGTTGTGAACAATCTCAATCTCTTCCCTATCCATCCTGATGCTGTCAGTTGGCCCAGTAGTGAGAATCTTTGTCTTCTTGACATTGAGCCTCAATCCATATTGGAGGCTGCAGTCCTTGACCCTCTGCAGCAAGCACTTTAGGTCTTCCTCAGTTTCATCAAGAAGGGTTGTGTCATCTGCATGTCGCAGATTGTTGATAGATCTTCCACCAGTCTTGACCCCCATATTTCTCCTCATAGAGCCGAGCCCAGCCTCCCAGATAATCTATTCTGCATACAAGTTGAAAAGATATGGAGACAGGACACATCCCTGGCATACGCCCTACCCAATTTTGAACCATGCAGTGTTTCCTTGCTCTGTTCTGACGACTGCCTCTTGGTCCAAGTATAGGTTTCGCATTAGCACGATCAAGTGTTCTGGATTCCCATTCTTTTGAGTCAGCCACAGTTTGTTATGATCCACACAGTCAAACACCTTTGCATAATCAATGAAATACTGATAGACATTCTTCTGGTATTCCCTGCTTTCACCTAAGATCCATCCAACATCACCTACAATATCCCTAGTACCACGACCGCTTCTAAACCCAGTCTGGACTTCTGGCAGTTCTCTGCTGATGTGCTGTTCCAGTCGTTTTTGGATAATCTTCAGTAGAATCTTGCTTGCATGTGAAATTAATGATATTGTTCTTTAGTTTCCACATTCTGTTGGGTCACCCTTCTTTTAATATATAATATTTAAAAATATTTAAATCATACATATAGAAATTTTATCTTTATATATTATACATATACGGGTTGTCATGCTCGACTTGAAGGCAATCAACAACAGCAGCAGCATATTATACATATAGGTATATATATATTATACATATAGGCATACTCGTGTATGATCTATAATATAGATCATTAATTATATAAAACGAAAATAAATAGTTATTTTGACTTTTCATTTATACTGTACAAAATCTCATAGTCAGGTGGCCTTTTACTTTCCAAAGGAAAGTAAATAAGTTGTTCTAAGCTTTCAGCTTCCAGAGATACTTTAAAAAGTTACTAGAAGCTATTAGAGCAGTCCCTTATCATTTTTACCACCTCCTATATCTAGAAGGAATCTTGGCAGCACAGTCATTATAACACTCAGCCGCTCACCAAAGGCAGGGTGGTTTTCACCCACAAGCTGGTCTGCTGGCAGTAGTTAGCTTCCATCAAGATTTACAGCTTTGAAAACTCAATAGGATCATCCTCTAGGGTCACTGTGGGTTGAAATTGACTGGACAGTATAGGTTTGGTTTATATATTTAGAATCAGGGCTTTGGAGCTCAAAGAACTTTCAAAAATATTTATGCCAGCTTCCTTTCTTTACAGATGAATTTTGACAAAGTAGTTCTTTTCCTCAAAACAAAGTGAAAATTCTCCACGAGCAGGTCTAACTTATACTGCCACATTTCTCTACTCTAGAATCAACTTACTCAGTGAAAGAGGTCTTTAGAGGGAGTTTCTGGAATTCTAGTGCACTGCACATAAGTGCTTTTGAGGTATTTATGGTGATCATGTGGCAAGATCAGGGGTTAGACCAGTGAATTATTTGTTAATGAGGCTGTCCTGTGCATTTTAAGATGCCTGACTGCATAATTGGTTTTCATACATTAGATATTAGTAGTATCATCTGCCAACCTATGATAATCAAAAAGTGTCTCAAGACATTGCCAGATACTCAAAGTTGTCCCACACTCCTTGCGTTGAAAATACTGCCCTGAGAGTAGAAGGAACAAACATAATCTAACATCATCCTCTAGTGGAAGTTACGTTTTTGTTAATCAGAATTGGATAGCCCAGGCTTCTCCCTGGTTCCCAGGTTGCGCACCAGCTTTTTTGGTTGAAACTAGAGGGTTGGACCAGGGGTTGGCATAGTCTAGGCACATTCCTGGAAAGCTAGAGAGCCAACTCTGATAACATGTGTCATCCCCAACTCCGTCCCCATTCTCTTTACACATGTGACCTTGCAGGCAGTGTTGGCAGCTTGTGTTAGGAAGAGATGCAAATGCAAAGTCTACCAGCGGTTCTGTGATTTCACTGGCTGTGTGGGGAAGGAGATTCACTTTGCAGTCTGTTTTTCTGCCAGAATATAACCTATAGACAGGCCACTACTCAGATGTCTGCTCTGGAAGAGTGAAGAACTGCTGCATGTTCTGAGATCTGCTTTTGCTCTGGGTGAATTAATTTAATAGGTACAGAGTCTGCTTTGGTTTTACCTCATACTAGTATAATCAGAGGCTTCCAGGATCTTCCATTGGTGTGGCAGGGGCTTAAAGAATTACAGGGCCTGATTTTAGATTATTACTGATTTATTAGACTCCTGAGCTAGAGATCTTAGAGCTGGATACAGGAATCTCTGGTGCGGTCCATTTTTTTGGCCTTCTGCTTGCCTTTTAAATAAAGTTTTATTGGGACACAGCCATACCCATTTGTCCACGCACTGTCTATGGCTCCTTCTGTGTTGTAATTCCAGAGTTTAGTGGTTACAAAAGAGATCACAAAACTTTAATTATTTACGCTTCAACCATTTACCCTTTGATTGGCTTTTCTTCCTGTGATATAGTGACATTGCGAAGGTTTTACATGCAGTTGTTATTTTGTCTTTAAGGGGAATTTGTGGGTAAGTCAGGACACTTGTATGTGGCAAAGTGGTTAAAATGCTTGCCTGCTAATCTCTGGGATGACAGTGAGCACCCTAGCTGCTGCTTGGGAGAAGGATAAGTAAGTCTACTTTCTTAAGAATTTGAAGCCTTGGAAACCATGTGGAAGGTTCTTCCTTGTCCTACAGGGATTTATGTTGATTGTGATGAAGACTATTTCTTATAGGGGTTGGTTCACATCTTTCCAGGTAAGGGCTGGTGAACATTAAGGAAGAAGTGTGATTTGCCCTGCCTCAGATGCTCTTGACCCAGCACTGACTGTATTATCAGTAAACCAGCTTCATTGTCCTTCTCTTTGGCTTGTTCAAGTCACCATCTTTCCAAGGAGTATTTCTTTGTCCTCTGGAAAGCTGCTTCTGCAGGGCAGTCAGAGTTGTAGTGGCTGGCATGACCTTCGGAGCCAGGGAACTGGCTGTACCACCCCCTGATCGTGCAACGTGGGCCCAGAAGCACAGACTGTTTTAAAATAGGCATGGGCAATGCTTTCATCTGGGGCCGTGGAGCTCGGCTGAGATGCTGGGTGCCAGGGGCTTCATGCTGTCCTTGTTGGCTGTTTGACACATGCTCAAATGTCATAGAACTTGCAGACAGCATGTGACACCCCTGCACCTGGCCGCCACCGTCCTTATTTTGGTGGCTTGAAAAGATATTTCTGAGTTTCTTTGGAATTTGATAATTAAGCCTTAGGTCCTGGAGCATCTTTGGTACCTCCCATGCAGAACAGTCACAGCATTCATTTTGGTGAGGTGAGGGACTTCTGTGTTTCCCTCTGTCATCTCAGGAGCAGTAGGGTGGTGCCTGTCCCTCTGCCCAGCTGTGGAGCTGCAGCCTCGGCTCTCCCTCACCCGTGGCATCCAGGCCAACTTATTAGGCCCTGCTTGTCCTTGACAACGTGCGTCAGCCAGTGGTGTCACTCACTCCAGTCAATGCCATTCTTGTTTCTGGGGTGAATCAAATTCTGTCTCTTATGGCCTGACCCAAATTCTGATTTCTGTTGATCATGTCTTATCTAACAGGTCAGCGTCTATTTGCATTCTTTCATTAATAGAAAAGGAAACATGAGGCAGGTGAGACTTTGTCTTTGTGATTCAAATTTGCTTAACTCTTCTTGTCATGTCTGCTCATTCCTTTGGCCCTGGGGAGCTGTGCTTGGAGGCACTCTTGAGTAGGACTGCGGGTCATGGCTCCCAGCCTCTCTGCCAGCTCTCACCGCCCAGGACCCTGTCTGAGGACTGTCCAGTTTCTGCCTTAACCTCTGTGTTCTTGACCTGCCTTCCTCCTCTGAACTTCTGGGTCCTGGGCTGATCACTTAGCTGGCTCTGACCCTTCAGATCTGGCACTCTGGGCCTGTACATATCACTGGCTGTTTTTTGGTAAGTCATGTCCAGGCTTTGGAGATACTGTTTGCAAAACACAGACACGTTTCCTGATCACATGCATGTTCTCTTTGAAGAGTAGAAAAACATAAGTAAACAGAAAGCATCAGTAATAAATTCCAGGACGTGAAGTGACACAGGATATTTTATATGATAATATATGATAATAGCTTCTTGTGTTTCATCATGGTTCTTCAGAGAAACAGAAGCAGTGTGTGTGTGTGAGAGAGAGAAAGAGAACATCGATGAGAAAATAGACACCATGCTTGGTGATGTAGAGAGTGGAAAAAAGGAAGGCCCTCCCCAAGGCAGACTCATACAGTGGCTGTGCCAGTGGGCTTCGACACATTGGGGTTTTGAGGTTAGCATGGGGCTAGTAGTGTTTCCTTTTTCTGTACAAGGGATTGTTAGGAGTCGTAAGCAGTTCAGTGGTACTTAACAACAAAGCATGTATGTATTATATATTGTCATTGGTTAAAGTGATTTCTCTGTGGGTTGGCAAATTTGCAATTGTAGGGCAGTCCAGCCAGCTGGAAATTCTAGCAGGAGTTGATATAACAGTCTTGAATCTGGGATTTGTAAGTAGGACAGCAGGCTAGAAGCTACAGTAGTGTATCTGTTACAGTACTGAGGCAAAGTTCTTTCAACTGATTGGACAAGGTCCGCTCACATTATGAAGGGTAGTCTTTTCTTAACGTCATCTGATTGTGTTAATCACATATACAAAATCCTACATTAAAAAACACATCTACATCAGTGTTTGACCCAACAGCTGGGTACTGTAGGCTAGCCAAGTTGACACAGAAAGTCAGCCCTCCCAGTTCCTGATGAGCTGTGGTAGATTGGGAGGTTAAAGAAGGCCTTTTGAGAAAGTGCCAAATGTTTGCACGAATGTTACTCCAAGAAGCCATCTGAGAATAGGGATCTGGGCAGGGCATGTCAGACAGAAGGCACAGTGTGTGCTAGGTCCAGCAGCTGGAACAGGTGTGCACAGAGCAGTGGAAGAGGGGAGGCCAGATGTGGCCAGATGATACAGGCCTTGTAGGCTGCGGATCACAGAGTGATGGGTAGAGGGTAGGAGAGGAGGGGATGGGGATGTTCCTGTGCATGAGAGTAAGACCTTCATGCTCCTGCCTGGTGCTGGTGTTAGTTAGCCTTAGATCTACTGCTCGCTGCCTGTTAAGTTCTCCTTGCTTCCTTAAGGAAGTGATAGGCTTGCTGGACAGTCTGCCCACTGCCCAGGAAGTTCTTTCTGCTTCCTTAAGGAAGTGGTGGTGCACATGGGAAGCTTGTTGGTCAGTGGCAGTGGATGGGGTGCTGCTTTTAGGTTCTCTCTTTCGTTGACATCCCTTTGGAACTGACCCTGCAACCCTGCATTGTATTTCTGAGGCTGTAAATCTCATGGGAGGAGATTGCTTATCTTTCTCTTCAGGAGCTGCTGGTGGATTTGAACCTCTGGAGAGGTGTGGCCTTTGATTAGCAGCACAACTCCCTAGACTGCCACCAGAGCCTCTTGACTTGAGGTGATTCAGTTTGGTTGGTGATGCTCTGTCCAAGACCATAATACTGTTTAAGATTCTGCTGAAAAGCTGATGGCAGGCTCCTCCCATTACATCGGCATGTTTGTCAGGAGTTGTTCTGGAAAGGTAGAAGCTGCCTTCCTTTGCAGACCTAGCTAACACTTCAGACAATAATCTAGTTCTACACTTCAGATGATAATCTTTACATGCAGTTTATTCCACAGTCAAATGAAAGGAAAAAAAATCTTAGGTTGAATGTAATTATAGACTGCCTTTATAAATGTTACAGAATTCTATGCTGTACTTTTTCTTTTTGTTTCTGTTTGTACAAGCATGAATAAGAAATTTATTGTCGTTGACTATAGCCACAGCAAAATATACACCAGTGGAACAGTTTCTACATGTACCAATGAGTGGCATTGATGACATTCTTCATAGTGCAAACATTCTCATCCACTTTTTCTGAGTAGCTCCCCTTTTCCACGAACATAAATTCCCGGCTGCCTAGGTTTCCTTTTTAGCCTTTAGTGTGTTCTTGTTATGTTGATCCCTTGCGAGTTTTTTGCCATCGAGTCTAAACCTCACCTTAGCTGACCTTCCAATGGGTTTTCAGTAGGTCACACGGGAGGAGATTACTCATCTTTCCCTTGTGGTGGATTCAAATCACCATGCCTTTGGGATTGCAGTACAGCTTCTTAACATTGTAAATCATTCTTAGAAGACCTTAATACTCAACATAGATTTTTTCTTTTTTTAAAAAAATTAATTTTAATGAAAGTTTACAGAGACTTAAGGTTTCCAGTCATTCATTGTTGCACTTTTCTCCCTATCCACCCTTTTCCCCCAATTCACTCTTCTCCTTGAAAAGAAAAAGAAAAACTCTTTCATTGTTATGCAGTTCCTCCTCCCAGAGTCCACTCCACTATGCAGCCTTCAGTCTGGACTTCTGTAATGACAAGAATACCCATTCATATATCCCTTTTAAACAGTTCTCTCCCTCATCTCTTTCAATGCAGTATACATCATTCCTCCCCCCCTTTTCTGTCTTCCCTCAACCTGGATGCCAGTCCCTTTTTACAACAGTGGCCCTATGTCATATTTGCCCTTTTGTGACTGAGATATTTCACTCATTATTATGTCCTCCAGGGTCATCCATTTTGCATAATATTTCATGAGTTCCTGGTTTTTCAATGCTGCATAGTATTCCATTGTTTGAATTACCAGAGCTTTTCTATCCATACGTTTGTTGATAGGCACTTGGGTTGTTTCCAGCTCTTTGCTATTGCAAACAAAGCCACAATAAACGTGGGTGTACATATATCTGCTTGGGTGGCAGTTATGGTTTCTTTAGGGTATATTCCCAGTGTGGAATTGCTGGGTCAAATGATATTTATATTTCCAGCTTCTTGAGACAGTGCCATATAGCCTTCCATAGTGGTTGCACCATTTTACATTCCCACCAACAGTGAATAAGGGTTCCAATTTCTCCACCACCTCGCCAGCATTTGATGTTTGCTGTTCTGTTAAATTTTGCTATTCTTACTGGGTTGGGATGATATCTTGTAGTTGTTTTGATTTGCATCTCTCTTAGAGGTAGGGATTTTGAACATTTTTTCATGTGCTTGTTGGCCATCTGAATGTCTACTTTGGTGAAGTGGCTTTTCATATTCTGTGCCCATTTTTCAATTGAGTTATTTACTTTTATCTTGTTATGGTGCTCGAGTATTTTATAAATTCTAGATATAAGTCCCTTATCTGACATGTCATTACCAAATATTTTTTCCCGGTCTGTGGCTTCCCTTTTCACCCCGTTGGAGAAGGCTTTGGATGTGCATAGGGATTTAATTCTTAGAAGGTCACATTTATTTATTTTATCCTCTCCTGGCTGTAAATTTTCCAGGATGTTTGGAAGACTATTTATTCAACAGAGATTTTTTGTTTGTTTTTCCTTAAGTTAAAAAAAAAAATGTTTTTACTGAACCATTTCAGGGGGTAGCATGTGATCAATAACAAATAGTACTTATGGGAAGACGTTTCAGTTGGAAAAATAAAGTTCTAGGCTATAATACCAATGAGGTGTTTCATCACATAGGTACAGCTGTGGACGGGCTCAAACATTTATTCCAGCTAACATAGAAGACAGCTACCTGTCCAACTCTCTGGAAAAGATCCATATTGTTGCTTATTACCAAAAACATAGTTAAACAAACAAACAAACTAAAAATGCAGAGTGTGTTGGCTTGGTGGACCAGCAGTGTCTGGCATGGAAGAAGCACAACCAGGTTGTTCCTTAGAGGCAAGGGTAGTGAAACTTTGACTCTAATACTGTGGTCATGTTGGAAGGAGAGGCCAGTGTTTCCTCTGCCTTTTTTCTGCTGGAAGAAGACATCAAACTTGGAAAGGTGGAGAGTCCGATAAAGAGTGGAGAACCCTCAGTAAGACAGATCGACACAGTGTGAGCAATTGGTGAGCTCTGGTGAGGATGGCATTGTCTGGGCAAGATTCAGATCCATTATTCACAGAGTTGCTATGATTCGTAGTTGACTCAACAGCACATAACCGCAACTAACAATTGTTATTTTTTTTTTTTTTCTCGTCTTGGTTTGTTTTAATTGTATCTTTGGACTCATTGACATTGAGTCAGTTCCAGCTTATCACCATCTTCTGTCTGGTTTCTGAGGCTATAAACCTTTGTTGTTGTTGTTGTTAAGTGCTGTCGAGTCACAGGCTACTACTAATAGTGACCCTAAGAAGGAGAGTCCTCGACGCTTGGGTGCCTTTCATCCTCTCTCCAGGTTCATAGGGTTTCCGAAGGCAAGCTATTACGGAAGTGGATGCCACTCCTCCTTCTATATAAACCTTTACGAGAGCAACCTGCCCATCTTCCTCCTGAGGATCAGTTAGAAGCCTGATGTTTGTTATGCATCATGGAACAAACACAACTTCTCTTTCTCATCAGTGGGAACTGACTCATAGGTGACCCTCTAGTGGGTTTTTTTCAAAGGCTGTAAATCACGCAGGAGGGGAAGAGATTGCCCATCTGTCTCCCGTAGAACAGCTAGGGATTTGATCTACCTGCCCTTGGGTTGGCAAAATGACAGCCCATTTTGGTTTTGATTTGCATCTCTGTGATTGCTAAAGATGGTGAGTAGTCCATGTATTTGGTGACCATTTGTATGCTCTTTTTGGTGAAATGTCTATACAAATCCTTTGCTTATTTTTTATTAGATTATTATTCGTTGTTGAGATTTGTGTGTGTGTTTGTGTGTGTGTGTGTGTGCACGCATGCGTGCTGCTTTGTGTGTGTGTGTGTGCGCGCGCGCCCTGCTGTGTGTGTGTGTGTGTGTGTGTGTGCGCGCGCGCGTGCGCGCGCGTGCTGCTCTGTGTATGTGTGCGGGCGCGCATGCTGCTGCTGCTGCTGTGTGTGTGTGCGCGCGCGCGCTGCTGTGTGCGTGTGTTTGTGTACACATATGTATGTTAGGGAGCTCTGGTGGCCTATTGTAAGTGCTACAATCCCAAAGGAATATAGTTTGAATCCACCAGCTGCTGCATGAGAGGAGGATGGGCAAGTCACCTTCCGTGTGATTTACTGCCTGTGAAAACCCACTGGAGGGTCAGCTATAGGTTGGATCTGACATGATAGCACACAATAAGAACATGTTGCTCTGACTCATAGCAACCCTGTGTAGAACAGCTCTGAACTCTGCCCTGTCTTGAGATAGTTTTATGATCTTCAGCACCCATTAACCTAGTCACTGAATTAATCCATCTCATCCACGGTCTTTCTCTCTTGCACTGTCTCTCTACCCTTTCAAGCATGATGTCCTTCTCCAAGGACTGGTCCCGACTGGCCACGTGCCCAAACTGTATGAGATGGAGCTTCAAAATCCTTCCTTCCAAGAAGCAGCCTGATTTCACCCTCTCCAGGACACACCTGTTTGTTCTCTTAGTAATCCACAGTATGTTCAATCCTCTTCTCTAGCACCCAATTCTCTGGCTCATAGCAAGCAATTGTGAAGACCATGGCCTGGATCAGGTACATCTCAGTCTGTAGAATGACATAGAATGACATCTTTGCTTTTCAGTAATCTGGAGATGTCTCTGACAGCAAATTTCCCAAATGCAGTTTGTCTTTTGATTTCCTGGCTGCTGGTACCAAGAGTGTTGATTATGGAGCCAAGCAAGCAAGCTGTGAAGTAGTTAACAATCTCAATCTCTTTTCCATTTATCGTGATGTTGAGCTTCAATCCATATTGAAGGCTGCAGTCCTTGACCTTCTGCAGCCAATGCACAGGAAGACAAAGCAATATATTATAATGAAATGTCCAAAGAGTTGGAAACAAAAAATCAAAAGGAATAAGAGCATATATGTTACTAAATATAGTTGATAACAAATTCTTGTTTGCTGTATGGCACCTGAAATTATTCTCTAGGCAATAGCTTGTCTTTTTACTTTTTGAAGAATATCTTTTGTTGAACAGAAGTGTTTTATTTTCATAATGTTTTATTTCTTCATTTTGTCTTTTGGTGTTTGGAAGGCAGGGGTTTTTGCGTGCTAAGGGACACTACAAACACTGAATCTAAAGTTCCCTGTCCTTGAGGGAAATATACTTTTGGACTAAGAATGAAACTCATAGAGAGAAAAAAAAATTAGCTGTGCCCTTTGATGTGTCTAACAAGACTGTAGTTACTGTCCTGTGACGTAGCTGCTGTGATTAAGGAAATGATTTTCTGTTGTGCCTAAAAGCAGGTCTCTGTGGGGCTTGGAGTGTTTCCAGCTTGCTGTGGTGGAGATACAGCCTTGCCCAGCCCTACATCAGAGGCGGACCACACTTGCACACACAGCTCTTCCAGAGTCAGGATGTTCTGAGGAGAAACTCGGGAGTTTTTCAGATAGAAAACGTAAAATCAAGAGTGGGTTTTCAGAAAGAAGTGGGAATTTTTCCTCTACATCTCTCGTCATCATGACCAGTTCCCCTGTGCCATTCCTCTGGCTCGTGCACTAACAGAGCATCCTGATGGTGGGAGGAGAGGACCCTCTTTGAGATGTCTGACTGGCAGGCTCCGAATGTTCCAGCCCCTGACGTAGGAGGCCTCCTTGCTTTGCCTGGTGGCCGGAAGCCTCTGTCCCCTCCTGCTAGCTGCTCTGTGGTGGTCTTTCTCTCTTAGAGCTGCTTCAGAGCACATGCTACTAAGTCCAACCTGAGGCCCTCTGACACCCCTCATGTGCACTGTATGTACGTCAGTGTGCTGGAGCAATCTTCCAGAGAGGGGCTTTCGGGCGCTGACTAAGCATTTTTCTTTCTCAGACCCTGTGTATTTGTTGTTTGTCTCCAGGTCGCATGAGACTCACTTCCTTTTGTCATCTTCTGTCATTCTTTCACAGAAATCTACCCAGCTTCCTTACCTGAAGTGAGGCCTGACATGTTAACAATATAAATACAATCCTGTATTCATTACATTTATCGTCTCTTCCCTTCTTAACCAGCACTGCGTGCTTGCTGTTTGTTATATACTGCCAAATTGGAATCGGATCATAGCTGAGTCTCTAGTGGATTTCCAGAGGCTAAAAATAGCATATGAGGGGATTGCCTTTCTCCCTTGGAGCAGCTGATAGATTTGAACTATGAGTCGTTGGGTTGGAAAAACAACTTCTTACCATTGGCCACCAGGAGTAGTGTGTCATTTATCTGGCCACTAATCAGAGTTTGGCAGTGTAAATCCCCCAACCTCTCTGCGAGAAAAAATTAAAAAAAAAGATGGGCAGCCTGGAAATGTGGAGACTTACCATGCGTGGAAACTGACTCGACAGAAGTGGGTTTGGTTTTCAGTTTTTTCTGTAGCACTTGTTGTTGTTGTTTGTTACGTGCCGTCGAGTTGCTTGCGACTCATAGCGACCCTATGTACAGCAGCCCTAAACTCTGCTCTGTCTTGTGCCAGTTGCACTGTCTCTGACACGCCCATCCTGAGTACCCCAGTCACTGAATCAATCCACCTCAGAGAGGGCCTTCCCCTCCTGCTCTGTCCCTCCACCCTCCCAAGCATGATGTCCCTCTCCAAGGACTGATCTCTCCTTACAACATGTCCAAAGTATGTTAGACGGAGCCTCAGAATCCTTGCCTCCAAGGAGCCACCTGGTTTAACCCTTTAATCGGTTTGTTTTCCTAGCAGTCCATGGTACCCTCAATACTCTTCTCCAGCACCAAAGTTCAAGGCATCAATTCTCCTTCTTTCCTTCTTGGTCATTGTCCAACTCTCTGATGCATAACACGTGATAGCAAATACCATGGCCTGTATCAGATGCACCCTAGTCTCCAGAGAGACACCATTGCTCTTCAGTACTTTGGAGAGGTCCCTAACAGCAGACTCTCCCATGGCAATGCGCCTTTTAATTTCCTGGCTGCTGGTGCCAAGACTGTTGACTACAGAGCCATGCAAACTAAAGCTGTGTACAACCTCAATCTCTTCACCATCCATCCTGATGCTGCCAATTGGTCCAGTGGTGAGAATCTTTGTCTTCTTGACATTGAGCCTCAATCCATATTGTAGGCTGCAGTCCTTGACACTCTGCAGCAGGTGCTTCAGGTCCTCTTCATTTTTAGCAAGCAGGGTTGTGTCATCTGCATAACGCAGATTGTTGATAGATCTTCCACCAATCTTGACCCCACATTTCTCCTTATAGAGCACAGCCTCCCGGATAATCTGTTCTGCAAATAGGTTGAAAAGGTATGGAGATCCCTGGCGTACGCCCTTCCCAATTTTGAACCATGCAGTGTTCTCTTGCTCTGTTCTGACGACTGCCTCCTGTAGCACTTAGGAAAGAGATAATCACTGTTTTGTTCCACACTGTACCCCTGGAGTTATCCTGGTCCCTGGCACATAGTATATGTGGGTAGCATGGCTGAATAGCCACACCCCACACTGCCCCATGCCCCTGACAGGATTCTGAGCCTGTGCTGTGACTACCACCTGCTGTCCATTGGATTCTGACTCTGGCAATTCTTTGTGGATGAGAAGAGAACTCTATTTCAAAGGCAGCTCAATGGCCATTTCTTAAGAAGTGGCTCAGACTTTTCTTCTGACATTTCTAGAAGGGAACCTAAACCTCCTACCATTAGGTTATTATTTTTAGTGAGGCAGGAAACAGGAAGCAAGGGCCCTCCAAGGAGCTATTATGTGTGATCTTGATAGGGGAACCATTGTTTATCTTGGAAGGCAGTTGGGAGACTATTTATTTGTAGGCTGTGAAGGGCCCTGTGCTACACTGAATGTGTGACCATGAACAAGTCACTTGTCTGTTTTAAGCCTGCTTCTTCTCTTACAATATGTTGTTGTGTACATTCATTCAGAACTGACTTAGCTGATGCTCCCTCGCTTTTCCAAGACTATAAATGGAAATGAGAAGATTGCCCTTCTTTCTCCAGTGGAGCAGCTGGTGTATTTGAACCATGTGCCTCTGGGTTGGCAGTGCAGTTCCTTACCATTAAGTCACCAGAGCTCTCTTCTCTTATAATATAGAGGCTACAATGCCACTTAACTCATCAGGCTCTTGCAAGGGTTAGATGGAGTCAGGTCCAGAAACCATTTAGTTTCGTAAAGCTCACTCATTATTTATTATAAATCTAACTTGTGCATACGCACATCTGTTAACCCACAGTGATTGCCCACAGGAACATAAAGTTTATTTGTGTGAATAAAGAGCTGAGGCAATCTCTTCATGCAGCTGCTCTGGGATTGAGATTTACAAGGATTACCCTGACCAGGTAGGAGAAATAAATTATGCTCTTGGGGAAGAGCAAGTTTTTGCCATCATTCCAGACAGGAAGAGTGTCACACACAAGACCCCCTGTGCACACCCCAGGTCACCTCTGTGGACAGTGGCCACTCTGAGCTCTGCTTCTGGAGGGCTGCCACGTGGCCCCCACTAACTGGCATTTTGGAAACAGGATGTGCCATTGTCTTTACCATCAGCGTGGAGAGATGACGGGGTGTGGCCCGCTCACTTCTGTATTTTAGGAGCATTGTTGTGGTCCTATTTCTGGTAATGCTGGTGAGCTCAAAGTGTTAGTGAACTCCCGTGTCCTTTCCTGCAGGCCAGAATGGGGCTCTAGGTCAGGGCGAGTCCAAGCCCAGTGCAACTCCTCTGGCTTTGGACCTTGGACAGCAATACACTTCACCTCAACAGCCCTGAGCCCTTCCCTCTGCTTTGGAAAGAGCTAAATGCTAAACTTTCTTCTCGCTCTGGCCAAATGTAAGAGAAATGCAGAGAATGGTCCAAGAACTTTATTCTAGATACAGTCAGGCACTTACTTGATACTATGAACAAACAAAACAACATCACCACAACATTTTATGAATTCATTGCTGTCCAGTCAAAACGTATTTGTAGCTGACCCTCCAGCAAGTTTTCCGAAGCTGTGAATCTCCAGTTAGGAGGTTGTCCATCTTCTCCTGCCAAGCAGCTGGTAGATTTGAACCTGCAGAGGTTCAGCCTTTAGGTTAGCAGCAGCACTCCCTAAGAACTATGCCACTGCTCACTTAGATAGCCTAGGTAGGTTCTCAGGTTCTGCTGCCTAGAAACTTCGTTGAAGTACTGATGACAATCCCTGCAGAGTAGCATCACTTCGAGGCTCAAGGACTAATCGAGGCTTAGAGGACAGCTTTCCACCAGGAGCGAACATTAGTCAGCGATGATGTGCACCCAAGGACTCTGGCACTGTCATGGTGATGATTCAGCACCCTTCTGTGGCCTGGCACTGCCACCTGCAGATAACTTCAGAGTGAAAGGCACATTTGTGAGATTGATGCCAGTGAATTGTCCAGTGTGTGACTTCAGAGAGTCATAGGAGATAAGGCAGTGAGGGTCCCTCAGATGACATGACATCAGGCTGCTGCAGGCAGTATTCAGGAGTCCAGAAACGGAACTCTATGGTGCATCTGTGATTGAGGTAGCACCTTATGCCTTACTGATTGCTGAGTAACACACATTTTTATATTGAATATAGAGCATGTCAGGAGCTTTTAAGAAATAGAAAAGTAAAATATTCCTTATTCTCAAACCCTAGCTCTTAACCATTGATTAAAATTCTCTCTCTCTCTCTCGTATTTTCATTTTTAAATGCAGAAAGTGTATATTTGTGTATATGTATGCTGTCCTTGGATGGTGCAAACAATTAAAAATTGAAAGAGATGTTGTTTGCTAATTGAAAGAGCCATAGTTTGACCCATCTAGAGGCACCTTGGAAGAACAGCCTAATGATGGACTTCTGAAAAATCAGCCTCTGAGAAACCTGTCACTGAAAACCCTGTAGAACACAGTTCTCCTGTGGCACACATGTGGCCTCCATGTGCCAGAGCCATCCTGAGAGTGACTAGCTGCTTCCTCTCTCTCTCTCTCTCTCACACACACACACACACACACAGTCATACACAGACATGCACACAACACACATACTCTCATACATACTCTCTTCTCTTGTTCTCACACACACCCTCTCACACATACTCTCTCTCTCTCTCTCTCTCACACACACACACACACACACACACACACACACAATCTCTCTCTTTCAAGATGTTTTCACTCACAATAGTCACTCATTGCTGTCTAGTCAGAACTGACTAGTAGCTGACTGCCCAGTGGGTTTTCAGAGCCTCTAATTTGCCCCAACAACAACAAATTGCCCCCAATGAGATTACTCATCATTTTTCCTTGGAGCAGCTGGTGGACTCAAACCATCCACCTTTGGGTTGGCTAAGTGAGCACCTCACTATCCACTAGGCAATCACAGCTCTCTAATATAAGTTGAAACATGTCTTGCCGGCATTTAACCACAGTAACAGCACACACATTTTTTCTTGAAAGTTGACATATTTTATGTACAGCATTTAAAACTTGTTTTTTGCCATAGTTCTTCATGCCATCATACATTTTGATGGCTGCACACATCTCCTTTTGTTTTTATCCCTTTAATAAATGCTTATTGGGCTCCTTGCCATTAATAGTCAGTGGCAGTAAACAGAGATGACAAAGCAGACTGGGTTTCTGCCCTCGCTGAACTTCCAATCTACTGATTTACTCTGTGTCATGAATGGATGGCTGTTGGGTAATTTAGTCTCACAGCTGGCTGTTTTGGCTCTTTCCAGTCCTCATCTGTAATAAATAGCTGTATTCTCATTTATGAGCGGTGCCACGTGGATTGTCCTTGTACATAATGAATGGACAGTGTTTTGATCATCACTGTGCTGTATTATCTTTCTCCACTAAGGTCATTCTAAAATTAATTTAAAATATATATAATTGTTGAATCTTGACACTCATGGCAGTGGATGAAAATGAGACGTTGGGTTAATTATTTTTTCATTGGCACTTCCGTTCCTCATTACCGCCCTGTCTTTGCTGGACTTCTCCGAAGCAGTGAGGAAAGCAGCTCTTGGCCTCTTGTTTTCCACTCCCTGCAGCAGCCATGGTGAAGAGGGATTTGAGGTGGGAGCTAGCATGGTGTAAATTATTTCTGTCAGTTCAGTTTAAGCCCTTGTTCCTTGCACACTTGCACACTTGATTTAGGCCAGCAAATCATGGTCACACCACACTTGAAGGTGATTTTTCCCTGTGGCTGTGCTTCAGCGTCCTTGAAATATAGATTCTACTGCTGCTGATTGTATCCTCCAGGGTTGGACCTGGACGCTGGCTCTGCACATCACTTGGGGCCCTCTCCCAGACAAGATTGTGTGAATCTGTGTAGGTCCCAGACACTCTGTTTCTTGGTAAGACTTCAGGTATTTACTGGCATGGCAATCTGGTCAAAGGGCTTATTAGCCAGTCTTATTGATTTAACTGATAGATTTGCAAGACTAGTGGGGCTACTCTTTCCCCATGACCCTGTCGCTTTGAACACCAGGTGTGGAATGGAGTACCGCTGGCAGTTCTTTCTCCTTGGCTACCCTGTTGAAGGATGTACCAATGTCCTACAGCCCCCTCTTCTCCGCTTGCAAAGCTTCCTGTAAATGAAAGCTGCAGACGTGGATTTCAGAGTACCTGTGCCAGAACAGCTTTGTGATCTCACCATTTATCAAAGCACTTCTGTCATGACAGAAGCCAACATCCCTTTCCCCAGAGGGACGTTTCCAAGGTTTTCAACTACTTTGATCTAGTCTTTATCATGTACAGTAAGTTTTAGAAACACAGAATTGCAATAGTAATGTTAGGATTAAATTTTCATTGCTAAGGCTTTGAAGCACAAACGAAATTTAGAAAGTCTGTCAGTGATTGAAAATTATAATCCTGTTCAGGACATATTTTCCTGTTGTGACTGTAAATCACAGTGAATAATAGGAACTATTACAGGAGAATGTGGAGGAGTATTTAACTCATTTTATTACGAATATTGTGTGGAAATTAGTCTTACTTGACCAAAAGTTAATCATTAAGATTCAGACAAAAAGTTTCTCCACTTTAGTGTTTTAATTATAATAAAACTGTTAACTTGTTTTGCAGGTTTTGCTGTAAAATATAAAGGTGAGAAATTATTTCCCCATACCTGAAAAGATATGATCTTTAAGTCTTATTTATGAGAAGATTGTAGTTCATCTCTTTTTTGGTCATTCATTATTTACTAACTTACATATCTCACATCTATTGAGCACCTTTAAGGAGCATGGCATTGTGCTAGTTGCCAAGGATACAAAGATGGGCATGGCATTGTATTTGCCCTTGTATGTTTGATTTGTACCTTTAATCTTTCATTAGAATGTGCTGAAATGTAATGAATCAAAGAGTTTGTGGGAGAGAAAATGTACCAACTCACATAAAGTGACTGGACAGTCCAAGGTTTTTATTGACAACCTTTTATTTCTTCATTTCAAGATAGAATATCTAAAGGCAGACCTTACCTTATAAAGTGAAAATACTAGATAACGTGATTTGTCATGTATTAATTTAGCATTAGCAGCCCAATGTTCAATGACATTGCATCCGGTAGGTGGAGTTGGTTCAAAAGCAGTAGCATTACCCACAAGTCTTGAAGGTAGTCAGATATTAAGCTCAGCAAAACTGGAAGGCCCGAGGCTAATCTCAGACAAGGAGGTTCAGAAGCAACACGTTCAGCATGTTTGATCCGCAGGCACATGGTTCATCTTCAGAGACAGCATGGAAAAAAATACCCAATAAACGAAACTAAAACAACCCCACTTCTGCCGAGGAAGTTCTGACTCATCGTGACCCTACAGGGCAGTGTAGAACTGCTCCACAAGGCTCCCAGATCTTTACTGAAGCAGATGCTACATCTGTCTCCTGTGGGGTGGCCGCTGGATTTGAACTGCGAGCCTTTTGATTAGAAGTTGGACATTTAACCACTGTACCATTAGGACTCCTCAGAGACAGTATAGCGATAAATAAAAGCAGTCAGCTCAAGAACCAGATTGTGTGATTGGAATCCGGGTCTGCCTACCACCTTGGGCAAATCGCCTGCCTCTCTTTGTGGTCATTTGTCCTGTGAAATGCAGGTAGGAACAAAAATGTTCCTCATGCTAACGTGTCACGAGGATGGCTGGCACAGAGTAGGAACCCATTAACTGATTGTGATACTTGTGGACATATCCCTGCATGATGCAAACAGCTAACGGGCAGGGCTGCTGGGAGAAAGGCTGCCAGTTGTGATCACACAGAGGTGCTCTGGAAGAAAGGTCTGGCAGTCCATGTGGAAAAAGCCCTTAAAAGCCCAGTGGAGCACAGGTTACCCTGGCACTTAGGGACTAGCCATGAGTTGGAATCGACTTGTTGGAAACCAGCTTAAGTACTGGTGATAATAGTTTTGATGGTGAACATCACCATCCTTTCTCCTCATAGGTTTCCGTGTTTGTACCGTACCAGAGTCACAAAATGTTAGCCTGTGACCAATTGAGTCAACAAGAGATACCCTTGCAAGTGGACTGAAATTTGAGAATTGAAAAATAACAACTTAATTATTGGTATCTTACTTTAGATATGCTTCACCAAAAGTTAGTAGTAGTAGTAGTACCTGTGTGGGTTGGGGACTGTGCCAGTCACTGATAGCTTTTCCCATTGCTTTGGTGGTGAAGTCACTAGGAAGTTGAGCTGCTAACTCAACTTTAGTATCTCATGACGTCTTAATCTTCAGTGGCTCCATGGGAGAAAGATGGACATTTCCTTATGTGAAATGTACAACCTCCATATACTCACTGGAGCATCAGTCCTGAGTTGGTTCCTAATTAATGACAATGATATTTTTCTCTTTGTCTTTGTTCCGTTTTTTAGTCTTCTGTTAGGATGGTGGACTTCTGAATTAGAAGTCATTTCTACTTCCCTTAGGATTTGTAACATTTTCTCCTGTGCCTTTGAAGAGTCTCAAATAAAGGCAAGTTCAGTGAAAGGCTCTCTCACTCTGTACCTTTATCCCATAACCTTCTTGATATCCTTGTCTCCTCTTGATATCTCTGCAGATAGAGGGACAGTGGGGGCTCATTAACTGGCGAAATGTGTATAATTCAATGATTCTCAACTGAGGGTGATTTTGGCACCCAGGGAACACTTACCAGTGTCCAGAGACATTGTCGATTATTGAACCTGGGGAGATGCTGCCAAACATTCGACAGGGCAGCTTCCTCCGTGAGATTCTCTGCCTCTGAAAACCTGCTGGAGGGTCAGCTAAGGGTCAGCTCCATTGGATGGTTTATAACAACAATATGGAGTAGACACTGTTCTCAATGTTTTGTAAATACTGACTCACTGAGTCACAGTGACAACTCTAATAAGTTCATGGGCTTATCAAGTAGGTGTTATAACAGGCTGTGCTCCACAAAGACGATTTGGCCCAAAACTGAGCTAATCTGCTCTGGAAGTCTAGGGTCCCTGGAGCTGGCTGACCTGTTGTTAGTGATAGTTAAGTGGCATTTACACAGAAGCTGGTTGCCTGTTGACACAGCCTCTGGACAAAGAGGCTGGAGATGAGGTGATTGATATTTTACATGTGAGTAGTGGATTCTTTATGCTGACTGCATCTACCTCCCTGTGGCACCATTACCCCCCTCTGTGGGGTCAGTCTGGCAGGCTTTAGAATTTGGGGAGCCCAGGGTACATTAGGCTCAGTGTAAGAGCACAGCTGTCCCTACCAGGTAATGCGGTGCCAGTTGGGCCACCGGACCTCTGAGAGGAGTCGTTTCAGGACTCTCACCCAGGAAGTGATTTCTCTTTAGGAAGGGTGAGCTCATTTTCCAGAGGAAAATGTTTCTTTTGTGTATATGTATGTAATAGGAGGAGCTCTGGTGGCCTAGTGGGTAAGGAGTCATGCAGCCAACCCAGAGACACATGATTCGAGTCCACCAGCTGCTTTATGTGACTTACTGCCTTGGAAAACCCACTGGAGGGTTAGCTGTAAGTTGATTCCACTTGATAGTACCTAACGACAATGTGTAGTAGACAGGTGATACTTATGGTGTGTGTGACACTGTCCTAAATGTCTTATAAAGACTGACTCACTAAGTCATGGTGATTTCACAGATAACAGGAACAAGGAGGCTTCACACACTCAGTCAGGGGTGTCGGTCCTTAGTCGCTATGCTCTGGTAGAAATATGGGGGCCGTGCTGGGTCAGTGGAGAATACTCTCCTTACAAGCAAGGAACCAGGGATTGATTCCAGGCCATGCACCTCGGCACAGCCACTCCCCATGTGCCAGTAGCCACTTGAGTGCTGCTTTGATGTGGAGCTTCTAAGGTGTATTCAAAGGAAAGACTGGGAGATCTGCTTTCAAAAATCAGCCAGTGAAACTCTGTGAGCAAGAACAGTGGGATCTACAAGCAGGCGTGTGGATGGTGTGAAGCCAGGCATCTCTTGATTTTGTTGTGCATGAGCTCACCATGACGTGGAAGCTGATTTACAGGAGCAAATAACAGCAGAGCATTAAAGACACTTGACACTTGAGGCATTTCCCCCTTTTTGACTGGGTTTTTGACTCCTGGCTAGTCTCAAGTCAGGCATTAGTAAGTTTACTAGGCCTGAGTTCAAGTCCTTATTTTGATTTTTTAAAATCTGTAACCATTCTCATATTACTTAATGTCTGTGAACCTCATTTTTCTCATCTATAAACCAAAATCATGCCTCCCTTACAAGAAGACAGTAAAGAGAGAATAAGATTGCTCCTAACATAGTTCCTAAAGACAGTGTTGTCTGTCATGTTTTGGTGTGTAGAGACTCAAGTCTTGGAAGCTTGTGAGTGACTGTCTCAAGTACAGTTAATAGTATCTTCCTGTCTGGAACAAGCCGCAAAGAATATCGGAGACACAAGGACACAAATCACTCCAGAGGATTAATGAACCCACAGCCTCCACCAGCCGAGACCTGCAGAGTTAGAGGTGCCTGCCTACATCTAATGCCACTCTGAGCAGGATCAGAGAAGATCCTGGACAGAGGAAGAAAAATATACAATGAAATAAAAACTAGTGAGCCCAAACTTGCTGGAGACAGCTGTAACCCCCAAGATTGTGCTCTTTTGACAACCTTAAGCCCTGAAATGGAACCCATTCCTGGCATCAACTTTCAGCCAAACAGTGAAGCTCAAAAACTCATTACTGTTGAGTCTCCTCCATTTGTCTTTCTTCCACGGTGCAGTTGCTGGGTTCTAACCACCTGCCTTGGGGTTGGCACTATAGTGTCTTACCCGCTATGCCACCAGAGCTCCCTAGGCTAACAGTTGCTGTAGCCATAAAGTGTCTTGGAGTTGGCTGTGACTCATACTGAGTTTATGAAAAACAGATTTGAACCCTGCTCTATCCTGTGCCATCTACACTCTCTCTGATAGGTTCAAGCCCACTGTTACAGTGACTGTATCAGTCCATCTTGTTGAAGCTTTTCCTCTCTTTCTGTGACCCTCCACCAAGATTTGGCCCCTACTAAAAACATGCCCAGAGTGTGTGAGATGAAGTTTCAACATCCTTACTTTTAAGGAGCATCCTGGTTGCACTTCCTCCACAACTTGTATGTTCTTTTAGCTGTCCATGAGATATTCAGTGTTCTTCTCTTAGACATTCAAAGACATTGGTTCTTTCTGCCATCCTTATTCACTGACCAACTTTCATATGCTTAGGAAGTAGTTGAAAGTACCATGGCTTGGAGCGAGTGCACTTTGGTCTTTAAACTTATATCCTTGCTGTTTATTTAGCACTTTGGAAAGATCTTTGACGCAGATTTTCCCAATGCAACACGTCTTTTGATTTTCTAACTGCTGCTACCATGGCTATTAATTGTGGGTCCAAATACAAGAAAATATTTGAAAATTTCAGTCTTTTCTCCATCTATCATGATGTTGCCCGTGGTCCAGTGTATTTTTTTGTTTTCTTGGTGTTGAGGTGTAGTCCTGCCACAAGTGTTTCAAATCCTCTTTACTTTCTCCAAGCAGGGTTGTGTCATCTGCATAATACAGACTGTCGATGAGTCTTCCTCCAATCTTGATGACATGTTGTTCTTTATAGGGTCCAGCGTCTTGAATAATTAGTTCAGCATACAGATTGAATAGATTTGGTGAATAATACCAAATTGTTCTGATTTGAAACCATTCAGTGTTCCTTTGTTCTTATAGCTGCTGCTTGATATAGGTATAAGTTTTACCTGAACATAATTAAGTGTTCTGGGATTCTCATTCTTAATGATGGCTATATCAGTATCCAGCCAAGCAGTAGGCAGGTCTTTAAAGTGGATAGTAGCCCTCTGAAGAGCATGCTCAATGGAACAACCAATTCTCTGAGATCCAATGGGCACCATTTGCCCAAAAACAAAGTTCAGGAAACAGAAAGATGGGCAGCTGGAAACTGGGCAGCAAGGGAGGATAATTATACTCAGGAGATTGCAGTTAATGCCACAAAACCCAGTGTGTGCAGATGGTTAAAAGGCAGACTAAACTGCCCTGTGAACTTGCACCCAAACCACAATAAAATACTTCAAAAAAATTTTTTAATGGCATTAGTCCTGTGTTTACATGCATGGAATGTCTGATGTTCAGTAAGCTACCCTCCTTGTCTCTGTGTCAGTTTCTCAGCTTTAGCACCGTTATCCTAATTCTGTGGCCATCGTGTCACTACTGGGAAATAACATATGTGTAGAAAACCAGAAACAGGCCTAGCTAGGTATTTGTGAGAATAACTGAATGAACAAGTGTCTACAGACCTTGGCATCACTGAGGAATCAGGGGTTTGGGTGGGTCTATGTCAAACGCATGCAGTGCGGTATTAGGGGATGTGGAGGTTAATTTTTTGGTTTGGCTGTTTTAGTCATCTTATGTGATGCTGTCTGTATTCACTAACAACACAGCTTCCACACCAGTAATTTGCCTTTGTTTCTGTTCTGATGAGTCTGTCCCTTTGCTCAGCCAAATAGGACAGCCTAAAGGTAACTTGGTGAGGTTGTTTGGCCTCAGTTTGGGGTTTGTGAATTGACCAGTTGTGGCTTTATTTCCTGTCAGAAATAAAGGTCAAAACCATTTCTCAGGCTTGTCTGCTTCCTTCTCCAGCAGAATGGAAGGTGGACGCTACCATATTGTACACTTCTCCCAATTCATATATGTGTCCAGAGTCTGTTATCATGAATGGCCTTTCTTTTTTTTTTTTTCTTCTTTGAATTTTTTTCTTTTTTTTTTTAATTGGGAAAAAAATATTGGGGGTACAAGGAGGTGAGGGTTGGGGGCAGAAGGGTGAGGATGGGCCAGGATGCAGTTGCAGAGCTGCACAGTTTAGTCGGTGCGGGGAGCAGGTGAAGGAAATGATGAGGGTCCAGAGGGGACCAGATACTACAGAGGAATGACAGGCATTTTCCAATGGTAATTAAACCAACTGTCT
>NW_006399893.1:8644216-8645724 GCF_000299155.1 Elephantulus edwardii
TTGGCCTGTCCAATACATAGGTAATCGTCTTCTATGGCCTGTCCAAGGAGACCCAAACCTGCAGATGGTGGTCATGCATCCCATTCCCCACCTCCTATGCAGGCAGCCAGCGGGGCGCGCCCCCGCCCCCAGCGCAGGAGGCCTGTGGGAGGCACGCGGCACCCCCAGAACAGGCGGCAGTTGGGGGCGCACCCCCCACCCCCACCCCGCCGCATGGGCGCTCGGCTGGTGTGCGGCCCCTCTTGTGTGGGTGGCCTGCAGGTGCCTGCTTCCCCCACAGACGCCATCCTGGATCCGAGAATTCTCTCCAGACCAGTCCACCTTGCGGCAGTGTGGTGGCTTCACTTTACCAGTCTTGAGGATGGCCGGTGCCCAGCATCCATCCTGGGTGAGGGAATCCATTCGTTCTGGCTGTGGAAGCCTCATGGAGCTGCAGCGGCTGTACGGCAGCAAGGGTTCTGCAGCGGGGGGCTGGGAGCCACGAGACTCACCCATTTCTCCTTGGGAATCCTTGAATTTCTGTTGTTGAGCCTTGATCTTCACTGAGGGCCAGTCATCAACTGTTTAATTGTTCCAATTATCAATAAGCCGAGGGCTGTGGAAGGCCATAATGGCCCTGCTTTATGTGGTTCACTGCTCCCGCAGCTCACCATGCTGTCTCTGCCTCTGCTGCCATCTTGGATCTATGAATGGCCTTTCTAACTCAAGTTCAAATAGCTGAATCTTTATATTTCAATATATATTTTAAAATATATTTAAATTTCTTTTCTAATTCTGATTTAACTGTGGGTTATTAAGCATACCTAGAACAATAAATCTAGAATGGAAATTTTTATTATCTTCCAATTTAACAATAATTAAGCTCCTTTCAAAAAAAAAATCAGAACATACTAGAGAATATAATGCTAAAAAATACAATGAACTTGATCCATAAGTGACTGTAGATAGACCTTGTTGCACTTTCAAGATGTTATTTGCACATCAGTAATCGCTATGGATTAAGGGAAGAAGATTGTGAGAATGTTGTAATGGTGGTTCAGGTTCAGTGGTAGAATTCTCACCCCTCACTCAGGAGATCTGAGTTCAATTCCTGG
This sequence comes from Elephantulus edwardii, assembly GCF_000299155.1. Taxonomy (NCBI): domain Eukaryota; kingdom Metazoa; phylum Chordata; class Mammalia; order Macroscelidea; family Macroscelididae; genus Elephantulus; species Elephantulus edwardii. The sequence goes on from NW_006399893.1 coordinate 8,645,311, forward strand.
CCAATGTATCTCGTGCCCAGTTACCACTCCCTTGTTAGTGAAGCCTTTCATGTTACTATGGTGCTTTGTGGTTCTCAGTGGATCTTCCAGACTCAGGTGGACTAGGAAGAAAGAACTAGCTATATACTTCAAATATCAGTCAGTGGAAAAAGGCGCTGTGGATTGTAGTGGTCCGATCACTGTGTGCATGGGGTTGCTCTGAGTTCACTGTAGCTTGCAACAACATGGCAGGATGCTAAGTAATGTGTTTTGGGGCCCCCCGCCACATTATGCTGAAAACTAGAAATAATGTAACTCATTGCCAAACTTGCATTTCATAGTGTTGTTGTTATGTGCCGTCGAGTCGTTTCCGACTCATAGCGACCCTATGCACAACAGCCCTAAACCCTGCTCTATCCTGCGCCAACCGCACCG
>NW_006399893.1:8646781-8663569 GCF_000299155.1 Elephantulus edwardii
GCAGTTCTCTGCTGATGTGCTGTTCTAATCGTTTTTGGATGATCTTCAGTAGAATCTTGCGTGCATGTGAAATCAATGACACTGTTCTGTAGTTTGAATTTATTTAGCAGGCTCAGGCCTAGACCTTTTATAAAGAAGCCCTAGTGGTGCCGTGGTAAAATAGCTGACCTCTACCTGAAAGATCTTTACCTTTTAGCTACTCCTCAGGGTAATGATATGACTCTGCTTCCACAGTTTTCACAATTTTGGAAATCCCTTGGGGCAGTTGGATGTGCCCTGTAGAGCTGCTGTGAGTGGAAATTGACTGGAGATGGCCGGTTTGGTTTAAGTGTGGTGATGTCCCTTATAAATGAGTCCTGTCACCCTTATCAGATGTGTTCTGCTTAGGACATGCCTGTGAGCAGTACCCGACAGTGCCATTTTAGAAACGTTTGAGATGCACTATTTTATATACTAAAGAGAGAGAAATTTAAATGATCTATGTTTTCTTTTACAGATCTGAAGAAGACTTTGGCTGTGTTACTGGATAACATTTTGCAGCGCATTGGCAAGTTGGAGTCGAAGGTGGACAATCTCGTAATCAATGGCACAGGAACAAACCTGACCAACACCACCACAGCTGTGCCCAGCCTGGGCGTGCTTGAGAAAATGAATGTGGCAGGTGAGATGGCAAGTCTGTGCCCTTTCGTGGAGTCAAACTGCACCTTGGAAAAATGGAAAGGAACCGACAATAGTTTGTTATTGTTGTTGTTATTTTTCATCGAGTCACCTGCAACTTACAGTGACCCTATGCAAAACAGCTCTGAAACCTCCCTGTCCTGAGCCAGTCTGACTCTGACCCACCTACCCCATAACCCCAATAACCCCAATTACTGTGTCAATTCAACACATCCAGGGTCTTCCTTATTAGTAAGATATAAATCTGGTAAGATTGGTATAACTATAAAGCTAAATTTAAATTTACTTTCAAATAACATGTTAAAATATTTTTATGGTCTCATCATGATGTGCAGTAGTTGTTGGTTTCTAGGATGCACTTATCCATAACAAGCTTCTGAAATGACTTTTGGTGAGATAATTCATAAAGTTTGGACAAAGGAAGTACAGAGATTATGCAGATCATATAACAGAGTTCCTTCATTCTTTCTACTTCTATTAAACAGTTTCAAACTTGGGTGATATTTAATGTTTCTCTGTTCTTCTTGTTTGTATAAAGAGGTGGAGTTTGTGGAGGTGGCTATATCTAACCTTTACCAACTCACAAAGAAGAACTGTCCCCATCAATAGCATCAACAACATAAAAGCAATTCCCTTGAGGTTAGACATATTCTCTTTTTTTATTTTATTAAATTTTATTAGTTTTAATGAACATTTACAGGGATTTTGGGTTTTCATTCCTTCATTGCTGCACCATTCTCTCTACCCTCCTCCCCAGTTTGTTCTTCTTCCCCACCATCCGAATGTCTGTTTTAATTGTCCAATTCCCACAGTGCTTGTCAAAGTCAGTTCTGATTAATCTCCTTTGTCAGTGTGTCCTTTGCCATTCCCTATCACTCCTCCCTGAGAGAGACTTCACCCTGATTCATAAGGAAAAGGGGATGGCGTATTGTCTTAGCTACTTCCTGCTGAAAAGGGATGCTGTGGGTTTCAGGGTGAAGATCTTCTCTCACTACTCTGAAGGGCCCCTTTGGCAGTAGGAAACACATAGACTATTATGGAGATTGATTTTGGAATTTAGATGCACTGTTATTAATTGTGCTTAGCCGTACATGTTCATATCCCTGAAGATGTATCATGGGGGGGTTGCAACCTAGAAGACACAAATTTAACTAACAAGTTATAAGTACATGAGTCAAAAATTATGGAAAAGTAAAAGAAAAGATTCTTTCATTGTTTTACAAACCCTCCCCCAGGTCCCCTCCACCGTGTAGCCCTGCTTCTGTACCTCTTTTTTCCTCATCTTAACACCTGTCTTACCGCTTTACTGGGTCCATAATCTGATACAGAAGCTCACAAGCCACACCAAACTATATTTGGGAAGTGAAAAGACCATAATTCAGGTTCATAGCAGAATACAGTCAGGACAACTTCCGAAATGTACTTCTAGGCATCTCAGCCTCGAGCCTCGCATCTTTAGGCCAGTGTTACAAAGTTCTCAGTCCTACCAGTTGTGGCTCTCTCCTCCACAATCCTCTGATAAACTTGAGCAAAAGCCTCTTAGCTCTGGTCTGGTCGTGTAAAAGTCACAAGATCCACTCTGTCTCATTTCAGGTCTCTGGTTTTCTGTTGTGGCTGGTATGGCTGTTGCGCCCATAGGCCCTAGTCTCTGGCACAGGAGTCCTTGGTCCTGAAGGAAGTATTACATTCATTTGCTTCTTCTTTGCTGGCAGTGAGGCTTCTCCTTTGCTGCTACTGGATCCACCTCAATTTAATGGCATGGCAAACCAATCCTCTTGTGAATCAACTCACGCACCCTGTTTATATATTCCTGCTCATCCACACTGCAAAGTCAAATTCAATGCCTGGGAATGCCATTTGAACACTAAGCCCTTAGTGCTACATTGTTAAAGAAGATGCACTTTTGCAGAAAATGCCTGTACTAGCTTCCATTGAATTGACTGCCACTCACAGCGACTCCAGAAGTATTAGAGCAGAATTGTGCTCCATAGCTTTTGGTTGACTTTTGATAAGTAGATCACCAGGGCTTTCTAACAAGATTCCTCTGAGTAGACTTGAACCTTCAGTCTTTGGATTAGCAACCAAATGAGCTAACCATTTGTACTAACCAGAGACTTCTATATGTATGTAGAGAAATATTAATTCTGGCAGTGCTGTTTAGGAAATAAAATTATCTCTGTTCAATCTTAGTTCAAATTCATAGTTACTCAAGGACAGCCTCATACTGTCCTATTTATGAGGAATTTTTGTATACTTTCTCTTTTTTATCTTTTTAAAAAAATTTCTACTAGTTTATTTATAAAATTCTAATAAATTGTTTTCAAGAACAAATTCTTTCCATTTCCCTCACCCCCCAATCCATCAAGTTGTACAACCCCATGATTAATCACCTCCTTCCCTTGCATATCCTTATATCTCTACTTCCAACCTCTCCTACCCCTCTTGAATCCTTATACTCATTCTACGATAATGGATTTATGCAATATTTATCCTTGTGGGACTGAGTTAGTTCACTCATCATAATGCTCTCACGTCCCTCCCAAGTTAGGTAATAATTTACAGAATCATTGCTCCTACATGCTGCATAGTATTCCATTGTGTGAATGTACCATGATTACTCTGTCCATTCATTTGTGGTTGGACATTTAGGCTGTTTGCGTGTTCTTGTGATGGTGAATAATGCTGTTACAAACATTGGTGTAAAAATCTACATTTGTGCCTCACTGGCAATAAGAGGGATGCAAATCAAAACCACAGTAAAGTACCATCTCACGCCAGTAACACTGGCAAAGTTTAACAGGGAAGCAAGTAATAAATGTTGGAGAGGATGTGGCAAGAAAGCAATAGTTGATGGGATTGTAAAATGATACAACTATTCTGGAAGGCCGTTTTGTACTTCCTCAAAAAGCTGTACATAGAAATTCCGTATGACGTAGCTATTCCACTACTTGGAATATAACCTGAGAAAATGAGAATTTAGGTACACTTTCTTTTTGAAACTGGAATCATAGACAAGAGGAGAAAAATGGGTGAAACACAAACATCAAAACATTTACAGCTCACATGGAACCCCAACTGCACTGTCTATGGACAGAAACATAGGTCTTTGTGGTTGAGTCAGGACTCACCATTAGAGTGGTTTTTGTTATATGCCATCGAGTTGCTTGTGACTCATAGCAACCCTGTGTACAACAGCTCTGAACCCTGCTCTATCTTGAACCAAACTCATGGTCTCTGAAACACCTACCCCCATTAACCCCAGTCACTGAGTCAGTCCATCTCATCCAGGCTCTTCATCTCCTGTGCTGTCCTTGCCCAAATTATGTCAGACAAAGCTTCAAAATCCTTGCCTCCAAGGAGCAGCCTCTCCAGGACAAATCTGTTTGGGCTCCTTAGCAGTCCACGGTATATTCAGTACACTTCTCCAGCACCACAACTCAAAGGCATCAATCCTCCTCTGTCATCCCTAGTCATTGTCCATCTGATGCATAGCGAGTAATTGCGAAGACCCTGGCCAGAATCAGGCATACTTTAGACTCTAGACTGACATCATTGTTCCTCTGTACTCTGGAGATGTCTCTAACAGCACACTTTCCCAATGCAGTTCATCTTTTGATTTCCTGGCTGCTGGTACTGAGAGTGTTGATTATGGAACCAGGCAAACTGAAGGTGTTAACACTCTTCACTGTCTGTCATAATGCTGCCAGTTGGCCCAGTGGTGAGAATTTAGGGAAACAGCTGTCATTTCCTGAGCAGGACATAGGACAAAGTGTTGAGTTTAGGTACTTCTGGGTAAATGGCATGACTGTGCTTAGTTCTAGTAGCTGATATCCAGATTCTAATGGATGAAGTAAGAAGTTGGGTTACTTTTGGAATTTCCAGAATCTAGGTTAGTACACTTTTTGTCTTGTTTGTCATTCCCTCTTTCTTACACAAATGCACAGATTTAGGTGGGAGAGGTTTTTTTTGTTTCCCACCTCCTGGTGTCAAAACATTTAATTGCTTCACATTAAACAAACTTCTTGTGTGTGTGTGTGTGTGTGTGTGTGTGTGTGTGTGTGTGATATCCTTTGCCCTTAAGCAAGTTGGAAATTACAAAATATATTTCAGATAATACAAAGTATCTAACCAAACAAAAGTATTAAAAATAACTTTTTAATTATAGCACAGATGCAGTGTCATCTAGGCCATAAATCCCGTTTTCCCTGCAGTTTCCAGCAGCTTCTGTAATTAGACAAGAACGCCTCCCACAGAGTTGAGTTGCTTATTAATAAATGGAACCCAGGCCTCTGCAGTTTTGCTCCACAACCCCTGTCCCCCAGTAGCAAATACAGTTGGAAAGGCTCCATCCAATTGTACAATGGTTCTGCATGATCCTGTTGCCCGAGGTGGGGTGTTGTGCCTTCAGCTTTGTCCCCACACAGTCCCTTTGTCCTGTAGTTTGCTGTTGTTGGTTACCATTGGTTTCTACTCATTGTGACCCTAAGTGTGCAGAATAGAACTGGTCTATAGCATTTTTAAAGATGGGCCCGCCAATTCAAAAGCACGTTGCCTGTCGTCTTTGGGTGTGTTCAAACCCACAGCATTTTAGTAGTATTGAGCATGTAACCATTTGCACAGCCCAACTGCTCAAGTGTCCAGGGAAGCATTCCTGAGGTCATTGTCATGTCCTTTGGCTTCCTCATGGTTTTCCCACCTGGACTCTAAGTCTCAGGGCAAAGGATCCTGGATGCACCTCAAGGATGGAATGGGAGGGAGCTGATGACCACTTCTTTGGAATGGGATCCTTGCCCAGCCCTGTGTTGAGCTGATTACTCAGTAAAACAAATAGGTCTTGAGCACATTTGCTAGGTCATTGGCCTGAGTGGAGCGCCATTAGATGTTCCATTGTTGTTGTTTTTAGCTGTCAGCTTGTTAATCCCCTGTTCATAATGATGTGTCAGGGTCGGATCTTTGTGACAGCTATGATGTTCACTGGCTCATTTCTTAAAGTAGATAAACAGACTTGTTTTTCTTATTCTTAATATGAAAGAATTACTAAAACTTGCTCAGCATCATCCTCACACCACTCAGGTCTCCACTGACCAGCAAGTCATTTTCTGTGCAAAGATGCATTTTCTGGGGAACGAACCAGGTCTCCTGCAATGGAAGATGGAAATTCTACCACTCGCTTAGACTGAAATGCCATTCAGACTCAATTCAGACTTACTGGCATGGCCTTGGAATCTACACTTAGCTGCCTTTCCATCGAGTTTCTGAGACTATAAACTGCACAAGAGGAGATTGTCCATCTTTTTCTCCCTCGGAGCTGCTGGTGGATTTGAACTGCCAGAAGGAGGGGCCATTGGATTACCAGAGCAACTTCCTACAGACTGTTCCACTAGTGCTCCCTAAAATGCCAAACTTGGTGCTGTCAAAGTTGGAACTGACTCCTAGCTGACCTTTAGAAGGTTTCCAAAGGCTGTAAATCACAAGGGAAGAGATTGGCTATCTTTCTCCTGTGGAACAGCTAGTGAATTTTAACTGCTTTCCTTTAGGTTGGCAGCCCAACTCCTTACCTCATAGGTTGCCAGAGCTCCCTAAAATACCTTTAGCTTTATTTTAATAATAAAAACCAGAATATTTTGTTTGGTGTTAAGGTTTCACTTTCTTTTTAGGAAATGAGATCACATTTAGTGTGTTAATGCCTTTAATAATTAATCTTATTCAGACTTTTTGGCACGCTCTCGTGTGTGTGTGTGTGTGTGTGTGTGTGTGTGTTAGAAAGAGAGAGAGAAGGGGAGAGAAAGAGAAGAGAGTCAGTCTTCTGTCTTCAAGACTTTTGCTAACTGAGCTGGGAGTGACTGTGGAGGACTTCTGGAGCAGGGTGGATTTGTGGACGGAAGAATTGCTACAGAGGGCCTCATGGAGGAGACTTTAGATGGATTGTGACCCAGAGAACACTGTGAAGGGAGAAGGGATATGACCATTTAGCAAGCATCTTCTGAATACCATGTACTGTATAGTATACATTGTTCTTGGCCTTCAGAGATGCAGAGCTCTACCTAGGCCTTCATTTAGTTTTCCGGAATCTCTGAAAAGTGATTTGACAGATTCTGTTGAATTCACGTCCTTGTCCAAGTTGATCATTGACGCTAAAATTCTCTGTTGCTCAGCTGAAGACCTTCTAGTGACATGTGGCAGTTGTTGTTTTTGTTGTTGATTGCTGTCCAGTCGGTCCCTACTCATAGTGACCCTATGAACAAAAGACCTGAAGCCTCTCTGCAACTATCATTGCTTATCAGAGTTCATAGAGTTTCCAAAGGCATATTGTTTAGGAAGTGGATGACACTCCTGCTTCCAAACCTGTCTTAAACTGGGAGCTCCACCAAACACTGTCCACCATGGGTAATTATTATGACATTTGACACCCCAATGGCACAAGGTTCAGCATCACAGCAACCCCAGGTTACCTCAGTACAGCATATTGACAGAAGAGTTCTGTACCACCTAGAAGAATGTTCCTTCAAAATAGAATAACAACTGAATTTTAAATACAGAGGCTCTCCCTGAAGTTTTGTTGACTCTAAACAAGAGACTTAAATAAAAAACAACCAATATAGTAGGGTGTTATGTGCCATCGAGTCACTCACTGACCGGTAGGGAACCTATGTACAGCAGCTCTGAACCCTTCCCTGTCCTGAGCCATTCTCACTAATTCTGACACACTAAACCCCATTGCCCCAGACACTGTATCAATCCATCTCATCCAGGGTCTTCCTCTCCTGTGGTGTCCCTCCACCCTTCCGAGCATGATGTCTTTCTCCAAGGACTGGTCTGTTCTGGCCACGTGTCCAAAGAATGTGAGACAGATCTTCAAAATCCTAGCCTCCCAGGAGAGACTTGGTTTCACCCTCTCCAAGACGGACCTATTTGTTTTCTTGGTGGACCATGTTATGTTCAAGACGCTTCTCTAGCACCACAACTCGAAGGCATCGATTCTTCTTGTGTCATCCTTAGTCATTGTCCAGCTCTATGAAGCATAACAAATAATTCTGTTCTTATTCTTTCTATGTGTAAATCATTGCAAGTGAACGTGTCTTGAAAAACACATTACTATTTTTTTAATGAATCCCAAGGAATAATTGACAGTTCCCTGGAGTGTCGATAAAGCTATCTCCTCATCATGATCTGTGTCAACCTTCTGGTTGACATGAACTTTGTTGTGGAAGTTTGCCCCTTCTCTAGAGGTTCAAGATTGGTTATTTATTTATTTTTTTCCCAAGTACAGTAATGAATCTTATAATTATTTTTTTAACTTTACTTATATTGGTTTACATTCAAAAATCATATACATCTTGTTTATTTACACTGTGTTTCATTTAAATACATGTGTTTTGTGCGTGCCTCCATTCACACTGTGTGATTGTGTATATCTTGTCATTTAACCAGCATATATTTTGAAGTGGTTTGCTGTGTTGTAGATTAGGCTCTGGAACTGAGAAACCCCTATTGCTGCAGAGCTGACTGACAAGCCCTGTGTTTCAGGGTGGAGCTGTGCTCCTGAGGCCTTCAGAGGCTGACCTTTTAGAAAAAGATTCCCAGGCCTTTCTTCTGAGGTGCCCCTGGGTGACCTCCAGCAGCTGAGTGCATTGACTGTTTGCAGGTCACAGGGATGCTTTCAGCGTGTGCTGCTATTGTTGCTAGGTGCCGCAGGCCTCTCATAGCAGTCCTATGTGCTACAGAACGCAAGCTGCCTGGTCCTGGGCCCTCCTCACACTGCTGTGCTTAGGCCCATTCCATCTCGTTCCGGGCCTTCCTCTTATTCATTGACCACTATCGAGCATGGGGTCCTTCTCCAGAGACAGGCCCCACCTGATGGCATGCTCCAGGTATGCAGGCTCCCCCTCCTCGCCTCCAAGAACCATTGAAGGGTGACAAAACCAAGAGCAGGAGCTGCAGCTTGTGCTTCTCCTTCCTCAGTGACTCTCGAGCAGCTTTTCTGCCCTTTGGTTTGTAACCATGCTGCTGGCTCATAGACCTTTTTTGACATTTTAGGCAGGAAAGACTCCACTGTGGGAGAGAGATCATTTTTATGATGAGAGAAGTTTCTCCCCTCCCTCCCTGCAGTAAAACATGTGGTAATTGCTCACAAACGTTTTCCCTGGTGTGTCTTTACTGCTTACCCTGGTGTCTTACTGCTTGCTGATGTTTCTGATTGCTTACTGGTATGTCTTACTGCTTGCTAATATATCTTCTGGTTGGCTATAAACTGCTTCTGAATTGGGTACCATTGGAGGTGAAGGAGTCCCTGAATTTATTTTAATGTTAGGGTCAGTCCTGCATGTGTGTAGGTTTCCTTTGTTTTGCTCTTTAGCTGTGTTCTCTGTGGCATTTTCTCCAAATGACTTTTCTTTCCAAATTCATCACCAGTGAGCTTTTTGATTATGTGGAAGTGAACATGTCCCTTGAGAAATTTAGGTGGAAATGAACTTTATTAAAATCAGGAATCAAATTGAGCTGCATTGTTGAGCTGTTTATTTTGTTAAAGAGGAAAGGGAATCAAAGAAATGAGAAAGCAGATTGGAAAAAAAAATCCTCACACTTGAACCAGTCACACAGTAAATGAATGTCTCCTGGTTGACTCCCCAAAGGGTGCCTGCACGCCTTTGTCAAAATTGTCTGCTTTCAGAACAGTGTTGTGGTTTGGGGAAAGGCTGATTTTTGCCCTTCTCTGGTTTTGTGATCTTAAGTAAGAAGAGGGAATAGGACCGAGTCTGGTCCTGTAATTTTTGTTATGCACCTAATATGAGGGAGAAGTTTGGGGAATAGCTATGTGATCGTGGAAAAGCATGTCTCCAGAGATCAGATAGGCAATCTGCTTTACCTTGTTTTTCCTGTGGTGTTGAGTTCAAGCCCTACCTGTGGAATTGTGGTGGTGTCATGTACTGCCCAGCTGGATCAACCCATAGCTCACCCTCCAGCAAGTTTCCAGGGGCAGTAAATTTCACTGGAGGAGATTGCCCATCTTTCTCTCACAGAGTATCTGGTGGAGTCACACCATGTGCCTTTGTGTTGGCAGCACAGTTCCATACCATTGGGGTGGAGAGAAAATCATAGATACTGCTCTCAGGAATTTACAGCTTTTGGCTTCACCACTACCAGGTGTTTTACCATATAGCTCTTGATTTCTGGTGATGGGCGTGTGCTTGGCAGGGGGACTTGCTAGCTCATGTCCCTCTCTCAGACTTCAGCGGACACCACTCAAGAAGCAGGGTCTTCTCATTGGTCATGGCCGAGCTTCCCAATGACGATGCCCTTGGTAACACCATAAAATGTGGTTGCAACACTTGACTATAATGTTTTAGAGGATGCTGTCTATTACTACTCGGGGAGAGATTTGTTGTCTATTTGTCTCTCTGTATGAATTTGCTGCTTATTTATACTGCCCGTGCCCAGTTATTGAGAGTCAGCATGAGCTGAACAACTGGCCAGCACTGGCCATTTGCTAAAAGCTGAAATGTAATGACAGTGACCCCTTTGTGCTAGGAGTGCTTACAATTACAAGGTCAGTTGGGAAAGGCAGTCACAAAATCGAAGGTGCACATACAGTTTAAGTGGCTATTTTCTGGTATTTAGTCTAAAATTGAGCATTAGGCAGCCCTGTGTTTCCCAAACATGAGTTGTAACAGCATATCTGGCATTTGGGACTCAAGTGCAGTATATTTACATGTGGATGCTATTCTTAAAAAAGACAACCATACTTATTATTCTCACCATCTGAAATTGCACATGAAGAATGTCCCCAGGTCCAGGATTTGCATTTGAAAATGCCAGTCCCCCCTCCTTCACCCTTCGTGCTGCTAATGGACCTTAAAATTAAGTTGCGCTCCTGTGGTTTCTTTGTGGGTGTATCTGCATTTTCAGTTGTGTGATGAGCACCTGACCTTTCCAGTCCCGGGCCAGCCATGGTCTCAGCGGCCTGGCTCCACTGGGCCCGATGTTGGCCAGTCAGGAGGACCCCAGATGCTGTCAGGGGAGAGGAGAGCAGACTGCAAGTGAGACAAGACTTAAGGGTCATTTCTTAAGTTGAGCAAGAAACAAAATATGCCCCTCCTGTTTACCTCTTGGCTTTCTGTTTCATTTTCAGCAAAATCAGAAGTAAATATTTAGATTGTTACTGTTTACTGTCAAGTCAGAACCAACCCATAGCTGACCCAGCGGGTTTTCAGAGGCAGTTTAATCTCGCAGGAGTAAATTTCCCATCTTTATTCTGTGGAGCTGCTGGCGGATTTGAACCTTGTGCCTTTGGGATGGCATTACAGCTCCATCCAAAATTGTGATTTTGATATTTTCATAGGAGAAAAAAAAAGAAATACATGTCACTGTTCATCTGTATTTTCTACTTTGCATGTATGATTGAGGTGTTTGGACTTTCTTGTTTGAGAAAGAAGGCAAGCACTACTCAGAAGAAGTTATGCTAAAATTGGGGATAGTATGTCTAGAGCCACAGCTCTCTACTGAAGGTAATTTTAGCCTCTTCCCCTGTCCCTGAATGCATTGGCGATATCTGGGGACCATTTTGATTGTCACAGCTGAGGTAGTGCTCTTGGGTAGGTGGCAGAGAAGCTGCTAAGAACCCTACAATGCATATGTCAATTGACAACTTCCCTGGCTAGAGTATTGACTTTGGGTGGCTGAGAAGCCCTGATCCTTAAGGAAGGTTTGGTCTCAGAACTAATTCCCGCTTGTTGTCAGTCTTAGAAGGTGCCGGGGCTTCGGGATGTCCTTCCTCACCAGCAGACACGGAAAGATCCTTTCCCTCTTCTCAGTTCTAGGTCGCCATTGACTCAGTGCTGATTGGTTTTATTTTTTTGTCTTCCCCCCATCAATTCTTTTTAAATTTATTTTAATAAAAGTTTACAGAGACTTTGGATTTCCATTCATTCATTGTTGCACTTTTCTCCCTGCCTATATTCCCCATCCCCAGGTCATTCTTTTCTTTGAAAAGTAAAAGAAAAATTATTTCATTGTTATACAATCCCCCCCACCCACCCAAGTTCACTCCACTATGTAGCCTTTGTTCTGGACTCCTGTCACAATAATAATACCCAATCATATATCCCTTTGAAACAGTTTTGTCCCTCATCTGTTTCAATGCAGTATACATTTTTAAACCTATCTTTCTCAGTCTCCCCCCAACCCCGATGTGAGTCTAATTTTACAGCAGTGGCACTATGCAGTAATTGTCCTTTTGTGACTGAGATATTTTATTCAGCATAACGTCCTCCAGGGTCACCCATTTTGAAAAATATTGCATAAATCCCTGTTTTTTCAATGCAGTGTAGTATTCCATTGTGTGACTATACCACAGCTTCTCTATCCTTTCGTTTATTGATGAACACTTGGGCTGTTTCCAACTCATTACTATTGTGAACAAAGCAGCAGTAAACATGAATGTGCATATATCCACTTGGGTGGCTGTTATGGTTTCTTTAGGTTATATTCCCAGTAGTGAAATTACTGGGTTTTAAGGTGCTGATCTTTCAAAAGTAGAGACTACTTTTTCTTCCAAGGCCCCTTGGGATAAATTTGAGCCTCTCTGTCTCAGTTAGCATCTGAACACGTTAACTATTTATACCATCCATGGGCTTCCGCTTCTTCCCAAGGCTGTTTCCGTGCCTCTCCCACCCCTTTCAGTCTGATGTGAGACCTCCAAGGACAGAGATTTTATGAACTCTCTGTAGATGGATTATATTAGGATCCTGACCTTACGAAACTCCTCTATTGGCCTTAAACCCGCCCCTTTTTGGCACTCTTTGTGTTACTCCTGCTTATAGAGAGGGCAGTTATTTTCCTTTATGAAAAAGCCTTTAATTCAAAATAATGATGGCAAAATAGAGTGTGAATTTAAACTGTGGAATATTTTATATTAAAAAAGATCTCCGTTTTATTATTTTTAGGCAGAGTTTATAATTATGAAGATATGAGAGAGTCAATGAAGTAAGTTAGGGAGTACAAGAGAGGTCCTTAAAGATCTCCTTTAGAGCATCAACTTTCCCACACAGCGTATTTATTTAACAAGGCAGGTGAACAAGGCAGGTGATGAGTCTGAGAAGAGAGGCAGGCTAGAACCCCATGACGGAGCCACGGGGCCTCAGTTCTGTCCTTGCATTTTTGTATGCTTTGTCTTCCTCCTGGAATGTCCTTTCAGACTCATTTGAAGGACTGTCTCTCCTAAGGAGTCATCCTGGGCAGCCCCACCCCGACTTTTTTTTTTGTGCCTTTGCTGTGTGTTCTCACCATCACTTTGTGTACTTGCAGACATGTTAACTCTTCTGCTCTCCAATCAGGCTTAAAGCTCCGCAAAGATAATGGACAGTATTTTATACTTGACTTTTAAATTGAGGACCTGGCTAGGCGCCTGCCAGAGAGTAGGTCTCCTTAAGTGTCTATCAGATCATGTATTGTCTTCCCTCTTTTGGTCACATGGTTTGCCACCCGCTGTGGATGGAGCTTTTATGAGGACAACTATTATTAGTACAAGGTATCTGTACCTGTCTTTTGCTTTTTTTAAAAAAAAATTTCTTTTTTTTTTACAGGGATTGTTTCTGTAGTTTGCTTTTGCCTCATTTTGATGGTATACACTTTTGAGATTTTTGAAGACACTAGAAGTTAATTGTTTCTTCATTACCAAAAAAAAGGGGACATTCTTTTCCTTTCCTGATACTTTTTGACAACTAAGATTCCATCATGAGATAAATTTACTTGGTTGTGTTTCTTTGGTGGCTAATTATAAAAATATAAATAGGATTAAAAGAACTTCTAGACACCTACACCATGTTAGCAGGGGCTCTGAATAAATCTTGCAGGGGAAAAAAAAAGAGGGCACCAGCAATTTTAGTAGTGCATTTGGACTAATTACTGGCCTTTCAAGAAATATAGGTTTTCTTGTTTGTTTTTAGTTTGAAAAAGTGAGAATACATATTCCCTCTGTGGAATGCTGTTCTTCACAGCTGCCTGGTTGGACAGCAGTTGGGAGATTAGTAGTGGAGTGTGTACAGGCTTTATTGTTGTTTGGGAAAGTTCCTCAGAACAGGGATCAGTGATAGGACACACTAAAATTAGATTTGTTTGTTTTAATCAGAAGGCAGCAGATCCCACTTGCTCTAATTTGGCTTAATGAATTATGTGTATACAGCCGTGAGATGAGTTTACATATGGTATTGATTCAATAGACATTTCACAGTGAACGTGCAACATATGCTTCCCCTCAGATATAGTCCATGCTGCTGTGCCATCCTACCTGTTTTCTGACACAGACTCCAGTAAATCTATTCTAGAGCCGGGGCTGAAGGATGAAGAGACATTTCAGCATGGCTTCTCTTCGGGTAGCGGTGGTGGATGCAGCTCTCCATGCTTCTGAGGAGGGTTTTTTTTAATTTGGGAGGGTTGTGGGGTTTTGAGGAATTTTCTTTTAAGCTGTGCTTCTGGCTTTGCATATCTACATTTAGATGGTCTGAGTAGATCCTTATATCCCAGAAGGTAAAGGCTAAGCTCATCTGTAGCAAAGGTAAGTCTGAAAAGTCATCTTCTTTGAGCTTTAAAATGAAGACAAGACCACATTGCAGGACAGATGGCCTGTTAGGTGTGTGCTGGAGTGGGGCTGAGCTGCCCCCCCAGTCGAGGCAGAATCTCCCTCCTTCACCCTTGGCTAGACCGAGGCTCCGAGTGCGACCACAGCCCCAGGTCCATCATGTGGAGCTGTGGGCACAGCTGCCACACAGCCCGCAGGGAAGCAGCAAGCATCCGATTGACAGAGGGTTTTAAGCTCTATTTGTGTTTGCCTTGTCAGAGTTGGACAGCTCCACCATTAGCTGGTTTTAAGCTGTCTTTATGTTTCATGTCGGTGAGCTTTCTGAGTCAACATTTACAATGGAGACGTGCTCTTACCTTCATGCAGCTAGAGACAGGCCTGGGAAATGGTGATTGTGCGAGAGCCGCAAATGAAGGTCCTGTGAAGGATTTGTGCTACAGCTGCCCTGTTGGGCAGTCAGTTGAGAAGCAGCAGGTTGTGATTCAATAGACACCCTGATATTTGACCCTGTGGGTTGACACCCAAACCTTGCCATCTCCTAGTGCCGTGGTTAAGTTCGGTTTACAAATTCAGCCTTGAATCATAATAAACAAGGCTGGTTTGCTCACCTATACGCTGCTGCCTTTGAGTTGATTCTGGCTCAGCAACTCCAGGTACGTCAGAGTTCAGCTGTGTTCTGTCGGCTTCTCAGCGGTGTATTTTTCTGTGGAGGCTACCAGACCTTTGTTTGTGGTAACTCTTGGTGGACTTGAACCTCTGACAACTGAGTGCACTAACCATGTACACCACCCACCTGTGACTCCTCATCTAGAACATGGAAGCGTGGTCTGCAGCATCCACCTTGAGCTGGTTTTAAGCTGTCCTTATGCTTCATGCCTGTGAGCTTTCCGAGTCAACATTCACAGTGGAGACTTTATTCTTGCCCTTGTGTGGTTTGAAATGGGTCCTGGAACCAGTAATTGTGGAAGAGCTGCTATATCCCAGCTCCCTTACTCACTCCAGGCATTTTACTTCCCATCACTGATCTTCAGCTTTATTTATAGTACAAGGGAGGTTGTGTAGCCACAGCGTGCTCACAGGCTCACTAGGATGTGGTGTGACAAGAGAAAGCCTGCATATGTGTGTACAGAGCTCCTGGGTCATTGGCTCGTTCTCCGGAACTACTGACAGCCCTCTGGGATTGACATTGTGTGACAAGGGCGGAGTCTCATGTGTGATATAGCAAATCCTGGTGTTTTAGAGCCAGCACCGAATGTCTGGATGCCAGGCCTATGTTGGGCCATGGAAACACAGCCCGTTAAGAAACTGGAGCTCCTGTTGTGAATGGAGGCTCCTTCTCTATGCAGGGGAGAAGGGCGACTGTTGACTACTAATACTTTCCTTGACCCTCCTTTTCTACTCTTTTCTCACTCTTTGGCTTCACCTGATCCCTAAGTCTGAGGAATGACCTTCAAAATCTGTTTCTATTAGTAGGAATGGGCAGAGAAGAGTTTCCTCTGTCATAGTGGAGGGCCTGTTGCTGTAGGACTGCCAGTCTGAGCAAACGCAGGCAGATCTGGAACTGGGCCCGACCCCTCACTGTGCCCTCTGTTCCAGGGGGAGGAGATTTCCTGTGCCATCATGCGCCTCTCAAGGGAAGACATTCATTAACCTGTCTAAACTTTATGCTAATAGGACTTTCTCAATAATTGTCTTCATTAAATTTGGCTAATAAGCAGCACAAGTTGCAGCAAGATTAGCAAGCATATAAAGTAAATATTTAAGACATTATTTCAGGGCACGTTTGGGGTTGGGACGTAGAGAAGATTCATAGAAGCTGGATCTGATAGTATCCGACATGGTATCTAAACCCAGCGGCCCGCTGGCTGGAGCTCTTCGCTTGGTGGTTTTCTGAATCCTGACAGGCAGGCAGGTGTCCTCCCCTGGGCAGTTGGTGACTTCAGTTCTCTTCTTCACCTTCGTGGCCTTTGTCAGACATTAGTAACATGGTGATGAAGATCAACAGCCTTGCCTGGATTTTGCACGAGGGCTCTGAGGATTAAGAGGTGGCTGCGGGCCCTGGGCTGTGCCCTGTGGGGTGAACAGGACAGGCCTTCCCTGTGGGCAGAGGGCCATTGGAAGGAGCCGAGTTGGCCAGGCATGCCCATGATGAGTGTGTGCCGTGACTTGGCCCTGGATGTGCTGAGACGGCCCAGCTGGTAATTTAGTTGTGGTTTTCATTTCTCCAGGTGTCAGTGACCCACAGCAGCCTTAATGCCTACCTTTGATTTTATGTGTCACTGGGTAGCATTTACTAAAGGAGCAAGGACATGTTTAAAAACAAGCTTCTATTTTTTTTGCTTTTTTTTTATTAAATTTTATTAGTTTTAATGAACATTTACAGAGATTTTGGGTTTTCATTCATTCATTGTTGCACTGTTTTCTCCACCCTCATTCCCAGTTTGTTCTTCTTCCCCGCCCTGTGTCTTTTTTAATTGTCCAATTGCCACAGTGCTTGTCAAAGCCAGTTCTGATTAATCTCCTTTGTCAGTGTG
>NW_006399893.1:8666614-8673504 GCF_000299155.1 Elephantulus edwardii
GATTCCATTGATCTATGTGTCTGTCATTGTACCAGTACCATGCTGTCTTGACTACTACGGCAGTGTAGTAGGATTTGAAATCAGGGAGTGGAGAGGTTGAGATTTAATTTAAGGAATTAGATCACACTATTGAGACAAAGACATCACTCCGGAAATGTGGAGGGTCAGAGGAAGAGAGGCAGACGATGATGGACACAGTGACTGTAACAGGGCTCTGGCATATCAGAGATCACACGGGTGGCAGACAAGAGGAACTCAGATCTGTTGTGCATAGGGTCACTATGAGGTATAGTTGACTCAACCTAACACTGTGAGGGGTTAATAAGTCCAAAGTCTGTGTCTGTTAACAGGGAGGATATACCTGCAGTCTTGTTCCTGAAATCTTTATGGCAGAGAAAAGAACAAGGGAGTGCTGGCAGAATGTCTCTTTGTCATTTAGCTGCAAAACACACCCTAGAGAGACTTTTTTTTCCCTCTCAGATCTTCAGCTGATTGCTTGGGGCACACCCCTGTTATGAACTGTAATCTGCTTTACTGACGACCAGCTGATTTACTTACAGGTAAACATGGCATCTTGACCAAACACGGGGACAGCACAGCCTACCTAAATTAACAAGTAAAATGAAACCTCACAGAGGTCAGGGCTTTCTTCTCTATTCTGTAGAACAGAAATGAGCTCATGAGGCCATTGGCCATATGAGAAAGTGCCTGTGAAGGAGAAGCACTCCGTAAGTTCTCGGTAGATCCTGGCTGTTACAGTAATGATCAAAATGCGGTCACAGCAAATGGTTTTAAAATGATCTGTACTTGCCTGCTTTCCGTAGGTTTTCTAACCACAGCTAATGAGTTTCAAAAACATATTAGAGAAAGCAAAGTGATGCAAGTTCTGTTCATTTGAGAGGATGCATAAACTGTGATCAAGGCTTTAATGGAAAGATTACACCTTTTGGGTAGAGTCTGGGCTTTGGGCATGAAGTGTGTATACAGGTTGAGATCTCCCTTCTAGCTGTGTTTACCTCTCTTCAGACTTAAAGCCATTATTGGGGAGGAGGGGGGAAAGGTCATTGTTTTTACTGAGACTGCTCTCAGGCTGTGTCTGATTGTTTTCTGTAGATGTTGGCTTGGGACCTGCATCCTCAGAAGTCAGTGGTGGTGTGTGTGAGGTTTGACCTAAACTGGTTCCTTGCTTATAGCTTGGTGTTTTATGAGTAATCAAGGCATATCTGAACCCAAGGTGCTGATTTTCCCATGACTAATTTTCTCACTCCCTGTGGCTCAGGATGAGACACTGGTCAGTGGGGCCATGGTGGGGAGACAAGGCACCAGCACCCAGTCTCCCTAAGAATCCCTTCGACCACAACATCCCCAGCTGACAGCTTCCCATGTCTAACTCTTCATCTCCTGTTGTCTCTGAAGCAGAATGTGGTTCAGGGTCCCCCAGCCGCTGGATTCTTTTTGTGACACAGGGGTGAAAAGATGTAATGCTGCTGTAGTAAGGCCACTGAGATGAGAGATGTGGCCTAGATCAGTGACAGAATGTTGTAGAGAATAAGCTGACTTCCCAGCAAGCTGGGCCCCTTGAGCTACAGGGAGGGCGTCCTGGATCAGGGCTCCCTCACCTGAGCTCAGTCCTCCTTGCTCTGAGACCCAATAGCCAGATAGTTCTGTTTCTTCGTTTATATCCAGAGATTCATGAAACTTTTGAAGTGGGAGGAGGTATTTGGGTGTTCCAGCCTTTCCCCCAAATAAAAGGACTGACTGTAATTTTCCTGAACAAATCCAGTGGTGGGGCTTAGCCTTCATGCTACACAACTTCTCTGGGTTCCATTCATGTCAGAGTCCTCAAGTTACAAACGACACACCTGTGGGCCAAATGCAGCCCACCCTGGTTTTTATACATTAAGTTGTTTTGGAACTCAGCCATGCCCGTTTGCTTCCTTACTGCCTGTGGCTCATTTGTGTTGTAACTTCAGTATTGAATAGCTGCAACAGAAACCTGATGGCTTGTAGAGTCCAAAATATTTACTGTCTGGTTCTTGACAGAAAAAGTTTGCTGACCCCTGGTCTAAATGAACGGTGCTCTTTGCAGTGTGTCCTGTTGTACAAGATAGCGATCTCAATTTGGGGACGTTCTAGTATTTTCTTGTGCTAAACTTGAATTAAAGGAGCCCTGATGGCCTTATGGTAAGAAGCTGCACTGCAATCCCAGAGGCAAATATTTCAAATCCACCAGCTGCTCCATAGAAAAGGATGGACAGTTTCTTCTGATGAGATTAACTAACTGCCTCTGGAAATACCTGAAGGCTCAGCTGCGAGTCATTTCTGACTTGATGACACACAACAACATAGGGCTGGCATTGTTAACCTCTCTCCAGTTCATGACCACTAGGGCTTCTGCAAGAGAAATACGATCCATCTTCTCTCGTGCTATTTTCAGCCTCAGAACTCAATGGAAGATTAGCTATGAGTTGATTCTTCCTGGATGGCAATGAGGGAGTTTTTAAATTTAATTTAGTTTTTTGTTTTTTGTTTTTGGGGTTTTTTTTAGTTTAAATCTTGAATTAGGAACCTTGGTGGGACAGTCGTTAAGTGTTTGGCTGCTAACTGTATGGTCTCCAGCTGCTCCACAGGACGAAGCTGTGACATCAACTTCCATAAAGATTTACAGCCTTGGAAACCCTACAGGACACTTCTGCTCAGTCCTTTTTTATAGTTGTGAAGGAGAATCAGCAGTGGCAGTGGATTTAATAATTTTTTTGGCTGAAATCTTGCCTGATCCATCAGAGAAACTTACCATCTGTATCCTTGGGCCTTGATTCTCGGTTGCTCCTTCTCAGCCTCGTCATCTTGTCTCTGTCCTTTGTCCGTGTGCATATACTGCAGTTTGTAAAATTCTGTTTTCTGTGGGGCATTGGAACTGCATTAGTGCCTCTGCGACCTCTGACCCACGTAGAAGTCCAAAGAAAAGATGACTTACTGTCACATTCTGGAGATCAGACTTACAGAATGTAGCGCAAATGCATCACAACCACATTGAACTTCAGCTCTTACTCCAGTGACTGCTGAAACCTCACAGTTTCTTCTTTAAGCGAAGTGTCTCGTGCATTCCCCGCTCTTGTGTGTGTTCTCCTGCTATGAGTGCTTTCTACTCAAGGCTGGGGTCTTTGTGTTTGTCCCCATTAAATATCTATTTGGCCATTTTCTGAGTTTAAAGGTCATATAGCAACCATTTAAAGTTTTGTTTCCTCTTCCAGATAAATAACCAGTGGCTTCATTTTGGCTTTCGGTAAATGAGGGGAAGAGAGAACGCTCTTTGGGTTAACACTGGAGAATGACTTCCACCTTTATATGAATGTGCTGATCAGTTCAGTTTTAGTAAACTCCCTCAGCCAGCTCCAGATCTGCCTCATTGGCCTGCCACTTCCAGGCTTCTACATAAGGAAATCATTAAAAAACTGAATGCAGGATTCTGTCTCTTTCCATTTTCCTT
The DNA here is from genome assembly GCF_000299155.1 of Elephantulus edwardii. Classification (NCBI taxonomy): domain Eukaryota; kingdom Metazoa; phylum Chordata; class Mammalia; order Macroscelidea; family Macroscelididae; genus Elephantulus; species Elephantulus edwardii. The sequence goes on from NW_006399893.1 coordinate 8,670,105, forward strand.
CCTAGTCTCAGAAAAAACCCGCAGGTTCATTGCTGTGGAGTTGGAACTGACTCATAACTGACCCTCTAATGGGTTTTTGAGAGGTTGTAAGTAGTGTGGGAGGAGAGTGCCCAGCTTTCTCTTGTGAAACTTCTGGTGGATTTGAAGCCCCAGATAAATTTCTTCTTATGGACCACACACACCAGAGCTTCCTAGTCTAGTGCCTTTATAAGAAGGGAAGAGTGGCCAGCTACAGGTAATATTGGTTTATTTAGCATTCTGAGTACTCATCAAATATTAAGTCTGTTTAATAAATTTTGGGCTCCACCTCTCTCTCAGCTCTTGGCCTCCTCAGAGGCCAGTCCATCAGGGTTCTGTGGATAGTGCTGGTGCCTCACTGCCGACACTCGTTAACAGTCCTGAGGATAGGCCTCTTAACTGTGGAGCAGGCCTTCACTTCCTCTCCTCATTAATGCTGTTCTGTGCCTACAACCTTTTCTACTTGAATCTCTTCAGACCATAAACTTTACCTGTTTTTAACTGGAAGTTTCTAGTGTAAGCATTTTTTTTTTTAAATTTTGTGTGCGTGTACCGTCAAATCAGATCTAACTGGTACAGGAGGATATTGCGCCTCCTTCTCCGGCAGAGCATCTGGTGGATTCGAACCGTGTTCCTCTGGGATTGCAGTGCAGCTTCTTGCCACTAGGCCACCAGAGCTCCCCTTAGTGTAAGCATTTTAAGACTCTTGTTAGACATACAAGTTATTTGCTCAACATTAGTGTATGAGTGCATCTGTTTTACAGTCTCTGGCTAAATATCTGACATTTCCCTTTAACAAAAAAAAACATTTACCAGTTTAAGTAATAGAAAATGGTATTCTATATGTGTTTCTTTGATTTTCAGAGAGGTTGAATGTTTTCCATATGTTTTAGGGAACATGTATATTTTATGAATTTCCTGTTCCTGTTCTTTTTTTTTTTTTTTAATTTTCATAATCACTCCTTGAAGTTTAAATCTTGTTGCTGGTGTCTGGAAGTGAATTCTAGAAACCAAACTAGTTACATTCAAGTTCTCGTGTGTCAAGAGTACAAGTGGGCTCTATGACATTCCCAGTGACTGATTTTTCTCAAGTAGATCTTTGAGTAGGATTTGAACTGACAGCTTTTTAGTTAATAGTGGCGAGCTTAGCTGTTTGTTTCAGTCCCAGTGCTGGTGTCTACGTGTGCAGGCTTCCGGGTTTCTGTTGGTTTGTGGTGGCTGTTCTCCTTGAGCTGGCCCTGGGTGGGTCTCTGATGAGGATACAGGCTCCTGGAATGCTTTATCTGGCACATGGTCAGCTTTTCCTACCAGATGAGGGCAACATTGGTTCCTCTGGAAATGATAAAGCCATCCACAGCCTATTCTCACCTCTATTAAGTTACATATCAGAACTAGTCCTGGGAGCCAAAATCCGATGACTTCTGTGACGCAAAATGTAGCCCGCGGTGTGTTTTTTTAAAGTTATGCTGGAACACGGCAGGGCTTATGCACTTACGTATTGCCCATGACTGCCTTTGTCTTGCTGTGCTGGTTTTGCACTATTAACAGACCATACGGCCTGCAGGCTAGTGTGTTTATTATTTGACCATGCATAGAGAAGTTTGCCAACCATGGACCAGATGTTTACTGGTGTTTATTATGCTCGTCATATAAGTATCTACCAAGGCTAGTGAAAATTGATGGTGCCTTGTTCTGATGAATAAACATGGTTGTTGTGCCTGCTACAAAAAAAAATGAAGACTACGGCAGGCTTCCATCTTCAGATGATGTGATTACTGCCTCTCTCTGTCTGCTCTCCCACCAATTCCCCAGCTAATTGGTTTTCAGGAATATTGCTTTTGAGCCACATTCCGCCCTGAAAGCCTCTGTCTCTCTCCCCACTCCTCCTCTCTGCCGCACATACATACACTTCCTGGAAATAATTACAAGTACAAAGTGGCTTGGCCTGCTCAAACCTCTCATTGTTACTATTTTCACAGCATTGCAAAAACAAATTATGCTTTGGGAAAAAAATTGCCGGCAGACAGAAGCCGGTAGTTAGCATGTGGAAGCTGAAAAGTTGTGCCTGCATATAAATTGCCAGTCAGTTTGGATGTCCCTCAGCCTGCTTATTATCCAAAGGGCCCAAGTTATCCTTTTGTGGCGTCTGCATGATTTCTTGCAAGACCCTCCATGGCAGGCTCAGGGTTCTGATTCCTCATGGGCTCTGATTTTGCTGGGGGCCCAGACCATGCAACGTGACTAGCCCCCTTCACCCTCAGTTGCACACCTCTTAAGGATCACTCTTACGTTCCTTGACATGCCACCCTCTCTGACTTTTGGAGGAGGATGCTACTGGGCACAGGCTCTGGGAGACACATCTCTTTATCAGTGTGTGCCTCCTTCCTCTGCGACCCTTCCAAAACCCTACAACAACAGTGCCCTGTCATAGTGACTGAGTACACCTGCTTCCATGCATGCCACCCAAACCATGTGCCATTACAGTAGCCTGCACTATGTTAGCACATGAACATGGAAAGGGCTTTGATGTGGTCATCAGTGTTTGTTCTCGGTGTCCTGCTCCCTCTAGCCTGTGCACATTTACATGTGCGTAGTATTCATATGCCTGTCCTCTCTCAGCCAGCACACATTTTATACCAGTGAAATGATCCCTCTACCAGCTCTGCCTTGCATCTTAGCTGTTATGCATTGTTCTCTGCTCTTGGCGTTAGCTCTTCTGCCAGGTCAGGGCAGAACTTCTCTTTAATTTCCTCAGATTGGTTGTTGCCTAATAAGAACCCTCAGCGGTTCTTGAAGTTTTATAGGGGATTAAAGCAGGTGTGGAAAGTTCAGAGCAAGCTATGAGATGAAAAGGAGTTTCCCCAAGACTTTCCTTACCTCTGACCCCAATTAGACCTTCCAGGGGTTCCCCAAATCACCCTTGGGTTTTATAATTCTGTAGAAGGACTCAGAACTCTCAGAAAATTGGTAATTAACTTCTCCGAAGCCCTTTTGCGGTTGCATCATCTCTGAGTCGTGGTGTTGCCCTGTGCTCTGGGGGTTCTCAGTGACTGATTTTCCCATGTAGTTCACGCAGCCTTTCCTACAGGTTATCTCTGGGTGAACTCAAACTTCCAGTCTTCAAGTTATGTGTCTGTACCACCCATGGTCTCTGTAATGCTCAGAGTTATGGTTCACTCAGAGAAAGGCTACAAGTTAAAATCAGCTGAGGCAGCAAGTGCGTAGATCAGAGCCTAGATGTGTCGTCCAGTGTGGAAGTGACACTGTCTTCTCCCTGTGGTGTTTGATTTGTTGTTGTTTTTATATGGCGTTGAGTTGCTTGTGACTCAAAGCGACCCTATGTACAACAGCCCTAAACTCTGCTCTGTCCTTTGTCAATCGT
>NW_006399893.1:8673604-8674716 GCF_000299155.1 Elephantulus edwardii
TTGGCAGTAGGAAACACATAGACTATTCTAGAGATTGATTTTGGAATTTAGATGAAAAAAAAAACAAACAAGCTTTTCTTCCATGCTGTAAAAAAGGATGCTGCTTTACTGATTAACATTTGGAAGTTACAGCTAAGCAAAAAAGATGAGAAGCCTGGACTGACTACTCAGGGCTGGATTGCTCTGGTTCATTCCTGACATGTAAGGAAGGGCCAGTGCTTTATCACACTTTCTAGTCCCTGGAGATCAAGTGGTCAGCAAAGCATGTGCCTTCTCTCATTCCATTAGACCAGAGAGGGAGCAAATGAATGGGTGTGTGGTCTCTCAGCTGGTGGCTAGTGCACTGAGAACAGTGAGGCAGGTAGGGAGGTAACAGCGGGAGGGAAACCTGTGCTCCTGACAGGGTTCCCCCCCCGCCCCGGTGGGAGAGCAGAGGATAACTATGGTGGTCTCTGAGGAAGCAGTGTGCAGTGGGACCAGCCTGACAGCCTTGACCTTTGAATTTTGATTCAGAGAGAGTCTTTTGTGCACAAACAGGTGTTACAACCAACTCCCAACCTGTTACTTTGATATAGACTGTTTGATTTTGTTTGTTTCTTGTTTGTTTGTGTGGTTTTTTTTAAATTGAGTGATGGATCAAAATGACACCAAAACCTCCAGCATTTAAAATTGGTGGGCTCACCTGTGCTTTGTTCTCCTGTTAGACTCAAACTGGCTCTTTTGGAGAGCAGCCCAAAACTATGAGAGCTGGTGAAGTGGGTGCCATCTTCAGCAGAAGGAAGGTGACCAAGGATGCAAGCTTTCACTCAGCTTGCTTGGTCTTGAATCTCAGTTCCACCAGCCGTGTGACCTTGGCCCAGTCACTTCGAGAAGAGGTTTTAGGATTCTTATGTATCTGTGTGTTCAGATCCACCAGCAGCTCCCAGGGAGAAAGATGGGCAGTTGACTCCCATGTGGTCTACAACCTCTGAAAACCTGCTGGAGGGTCAGCTGTGAATTGATTCCAACTCAGTGGCCGTGAGAGTGAAAGAGGTACATATATACTGTTATGTATGCGTGTGTGTGTGTGTGTGCGCGCGCACACGCATTTAAGAGGAGGAGGAGAGGTTGAG
>NW_006399893.1:8680841-8685022 GCF_000299155.1 Elephantulus edwardii
TCTCCAAGGACTGGTCTCTCCTTACAACATGTCCAAAGTATGTTAGACGGAGCCTCAGAATCCTTGCCTCCAAGGAGCCACCTGGTTTAACCCTTTAATCGGTTTGTTTTCCTAGCAGTCCATGGTACCCTCAATACTCTTCTCCAGCACCAAAGTTCAAAGGCATCAATTCTCCTTCTTTCCTTCTTGGTCATTGTCCAACTCTCTGATGCATAACACATGATAGCAAATACCATGGCCTGTATCAGATGCACCCTAGTCTCCAGAGAGACACCATTGCTCTTCAGTACTTTGGAGAGCTCCCTAACAGCAGACTTTCCCATGGCAATACTCTTTAATTTCCTGGCTACTGGTGCCAAGAGTGTTGACTGTGGAGCCAGGCAAACTAAAGCTGTGAACAATCTCAGTCTCTTCACCATCCATCCTACTGCTGCCAGTTGGCCCAGTAGTGAGAATCTTTGTTTTCTTGACATTGAGCCTCAATCCATATTGGAGGCTGCAGTCCTTGACCCTCTGCAGCAAGCGTTTCAGGTGCTGCTCAGTTTCAGCAAGCAGGCTTGTGTCATCTGCATAACGCAGATTGTTGATAGATCTTCCACCAGTCTTGACCCCACATTTCTCCTCATAGAGCCCAGATAATCCGTTTTGCATATAGGTTGAAACTGTATGGAGAGACAGGACACATCCCTGGCGTACGTTCTTCCCAATTTTGAACTATGCAGTGTTTCCTTGCTCTGTTCTGACGACTGCCTCCTGGTCCAAGTATAGGTTTTGCATTAGCACGATCAAGTGTTCTGGATTCCCATTTTTCTCAGAGTCAGCCACAGTTTGTTATGATCCACATAGACAAACACCTTTGCATAGTTGATGAAACACAGATAGACATTCTTCTGGTATTCCCTGCTTTCAGCTAAGATCCATCTAACATTAGCTACAATATCCCTAGTACCATGACCCCTCCTAAACCCATCCTGCAAATACCAGAGGAATGTCTGTCTGTTTTTAATTGACTATGTAAAGGCATTTGACTGCGTGGATCACAATAAACTATGGCTAATTCTGAAAAGAACAGGAATCCCAGAACACTCAACAGTGCTTATGTGAAACCTGTACTTGTACTGCGAGACATTCATCATAAGAGCAAGGAAACACTGCATGCGTGGTTCAGAATTGGGAAGGGTATGCCCCAGGGAGATGTTCTATCCCCATACCTGTTCAATCTATATGCAGAACAAATTATCCAGGAGGCTCAGTTTGTCTGAAGAGAAATGTGGCATCAGGATTGGAGGAAGACTCAGCAACAATCTGCGTTATACAGATGACACAATTCTGCTTGCTGAACTGAGGAAGACCTGAGTGCTTGCTGCGGAAAGTCAAGGACTGTAGCCTTCAATATGGATTGAAGTTCAACATCAAGAAAACAAAGATTCTCACCACTGGGCCTATTGGCAGCATCATGATAGATGATGAAGAGATTGAGATTGTTAACAGCTTTAGTTTGCTTGACTCCACAATCAGCACTCTTGGTACCAGCAGTCAGGAAATTAAGACAAATTGCATTGGGAAGGTCTGCTGTCAGAGCCCTCTCCAAAGTACTAAGTAGCAATTGTGTCAGTCAGGAGCCCAAGGTGTACCTGATACAGGCCATGGTCTTTGCAATTACTTGCGATGCATCAGAAAGCTGGAAAATGACTAGAGATGATAGAAGTAGAATGAATGCATTTGAGCTGTGGTGCTGGAGAAGAGTACTGAATATACCATGGATGGCTAGGAGAACAAACAAGTTTGTCCTGGAGAGAGGGAAACCAGTCTGCTCCCTGGAGGCAAGGATTCTGAAATTTCGTCTAACATGTTTTGCATATGTTGCAAGGCGGGACCAGTCCTTGGAGAGGGATGTCATGCTTGGGAGGGTGGAGGAACAGCACAGGAGAAGACCCTCAATGAGATGGATTGATTCTGTCACTGGGGTAACGGGGTAGGTGTGTTGGAGACAGTGAGATTGGCACAAGATAGAGCAGAGTTTTGGGCTGTTGTCCATAAGGTTACTATGAGTCACAAGCAGCTCAACAGCACACACACCAGTAGGTATATGGGTATATGTATATGTGTATCTGTAGGGAATATGCTGTAGTCTTCCAGCAACAGATATGCAGAGTTGCCAACCAGGGAAGCTGACCTGAACCTCAGGATTCTGAGTTCTTATTCACTGCATCCTCTAGGCCGATTGAGTGATTATGGTTGATCTCAGTATGCAACCTGACTGATAACTTTGTGACCCAAACCCCACCATTTACCACATTGGGGTCTTTCTGGTGAAGCCAGTGCCCACCCCGTCCCCACTATTAGACCCCCTGCCCTAGGTACATAAGGACATTCCTATCAAAGATGACACACCATAACCTTAGAAACAAGAAGCCAGGGACAGAGGGAAAGCTCTTTGGAACAAGGTTAAATTCTTATCTCCCCAGCAAACCACAGATAGTGTGCAGGTCTGCTTATAATGAAATCCACTGGGAGCTGATTGTTCACCTGCCCCCTCTCATTATTTTCTTCCCTCCCCTGCTCTTGTTCTGTGCACAATTTGGAGACAGTTCTTTTGTTTCTGTTCGTTTCATACAGTTTGGTTTGCACACATCTTTGCACTATGTAAATTGTTCTTCTGAAAGCTTTCTCCATCATCCTTCTGTTCCCTGTTAGACTTTCAGCCTGTGGCACTAGTTGTACATTAAAAAAACATGACTCTGTTGAAAACTGCCACAGGATAATGGTCAGGTCCTACAATGTCTCCTCTGTGACAGGGAGGTGCTAGGTTTTGAGGGCTTTATCTTGCTTAGGTGTCTGCCAGTAGCAAGTGTAATGGATTGGATTATGTCTTCCAGAAGATACGTGTAAGTCCTCACCCTTTGTGCCTGTGAATGTGTCCTGGTTTGGATATAAGATCTTGGAGATGTATTCCAGTAACATTAGGTCATCCTGGATCAGGGTGGGTCCTGCTGATGTGCGACAGAAATCACTGAGTGGTTCTGACTCACAGTGACCTCATGTGGTAGAGAGGAGAACTGCTCCAGAGGGTTTTCTTGACTTGAATCTTTATGGAAGCAGATTGCCAGGTTTTTCTTGTGTAGCACTGCTAAGTGCATTTAAAGCATCAGCCTTTACTTTAGCAATTGAACACAAATCATTTGACACCCAGGGGCATTGAACCTCATCTGCACAGTGTTTAATGAAAGAGATCTGACGTAAAGATAGAGAAAGGACAGCCTGTGGTGAGAGGGGCAGATGCAAGCCCATGTACTCCACGAATGCCAGGAGCCACCAGGAAACAGGTGTGGAATGGTGTCTCTCTCTTGGAGCCATTGGACGAAAGCATCACAGCTGACATCCTGGACTGCTAGATCCTGAACTCTGAGACAGCACATTTCGGCTCTTAAAAAGCACTCATTTTATGGTGTTTTGCTGTGCAGCCCTTGAGAACTAAGAAAACAGAGGAAAACATAATGAAGGAACTCCATGCTATAAAGCAAGACCAGTTCCTTAGCATTTTTCAGTTGTGGCCAGAAAAACATTTCTCTCAGTGGGACTGAGTGGTATCTTCAGATACCTTAATACAGTGGTGGTGTACTTGGGGCGGTAGGAGGGGTGCGGGGGGATTGTGTACCAGGGAAGGAATGTTTCTTTTACTTTTGAAAGAGAGGAGCGAACTGGGGCGGGGGGACAGGGACTGGACGGGGAGAGAAGTGCAGCAATGAATGAATGGAAATCCAAAATCTCTATAAATGCTCATTAAAATTATTTTTAAAAAAAATAATGGTGGCTCACTTTCAACCATCATCTTGTATCTACTGAGAACATAATACAAAATAAAATAGGTAACTACCTTGCTTCAGGTGGAGCTTCCAGTCAGAGCAACGTGGTTAGCAGACAAACTGGTTTCTAATAATACTGACAATTACTGATAACTGTGATGAAAAATATACAGCAAGGTGAGGAGGGAGAGAATTGCCTGGGCCAGATTGAGAGTGAAATTAATGCTACCAAGAAGATCTCTGAAGAACGCGGAATGGAAGCGAAGGAGTCACTGACTGGACACATATTTCCTACAGAAGGAAGAACAGGGCAGTAGATAGGCCAGCAGGAGACGGTGTGGCTGGAGTGCAGTGTGTCAGGGGTGAGAACGGGGG
>NW_006399893.1:8697107-8698663 GCF_000299155.1 Elephantulus edwardii
GTGAGATGGATTGATTCGGTGACTGGGGTAATCGGGATGGGTGTGTCAGAGGCGGTGCGGTTGGCGCAGGATAGAGCAGGGTTTAGGGCTGTTGTGAATAGGGTCGCTATGAGTCGGAAATGACTGGACGGCACATAACAACAACAACAACAATTGATGGGTGGATAAGAAACCCATTTGACAGTACCTTAACTGCTGAAGCTAAATGAAGGGTACTGAGGTTTATTATGTGATTCCTTCTTGTGACATGTTGGGAACTTTGCGTGTGTAGCCCATAGGAACTTGGGTTGCTAACCCAAAGGTGGAGCCTTTCTGACAGTTCAGATTCGACAGGGTCTCCTCAGGAAAAAGATGCTAAGCCTCCTTTCATGTAGTTTAGAGCCCCCCACGCCTGGAAAACCTGCTGGAGGGTCAGCTAGAAATCTTTTCCAACTTGATGGCAGTGAATTTGGAGGGTTTTGGTGGTATATATGTTTCAGATTTTCCTGATGAAATTTTAGAAAACAGGACCGGTTAAAACAGTCCACAGATTCCTTAAGTATTAGGCCTATTCCTTTTTTACATTTTGTCAAATTAAGATTTTCTAACCAACTATGGATAACATTATAAAGAAAGGAAATTTCAGAGCTTTTAATTATGCTCATGTGGAACCTTTTTATAGAAGAAAGGGAAGTCGTTCAGACAGAACAAGGAGAGATATTGTATGGCTCATAATTGCATACTGTGTGTAGCAGATTCCCCGCTTCCTCTGTTTCTTATTCATTCATCTGTGTGTTGAACAAATAATCCAAGGAGCCCGAATATATGAAAAAGTGCAAGACATTACAATTGGAGGAAGATTCATCAGCAAGTGGATGTATGTAGATGAATTAACCTTACTTGCTAAAACTGAAAACAACTTGAAGCATTTATTGATAAAAGTTAAAGACTATTCAGTAAGGCTTATATCTGCACATGAAGAAAATTAAAATCTTCACAGTGGAACCAGTAAACATTATGATAAATGGTGAAGAAATTGAAATTGGCAAGAATTCATTTTGCTTCTTTGGATCAATAGTCATCACTCACAAATGGAACTGTCAAGAAATTAAATGATGCGTTGCTTTGAGAAAAATCTGCAAAAGACTTCTTTATTGTTTGAAAAAGCAAAAACATGATTTGATGGCTAAGATTTGCCTGACCCAAGAAAAGGCTTTTAAAATAGCTGCTCATTGCGTGCAAAACCGGATAATGAGAAAGGAAGACAATAGGAGGATTAGTGTGTTCAAATGGTAGTCAATGCTGGCGAGGAACACTGCATACACTGTGATCTGCCAGAAGAATTGATCTTAGAGGAAATACAAACAAGTGCTCCTTAGAAGAAAAGGAGAGTGGGCCCGCCATGCTTCTTTCGGACCTGCCATCAGGAAAGGCCGGTAACATGTTGTTGTTGTTGTTGTTGTTACGTGCCGTCGAGTCGCTTGCGACTCATAGTGACCCTATGTACAACAGCCCTAAACTCCGCTTTGTCCTGTGCCAATCGCACTGTCTCTGACACTCCCATCCCAATTATCCCA
>NW_006399893.1:8698763-8707250 GCF_000299155.1 Elephantulus edwardii
ATTCATTCCGTTCTGTTTGTATTTTATGTGGGTTTTTTTCCCCTTCCCTCCTTTTTTCCCCTTTGTTGTGTACCGTTGAATTGGCTCAGGAGGAGATTGCCCCTCCTTTTCCAGGAGAGCATCTGGTGGATTCAAACTGTGTGCCTTCAGGATTGTGTTGCAGCTTCTTGCCACTAGGCCACCGGAGCTCCCTCAATATATAGACTAAGGCTGATAGTGGTTTCTGCTGTGATTACTTCTTTAGTCAGTTTTCCCTAAAGCTTATTATTTTGGTCCCTGCTAAAGTTGTTGTCTTCTTTTTTAAAATTTTTGTTGTTGTTGAAGGTACAGAAAAACATACTCCCCTTAAACCATTGTTCCGTATACCATTCGTTGTTCAGTACCATCGAGTTGGAAGCAATGCATAGCTGACTATCTAGTGGGTTTTCAGAGGCAGTAAATTGTATGGGAGGAGTCTGCCCATCTTTTTCCTGCAGAGTAGCTGGTGAATTTGAACCACCTGCCTTCAGGTCAGCAGTGCAAACACTTTAACCACTAAGCCATCAGAGCTCCTTATACCATCTAGTGGTATTAATTCCATTTTTGAGTTGTGCATCCATTGTCATCTTTTTCTGAGATATACCTTCTCCACTAACATCAGGTCTGCCTCCTTGGGGTCCTCTCTGATCTTTTGAGCTGCTTTTGTCACTTTGGCCCATTTACATGGCTCTTGAAACCTTGTAGTGCTCCAGGTAGCCTGATTTTTTTAAAGCTAGTTATAGTGAACTATTGTTTGGTTTTAAAAAGATTCAATGGTTATTTTGGATTTAAATGTTACAGAGGCTCTCAGGACAGTTGATTCAAGGGCTGCTGTAACCTTTGTGTCAGCCAGGCTTGGAGTGTTGAATGAGGCTGGGGTGGAATGTAATGACATCATCCTACTTGTCTGGAGTTTGGCATTTTTAATCAGTGACAGGATTGAGTGCACTTAAAATGGATACGTAAAACGGAATGATGCTCCATTGGACCTTGGTAGATTTGAACCAGTGCCTCTTGTGTTTTAGGGTGAATGGTGAGTTCTCAGTGGCTGGTTTTTCCAAAGTGGATTGTTAGGTCTGTCTTGTGAAGCATCTCAGGTTGTACTTGTATGCACTCTAGGGACACTGCTAACATAAGGCCCCTTGTCTCTGGCTGCTTGAACCCACCCTCTGCTCCAAGGGAGAAAGATGGAAGCTCAGAAACTGTGGGAGATTGGCTGTGAAAGGACAGGAAAAGAACAGGAACCAGTAATAGAATGTCCATTTATTCATTACACAGAGGACAACTGGAGTTAAGCAGAAAAACCCACCCAGCAGGTCCATGGGAGAGTGAGGAACGCTCATCCTGAGATTCCGCCAGGCCTGCTGCTGTTCATTTATAGGGCCAGCCCTATGCTTCCCAGACAGCTTATCATTTATTTCTTGTAACTGTTCTCCCGCTTTACAGAGGAGAGCAGCAATGCTCAGAGAAGACTGTGGCCTGCTTATTCTTTCTGCTCCAACACATTCATTCCCTTGGGTGGCAGGAGAACTCTCTTTTTTTTTTTACCAGCTGTGTTCATAATGTATAACTTTAACTTTGAATAAAGCCAAACTCTTTGTATTAAGAAGACCTTAGGATCTAAGGTCTTCTAGTCCAAACTGTTACCATTTTACTGCCTCCCACCCCTCACCCCTGCCTTGTTACCTCCAGAATCCATACCTCTCTGTTTTATGTTTTTTCCCTTGTTGTAACCTGTCTCGTTCTCAGTCTTTGTTCCAGCCCCAGCAGGTGCTGTATTCCTGTCTGCAGATATCTCTTCCATAGGTCTCTCCTGTCACACACACATTCCACGACACTTTGGAATATTTTGCACAACTGGAGGGGGAGAGTCTTTGTTAAAACATGTGAAGTGACTCTTTGCCCTTGAAGCTCTTTGAAAAGCCTGTGTGATGTATTCAAGAAACTAAGTTGATGAGAGCAGGTCAATATCAGGAAGTTTCTGTTTCCTTTCATGATGGACTCTTCAGATAGCTTGCAGGTAAAAGTGGCGATGGGCCTTTCTTCACCTCTTCTCAGGTGAGTGTCTGACTCTGGGAAGATCCGTTCTTGTTACAGGTAGAAATAGCATGTACCCAGGGGAGCCTGAGTTCTTAGGAGACTTTTGCCCATGAAAACCAGCTGATTGTCATTTCATTATAATTTATTTGGGGCACCACTGTGTGTTCCTTGGCCCTTCCTGTGTGTTTTCATAACTTGTATATGATAATAAGTGTTACTGCTCAGTGAGTGGAAAAAAGGAAAATTGAAAATGGATGGTAGATTCATTAAATTGCAAACAAGTACATTATCTGCAGGCACTTGGTTCCAAGCACTAGGCTGGTTACTGGGGCTGGGATTTTAATGTAATAAGGACGGTGGGGAAATGGCACACGCCCGCAGATGTTAATAAGAATGTGTACTTTGCATTGCTCCCTCCACTTACTTTCCTCTCCCGCATGTTTATTCCCTCTCCCTCTGCCTTCCTTCCTCCTTTTTTTGCTGCCTTCCTTTTCTTAAACTGTTTGCTTCTTCTTAGTTGCCGTCATGTTGATCCTAACTCGTGGTGACCCCATGTGTGCAACATAGAGCTGTGCTTCATAGGGTTTTCAGCCTACTGGAGGTGGATTGCCAGGCCTTTCTTCTGAGGTACCTCTGAGGAGCTCAAACCAACAATGTTTTGGCTAGTGCTCCAGCATGTGACTAGATGTAGAGTCCTTGCAAGCCTCTGTTGACTGACCCAGGGATGCGCCATGGCTATTTGGCCTATTACTGTTGCTTTGCTAGACTGAAGTGAGACTGTCTTCTGCCTTCCTCCATTGCTCCTTCTCACGCGGACACCATAAGGTATGTGCAGCACAGTGGGAGGTGAGAGGGCTGGACCACACCTTCTAGCAAGCTGCTTGCTTGCCTCGGTCTGCTTCTAAATTCCTATTCTGCTGTGCTCTGAGCATTTCCACCAAATGGATAGATGGAGACAAAGCAAGGCATAGTACTGTGACTATACATGATCTTGCCTCTTCAGTCCAGGGCTACTGTCAGTTTTCTGGTTGAATCGGACAGCTTACCTTTGGGTACATGGGCTGCTAGAAGAGAGAGATGAAGCTATGTTCTGCCTTCAAGGTTGCTGATGCCATTTCAGACTTAAATCAGTGACTACATCACTCATTACTTTCTTTGCTCCAGCACCATGAAGCTTGTACTGGTGGGAAGGTCTCCAAGCTGGCTTTCATCTGCACTCTTAATGTTTTCATCTATTTCCAAGTCTTAAGGTTGCGATTTTACTGTGATAGAAGTAAGTAGGTCTCAGAATCTACCGAGATTAAGGATATGATATTCTTTTATCTGGGACAATTTACAAATCTGTCCTCCAACAGAGGATTTTTCCCCACACACCGCTCCACGTACAGTTTTACAGGCTAAACATGTACTTGATAAAAGGCAGGTGCAGAGGAACAGTGTAGATGTCTCATACACTGAAATTTGGAAGTTTTTTAGAGGAAACATTAGAAAAGAACAATTGGAATAAGCAGGAAAATCTAGGAAATTGTGGTTAAAGTACTTATAAATTGAAGATAGTGATAATGGAGCCAGATTGTATAGAATGTTAAGTCTGACAGTGAAATTCATAGTTCTGGGCCCATGTCAGCTAGAAGATTTTCCCAGACCACCAAGAAAACAGATATGTCTTGGAGAGGGTGAAACCAGGTTTCCCTTTGGAGGCTAGGATTTTGAAGCTCTGTCTCACATACTTTGGGGATTTGGCCAGTAGAGACCAGTCCTTGGAGAAAGACATCCTACTCAGAAGGATGGAGGGGCAGAGCAGGAAAGAAAGACCCCAGATGAGATACATTGATACAGTAACTAGGGCAGTGGCTGGTAGGTGTGTCCCAGTCAGTGAGACTGGCTCAGGACAGGGCAGATTTCAGAGCTGTGGTACATAGAGTCGCAATGAGTCGCACATAGCACCACCACCACCACCAGCAACAACAGCAATCAAGGAAAGCGCAGTCATTTTGAGGGCCTGTTGCAGTCATTTCCAAGCACTGGAAATGGGAAATGTTCCAATGGAAAGAAATTCATTGGAAAGAATGATTCATTGGGAAAGAATCTTCATGATGTTTAAAGTAGCACACTCCTCACTCCTCTTCATTTAAGGAGCCCTGGTGTTGTGGTCAGTAGAGACTTGTACTACTAATCCAAGGACCAAGACTCTCTGGTGGTTCAGATCCCCCAGAAGCTCCTCAGGAGAGAAATAGGCAGTCTCTGCCCATTCAGCTTACAGCTTGGAAACCCAGTGGGAAGGTCAGCTATGAGTTGATTCCAATTTGAAGGCAGTGAGTTTGAGTTTTGAATTTGGTGTCTGTTGCACTGGAGACTGTAATGTCAGTGGTTCAGATCTACTTGCTGCTCCACAAGAGAAAGATGAGCAGGTTCCTGTAGATTTATTGTTTTGGAAACCCAGTGGAGGTGGATCTGACTTCCGGACAGTGGGTTGGGTTTGCTTTGGTTTCTGATATTTAGCTTTGCACTCTCTCTTTTGTTCTCATTATTTAGTCTCTGTCATAATTGTAGGGGCTTGTTTCCTTATTTTGCCATAAGGGATACCTTTGAACTTGACTTAACACACAGATTCTCTCTGGAAGTTATAAGAGCACCAACAGTGCAGTACTGAGCTAATGATGTGACTTGAACCAAATAGGAAGGGCTGTCAGAGTTTCTTCTGAAACTGTCAGAGGACTGTTTGGGCTGCTTTGATACCCATGGGAGTAGTTTCCGAAAGCTGGAGTTTCACCACACTAGTCTGTGCTTCCACTCAGCCTCTTAACTTTACTACAACAAATGCTCCCTGTTTCAGTCTGTGTCCTGCTTAAGGGTAGAGGAATGAGTTAGATGGTTTCTCAGCATTCCTAACAAGCCCCAGGGATCCATGGTTTTATTATTCATAATAGGATTCAAAAATAACTGTAGCTGTATTTAGGCGGTAGAAGGTAGAGGGGAGATGGGATGGGAGGAGGGCTTTATCCAGTAACACTGGGCAGCCTCCTCATGCATATCTGTGGTCTTGGCCATTTAGGTAAAGAGAGGGGGTGAGAATGATGTGTGAGTGAAGACAGAGCAGTGGCAGCCCACCAAAGTTTGTGTAGAGGGTAGGTACAACCATTTGTATTTAAGTTGATCCTTTTCCCAACATGGTTATATTTCAGGAAATTGGGGCTGGACACTTGGCATTTAAAAAATAACACTGTGAAAATTCAGCATGATCATCTCTAACTGGGAGAACTTGGGAGTCAAGTTCTGGAGTTTGTGGACACTAAAATCAACATCACATATTTAAAGTTCTTGGTTTAGTGCTGTAGGAGTGGCTGCTTGGCTCATTTGGTTTTTCTGAATTTTCTGTTATTAATATCCATGGTTGGCTTCAAGCTTTTACGGGTGGAGTTTAAGTATTCTTTAAAATTTTCTTTTTTCATTATATGACTCCACTTTTATGATTCTACTTCTTCTTTGTATTTTTTCTTTTTGTGTGTGTCCCTCTCTTTTCCCCCTCTTCGTGCTATATAATAAGCTTTAATATTTTATTTTCTCCCTTCTTCTTTGTAGACTCTATCAAAGATAATAAAAAATGTTATTTTTATACAGTTGACCTTACTCTGCAGATGTTACAATCTATTTCATGTGCCTTTTCTTTTCTTCTATTATTTATGTTACTTGACTGTAAAGGACTTCATATCTGAATAGGAAAAGAATAAGAAAAGTATTGAAAGAGACCAGAAAAGGAAACATGATTGACAATTTTTATTTTCCAAAGCAGTTAATAAGTGGAGATAGGCTATCTTATTTCAAAATATTCTTTATTCTTTGGATAGTAAATAATAAAGCTTAAATTGTAAGACTTTTATTCTAACGGAACAAGCAATTTGCTAACTTGCCACTTCCTCTTCATAAAAGGCAGTGATTAAAACGGGACAAAATTGTCAAAACAGCCATTTTTGAGCTTTGGAAATTGACCAGAGGTACACCAGATTGAGAATGATTACACAGGAAAAGCTCTCGAGCACGGATGAAGCAGTGGGAGTCTGTCCAGCCCTTTGCCTACAGATGCCAGGATTCCCTGCCCTCACTCTGTCTGTAGGTTAGTGCTCACACAACATAGCAAGCTGAGAAAACCAGCTGCTTCACTTGGAGAGGGTGCTGACTGGATCAGGAAAGGAGTTCAGAAAAATGCCTTGTCTAGCGACTCTAGCAACACCAAGTTTTCTATTAAGTGTTTGTTGTTGTGTACCATTGAGTTAGACCACTTCTAGCTGTCCCTCTAGCACATTTACAGAGGCAGTTAATCATACACGAAGAGATTGCCCATCCTTCTTCCTTGGAGAAGATGGTGAATTTGAACCATGTGCTTTAGGGTTGGCAGTGCAAATCCTTACCTTTGGGCTGTTTAAAAATGAGTGATGGTGATGGTTCCACAACATAACAAACACAATTATTGTCACTGAATTTTATATATGAAGGATATTGAAAGAACAGACATTGTGTTACATATTTATAACACACACACACACACATACATATGCACAGAAATCTAAGGAAGATTGAGTAAACTAGAGAGATTAGAGAAATTTAAGATAGAAAAATGAAATTTAGGATTCTGAGAAAAAGTGAAAAGACAATTTAGAAGGCAATATATCTTCCCCAGAGTGTATCAGATTATGTGACATGCCTCTCCCTGAAATTCATCACTTTAAAGTATTTAAACCAGTAAACATCTTTAGAATTAAATATTTTCTGTAAATTGCCTTTCAATCCTGCATCACCAGGAGGCCAATGCTTTGTTGGGTCACCCAGAAAGAAAAGTTTCCATCTAAATGAAAAGGATCAGGGGTGGGGGGGCTAGAAAGCAAATTATTTAAATATATAATTCATCTAGAAGCTATAGATGTTGTTGTTACATGCTGTCGAGTCAGAACTGACACCTGGTTGAACCACCAGTGGATGTTTTAGAGGCTTTAAATTGCACACATGGAGATGACCCATTGATGTCCTGCAGAGCCCCTGGAGGATTTGAACCACATGCCTTTAGGGATGGGAGCACACTTCCTTACCACTTGGCCATCATAGGTCCCTAGGAGTTATCGAAATGGCTAGTAATTAGCAGGTGGGGGGAGGGGGAGATGTACAAACAGGCTGCTGTTGTTTGTTGGTAGTTGCTGCTGAGTCAGCTCTCAATTCATGACAACCTCAAGCACAGGGAGATTGTGCCCTTGTGACCTGTAGATTTTTCACTGGCTGATTTTAAAGAACTGGATCTAGAGACATAGATCTTCCTAGTTTGTCATAGTCTAGAAATGCCACTGTGCAACATCATAGGGAAGTGCAAGCCTCCACTGACAGAGGAAGAGCTCATTAAACATCCATGGGAGTGGTTGTATCAGTAGAGATGAGGAGGAACGTCAGCATCATCTTGTGGTCGTGAAGGTAGAACGTTCCATCACTTTGGGAGCTGGCCTGGCAGGTTTCTAAAAATGAACCAATTCATTGAGTCTCAGAAATTTAACTCCTTGCTGTCTGCTCAAGAGAAGCAAGAACATACATCCCCACAAAAACATGGATGGAACTCTTCATAGTAGCATGATACAAAATAGCCAGAATACTGGAAATAATCCAAGTGTTAATCAGCTATTGAATGGGTAAATAAAATTACTATAAATACAATGGAACACTTTGTAGCAATAATATGGAGAAGTCTATGCTCTAATGTGGATGAACCTTAGAAACATGCTAGATGACAAAGAACAGTCCTAGAAGACTCTATTTTATATTATTCCAGTGACACGCAGTGCCTGGAAAAGGCTTTGATTATGTGGACAGAAAACAAACCCTAGTTTCCTGGAGTTGGGGACAGGAACAGGGAATGACTGCAGATGGCCACAGGGTACTTTATGTGTTCTTAGGTAATGTCCTACACTTACATTGTGGTGCTAAGTGCATAGCTCTGTAAATTTATGAAATTCCTTGAATTAGATACATGCAAAATGTAAACACAGTGATATGTAAATCAGATCTCAGTAAAGCGGTAAAATAGAGGCGTCTTCCAGGTGAGAACCAACAAAACCCGGCCAGAGATGGAGGGCAGGAGGCGTCACTGGGCAAGGTCACCTCGGATAACAGCAAAAGGAGGCGTCTTCCAGGTGAGAACCAGCAAAACCTGGCGGGCCCTTGGGCCTGTGGCCCTTGGGTGAGAAATGAAAACATAATCTACACAGGAGTTCTACAGGACACGTCAACTTCCCTTGGAGACAGTACAACTAAACTTAAGAGACACTGGTCAAAAGAAAAATGTCAGCAGTCGACGTTTTTGGAACCACAGAAGCCAAGAAAGCTTAAGATACAAGCTGTCAGATCATGGGTTGGACAATGGAAGATATTTTCTGAAGGGACTTGGCAAAT
>NW_006399893.1:8711875-8743654 GCF_000299155.1 Elephantulus edwardii
TTGTTTTCTTAGCAGTCCATGGTATTCTCAATACTCTTCTCCAGCACCACAGCTCAAAGGCATCAATTCTCCTTCTATCCTCCTTGGTCATTGTCCACTCTCTGATGCATAACAAGTGATTGCGAAGATCATGGCCTGTATCAGATGCACCTTAGTCTCCAGAGAGACACCATTGCTCTTCAGCCGGTAACATAGTGTTTGTTAATCTAAAGGGCAATGAGAGCGTGGCACACCTCTGTGAGGCGAACCGGCACCATTACTACAGCAGTAGCTATAAAGCCACTGTAGTGATCAGGACCTGGCAGTGTGCTGTACCTGAGGACCCCTTGAGTTGAGGCCAACTTGGCAACAACCAGAAGAACCATTTATTTTCTTTCAAAGTGTAGAAATGTACATCTTATATGTGCTAATGTTAAACTCTTTGAAAATTGACAGACAAATGCCCTTTGTAGTTAAATCCTGTCCTAGATACAGAACTTGGAGAATTAGAGGAATGCTGGGTAGGGTAGAGGGACAGCGCAGGAGGGGAAGACCCTCTGTGAGGTAGATTGATTCAGTGACTGGGGTAATCGGGATGGGTGTGTCAGAGGCAATGAGATTGGCACAGGATAGAGCATGGTTTAGGTCTGTTGTACATAGGGTCGCTAGGAGTCACAAACGACTTGACGGCACATAACAACAACAATTTATAAGGGGAACTAGAAAATGATGTAGATCAAATTGTTGGCACAAAATTCGATTTTACTCTATATTTTGGTTTTGTTGTGGTGAAAAATATAACAAAATATATACCATCTCAACATGTATAGTTTGTTCATGTGCGTCTTGGTGAAATTGAGTGCATTCTTCAAATTTTGCAACCTACTCATTGTCATTTTCCACATTATTCCACAACCGTGTAACAGAAACATAACACAAACTTAGTGCCCCTTAATATTTAATAATAGTCATGTCTAGCTGGAAGCTCTGGTGGCTCAGTGGTAAGGAGTTGTGCTGCCAGCCTAAGGATGTACAGTTCAAATCTAGCTACTTTTCGAGAGAAAGATGGACAGTCTCCTCCACTGGGATTTACTGCTTCTCTGGATTCTGACCTGACAGTAACGTATCAACAGCATGCGTAGTTCTAGGTTTTCTAGTTCTTGTTCTGGTTCTAAATTTTGGTTGCTATTTTTAATGATACCAGTATAGGATGACAATGAGTTGAGTGATTCCTTGGAGTTGCCTTTGAATGGATGTGATCTGGAGTGTATTCTGAAGAATCGAGCATAGATTGATAGTGACAAGAAGGGTATTTGTTGTTTGTGATGGTGTTGATAGAGATTGAGTGGAGGGAAAGGGAAACTATTTCTATTTGTTTGGGGATAGGTGGGATTTGCAGCTGTTGGATGTTAGGTATAAAATGTGAGATGATTCCAGAACAATGAACATAAAAAACAGAGTAAGACCGTACCTTTTCCTCTGAATGAGGAAAGCAAAAGAAGACTGGGAGAAAAAGAAAGGGCCTCTTTAGATAAGATAGTAAATCTTCTCTTTAGTTCAGAGATGATGAGCCCGTCATCTCTGCTACTCTCTTGGAATTCACTTGTGACCCTTCCAACTACCAACACTCAGTGTAGTCTGTAATTCTCAGTACCTTATTCCATGTCAATTGTGTGAACCAGTGTTGTTCTTTAATTATAGGAAATATAAGCAATGGCTGAGAAGCAAAAGCTGAGTCTTGGGCACGGACCATGTAGAAATTACTATGATTTTTGCAGTCTTTTAATAAACATATCCCAATTAGAGGACAGCCAGAGCAAATGTGAGAGGAAGGTCTACTTAGGTTGGGCTGCACAGAATTAAAATTTTATGGAAGTTCAAAGGAATCCTGAGGGAAGCTTTCTGTACTGGCGAAGGCTGGCAGAGTTTGTAGGGAGAGTCTGAGCTGTGTGTGAAAGCTGGGTAGAGGCTTTGAAAAGTTTGAGTTTAATATTGAATGTTGAGTTTAATATCCTGTGACCATCATTAAGTTGAATAAAGGGAAAGAAGATTCATAGCTAATAATATTTAGCTCCTTGATTTGTTTAATTTTTAAAATGAAGTATGTCTATACCAGGAACTTCTTTATTTCAGTAAGCTGAACTACAAGTCATAGTGAGTTAACTGCACCCTTCTGGTTATACAACTGTGTAGTCAAATCTAACAGTAGGGGCACTTAGAAGAACTGCTTCTAAACCCTCTTCTCTCTTGTCTAATAATTTTCTTTATCAAATAGGGGATAAATTTTATCCCTTTTCTCATCCTTTATTTCTTCGAAACTCCATTGCCTAGACTAACACATATTAAAAGAGAAGTGGAAAATTTTAACAGATCTATCACAGTGAAGGAGTTGAACAACTCATAAAAAAGATCTGCCAAGATCTAGAAAGACAGGGTAATGGTGGGCATTGTTCAATGTCATCAAATTTTATAAAATATAATGCATGGAAATGATTGTATGAAACACAATATGAATGAAGGATAGTGTGAAACACAGTGTATATGAATTTTGTAAGCAAATCAATATAAAATCAAAATTTATTTTTTAAAAAAAATTAGCAACCAAAAAAGTCTTGGTCTAGATGACTTTACAGAGTGAATTCTGTCAAATATTCAGAGAAGAGCTGACACAAATTCTCTTCTACTCATACTGTTTCAGAATATAGAAAAAGATGTAAGCATAACCTTGGTCCCAGTCAGGCAAAGACTCTACTAAAAAAGAAAATTATAGGCCAGTATCCCTCATGAATATAGATGCAGTATTTCTTAACAAAATGCCAGCTAACAGAATCCAATATCATAGTTAAAAAAATCTTCCATCATGATCAAGTGGGATTCATACCAGATATGCAAAGATGATAGATCAACATTAGAAAAAAACAATCAATACAATCTACCACATCAGTGAAACTTTTTAGAAAAGGAACACATAATCATATTAATTGATATAGAAAGTTATTTGACAAAATTTAACATCCTTTTCTGGAAAAACACTTAAAAATAGGATTAGAGGGGAAATTCCTAGAAATCTTACTGTTAGGTGTATAACTTAAATAAGAGCTGTGATATGAACTGTTACATACCGCTCATGTTAATTGCAGTATTATTTATAATAGCAAAAAGATGAAACCAATCCAGCTGTCCATCAGACATGATTGAAGACGCTATAGAATATTCACACAATGAAACATAATAACACTAAAGAATTACGACAAATCCTCCAACATTGGGCAACATGTATTAATCTAGAGGAAATTATACTGAATGACATAAATCAGTCACAGGACAATTTTGATAAAAGACTGCTATTGTAAAAGCTAAGGAGTAAAAATTTATAAAGAACTTAGATAAAGGGAAAGGCAGTATACAGCAAGGGGTTGCTAAGACATTGTAACTAATTAATTGCACTACTTGTAAAAAAATTACTTGGATTAGATGTGTACAGACTCCATTTAAAAATAAAAAGGCACCATTTTAATGCTGCCTTTCTGTAATCTCATCATCAGTGACCATAAGCATCCTAGGTGGAGTGGAGTGAATACCAGATGGTGGAATTTTTTAAAAACAAAACAAAACACATGCTTTGGTCTTTTCCAGCCAGTTCTGTGTTGGCCTCTACTTAGCCTTATGTAGAACTTGAATTTGACTGTTGTTGTTGTTGTTATGTGCCGTCAAGTCGTTTGCGACTCCTAGCGACCCTATGTACAACAGACCTAAACCATGCTCTATCCTGTGCCAGTCTCATTGCCTCTGACACATCCATCCCGATTACCCCAGTCACTGAATCAACCCACCTCATAGAGGGCCTTCCCCTCCTACGCTGTCCCTCCACTCTGCCCAGCATGATGTCCCTCTCCAAAGACCTGTCTCTCCTTACAACATGTCCAAAGTATGTCAGGCGAAGCCCCAGAATCCTTGCCTCCAAGGAGCAGACTGGTTTAACCCTCTCTCGGATGAATCTGTTTGTTTTCTTGGCAGTCCATGGTACATTCAGTACTCTTCTCCAGCACCACAGCTCAAAGGCATCAATTCTCCTTCTGTCCTCCCTAGTCATTGTCCAACTCTCTGATGCATAACAAGTGATTGCAAAAACCATGGCCTGTATCAGGCACACCTTAGTCTCCAGAGAGACACCGTTGCTCTTGAGTACTTTAGAGAGGTCCCTAACCGCAGACTTTCCCATCGTAATACGTTTTTTGATTTCCTGGCTACTGGTGCCAAGAGTGTTGACCGTGGAGCCAAGCTGACTACACACTGTTAAACTAGCATGCTGAAATTTTATCACAGTTATGGAAACCATTGATTATTCTGTGCTCTGTAGCTCCTTGCAGAATAGTACACCAGTTGCCATTGAGTCAGTCCCAAGATTACGGGGACCTCATTGATATCAGAGCAGAACCTGGCATAGCGTGTAAATTAGGTGTTGAGCATATTAATCATTTTTTTGCCACTCAGGGACAGCTTCTGTTGCAGAAGTAATTGTCAGATTAGTTTCTATGTTCTAGTGGGGAGAAGTGATGTGAAAATTAATTCTTTGTGTCCTGGTTGTTCACTATAATTTTTGCAAAGAGCAAACATTCTTGAACTCTTGAGTATATTGCCTGTACATGATGTTGGAAGTATAAAAAGATAAACACCTAAGTACTTGTTATAGTTCATTCATTTGAACCACCATTACTTCCAATACTTGTTTTAGGACTTGGCTTGTAAAGGTATCAAAGCCATGTACTACAAATAGGTTGAAAACTATTGCTTGGACTAGCAGACATGGCAGTTGAGACTGAGATCTTAGAAACAGAAATACAGAGAAGGAACAGCTGTAAGCAGACACTAGTGATTGGGACATGGAATGTAAGAAGCATGAATGTAGGAAAATTGGACATTGTTAAGAAGGAAATGGAACGTATAAATATTGACATACTAGGTATAGGAGAAATGAGATGGCTTGACAGGGGACATTTTGAATCAGACGATTATATGATTTACTATGCCAGGGATGAAAAGGTGAGGAAGAATGGGGTTGGATTCATAATTTAAAGAGTCATTTCTAGATCCATCCTGAAATACAGTGTGATGAGTGAAAGGATAATATCTGTATGCGTACAAGGAAGTCCAGTGAATACCACTATAATTCACATATATGCACCAACAACTAGAGCCAAAGAGGAGGAAATAGAAGATTTCTACCAGCTTTTACAGTCAGAAGTTGATCAAACATGCAATCAAGATACATTGATAATAATGGGTGACTGGAATGCAAAAATGGGTGACTGGAATGCAAAAGTTGGGACAGGGAAGAAGGATCCAGTAGCTGGAAAAAACAGGCTCGGTGAGAGAAATGAGGCTGGAGATAGAATGATAGAGTTCTGCACATTCAATGATTTATTCATTGCAGATACCTTTTGTAAATAACATAAACGCAGGCTATACACATGGATCTCACCTGATGGCATGTAGGAATCAAATAGATTCATTTGTGGAAAGACTCAGTGGAAAAGCTCAATATCAGCAGTGAAAACCATGCCGGGTGCTGATTGTGAGACAGACCACTCATATGCAGGTTCAAGATGAAGTTGAGGAAAATTAAATCAAGTCCACGGGAACCAAAATTTGATCTTAAGTCTATCCCACTCGAATTTCAAAACCATCTCAGGAACAGGTTTGAGGCCTTGAGCACAAATGAGCATAGACCAAATGAGCTCTGGGAGGATATCAAGAAAATCATCCATGAAGAAGGCAAAAGATCATTACAAAGGCTGAAAAAGAAGAAAAGACCAAGATGGATGTCAGATGAGACTCTGAATATTGCATTAGAGCGCCGAGAAGCCAAAGCTAAAGGAAGAAACCAAGAAATCAAAGAGCTAAACAGAAAATTTCAAAAGGCAGCCTGGGATGACAAAGCAAGATACTATAATGAAATGTACAGAGAGCTGGAGTCAGAAAATTAAAAGGGCCGAACTCACTCAGCGTTTCTTAAGCTGAAGGAGCTGAAAAACAAATTCTAGCCACGGTTGGCAATACTTAAGGATACCTTGGATAGAATGTTAAATGATCCAGGAAGTATCAAGAGAAATGGAACGAGAACACAGAGTCACTGTATCAGAAGGAATTGGCTGACACAGAAGAATTTCATGAAATAACATATGAGCCAGAGCCTATGGTGATGAAGGAGGAAGTTCAAATTGCCCTGAAGGAATTGGCAAAAAACAAGGCTCCAGGAGTTGACGGCATACCAGTTGACATATTTCAACAGACACTGGCCTGGATGTGCTCACTAAGTTGTGCCAAGAAATCTGGAGAACAGCCAGCTGGTCCACTGACTGCAAAAGATCAATATTTGTTCCCATTGCAAAGAAAGGTGACCCAACAGAGTGTGGAAATTATCGAACAATATCATATGCAAGCAAGATTCTGCTGAAAATGATCCAAAACCGTTTGGAACAATATGTCAGCAGAGAACTGCCAGATGTGCAGGCTGGATTTAGAAGAGGAGTGGTACTAGGGATATTATAGCTAATGTGAGATGGATCTTTGCAGAAAGCAGAGAATACCAGAAGAATGTCTATCTGTGCTTCATTGACTATGCAAAGACTTTTGACTGTGTGGATCACAACAAGTTGTGGCTGACTCTGAGAAGAATGGGAGTCCCAGAACATTTGATTGTGCTAATGTGAGACCTATATTTGGACCAAGATGCAGTTGTCAGAACAGAGCAAGGAGACACTACATGGTTCAAAATCAAGAAGCGGGTTCATCAGAGATGTATTCAGAGATGTATTTCAATCCGTATGCAGAACAGATCATCCGAGACGCTGGGCTATCAGGATTGGTGGAAGAGTCATCAACAGCCTGCATTATGCAGATGACACAACCCTGCTCGCTGAAACTGAGGAGGAACTGAAGCACTTGCTGCAGAAGATCAAGGATGGCAGCCACTTATATGGACTGAAGGTCATCATCAAGAAAACAAAGATTCTCACCACTGGGCCAATTGGCAGCATCAGTATGGATGGTGAAGAGATTGACATAGTTAACAGTTTTCGTTTACTTGGCTTCACAATCAACACTCTTGGTAACAGCAGCCAGGAAATCAAGAGAAGAATTGCATTCGGAAAGTCAGCTGTGAGGGACCTCTCAAGAGTCCTGAAGAGCAAGGACGTCAGACTGGAGACTAAGGTGTGCCCGATCCGGACTATAGTCTTTGCCATTATGTGCTATCCATCAGAGAGTTGGACAGTGAATAGGGTTGAAAGAAAGAGAATTGATGCCTTTGACCTGTGGTGCTGGAGAAGAGTGTTGAATATACTGTGGACTGCTAGGAGAACAAACAGGTTTGGCCTGGAGAGGGTGAAGCTGGAAGGCTCTTTGGAGTCAAGGATTCTGAAGCTTCATCTGACATATTTTGGGCATGTTGCAAGGAGGGATTGGTCCTTGGAGAGGAACATCATGTTTGGCAGAGTGGTGGGGCAGCGAAAGATAGGAAGACCTTTGATGAGATGGATCGATTCTGTGACTGGAGTGGTGGGAAGAAGTGCATTTGTGATGGCTAGGTTGGCACAGGATAGAAGAGCGTTTAGAGCTCTTGTACATAGGTCGCTGTGAGTCGCAAGCAACTCAATGGCACATAACAACAACAAACAACACTGTGCAATGAAGTCTGGTGATTTCTGTCAATATGTATAGACAGGGAGTAGGAGTGAAATCACAGCCTTCATCTGTTAAGTGTTTCAAGGATGACTTATTTCTTGATACTTCTGGTTCTTTCTGCACATGTGCAGTTACCTTTTAGAATAAAGACTTATTCTTCAGCTTCAGGCCAAGCACTTGAAATATGCAGTTAACTGGTACACTCCAAATGTGAGACATCTGAGTGCAGTAAGTGACCAAGAAAAATAATTTACCAACACATTATACTTAACTTGTGATTGAAGTGTCCAGAGTAAAGGTTAAACTTCAGTTCTCGATCTGCTTCTGTAGCCAGCCTTAACTCATGAAGTCCTTAGTGGTCAGGGTTAGCCTACAGTGAGACATGAAATATTAGACATAATCAAGGCATGGTAATTTAGGTGTTAGAGGAGTATAAGAGCTTATTGTGGAAAAAGTTCTTCCCCTGTGTGGATGGCATTAATAAAGGGAGATTAGCAAATGAAAATAATGTCCTTTCCTCTGTACTTTAAATAGCAAGCATACATATTAAAAAGGAAATTACTATCATTTTTTGGAAGGAAAAAATTACATACATGCAAATCCTAGATCTTAGGTATATAACCGGATGTAATCATGCCTAACTCATGCCTAAACCAGGAGGCAGCTGTTTGAACAGAATGAGGGGATTTACAAAGAGGAAAGGTGAGCATCAGACTTATATTCTTTCACCAAACTTAGTCTGTGTGCTGAAGTATATGAATGAGAATGTGGTATCAAGATTGATGGAAGACTCATCAACATCCTGTGTTATGCAGACAATACAACCTTGCTTGCAGAGAGTAGAGAGGGCTTGAAACACTTAATACAGAAGACCACTGCCTTCAACATAGCTTGTACCTCAACATCAAGAAAACAGTCTTTGCAGTTCTTCTTATAAACAATACCATAATAAACCGAGAAAGTGGTAAAGTTATCAAGAATTAAATTTTACTTAGATCCACAAACCAGCCCCATGAAAGCAGGAGTCAGGAAACCAAGTGACAAATTGCACTAGGCAAATCTGCTGTCAAAGGCCTCTTTAGAATATTAGAAAGCAAGGATGTCATAAAGATATGTCTACTAGCCTGAGTCATGATGTTTTCATATGCCTCAGATACAAATCTGACTTAGAGCAATTGCAGCGAGGTTGCTCCTTAGAGGCAAGGATGGTGAAACTTAGCTCACATACTTTGGGCTTATTGTCAGGAGAGAACAGTCCTTGGAAAAAGACATCATTCTGAGAAGATAAGAGAAAAAAAGGAAGATTCTTAGCAAGATAGCTTGACAAAAGGACTGTAACAATGCTCTCAAATGTGTCAGAGATCATGAGGCTGGGGCAGGATAGGACAAGGTTGATGTGTTGTTCATAAGGTGGTTCACTGAGTTGATGGCACCTCCCAACAACAAACATGTATGTGGGAAACTGAAATAATGATGAGAAGACTGAAGAAGACTCAATGTCTTTAAGTTGTGGTGTTGGTGAAGAATATGGAATTTACCATGAACTGTTCTTTGTCCTGGCAGAAATACAGTCAGACCTGAGATAGTGAGTCCTCATAGACTTTGGACATATTACCATGTGGGGCAAGCCCTAAAGAAGGACATCATGCTTAGTGAAGTTGGTCAGCACAAAAAGAAAGACCGTCAATAAGATGAATCATCTCAGTGGTTTTAACAATGGAATCAAACAGGGAGAGTTGTGAGGATTGTGTAGATCCTGGCAGTAGCGTGTTCTTTTGTGACTGGGACGTTGTGATTCAGGACCAACTTCATGGCACATAACAGCAGCGTATCTTCATAAGATCAGATGCCCTCTGAGCCATGGTGTGGGAGAAGAGTACTACATAACATAGACTGCAAAGAGAACAAGCTGATCTTGAGTGTGAAACCAGGCTGCTTCTTGAAGGCAAGGATTTTGAAGCTCCATCTCACATACTTTGGGCACCTGGCCAGGGGAGACTAGTCTTTGGAGAAGGACATCATGCTTGGAAAGGTGGAGGGACAGTGCAAGAGACGAAGACACAGGATAAGATAGATTGACTCAGTGACTGGGGTAATGGAGGTGGGTCTGAAATTGGCTCAAGATAGAATAGGATTCAGAGCTGTTTTACATGGCGTCACTATGAGTCAAGCAGTTTGATGGCACATAACAACAACAATAACAATATGTGAGGCATGCCTTAGAGTCATCACCACTCAGTTTCCTCAGATCTTCTTGCATTCAGTTTTTCAGTCACCATTCTGACTTCTATTTTGCTTGTACTGGGCTTCACAAAAAGGGAATTATACAGCATGAACACTTGTTTACTGGGTTCTTTTCTCCAGCATCGCACTTTCAGATTTATTCATGGTACTGTGTTTCACGCAACAGTGTTCTATTGTCTGAATATACTATATCAGTTTATCCACTTTCTTAGTATGAGTTTTTTCACTCTCAGGCTATTGTGAATAATGCAGCCTGAAACATTTCTTCACAGAAGATGGATGGACTGTCTCCTCCTGTGAGATTTACAGATTCCAAAACCCAATGTAAAGTCAACTTTGAGTCAGTAGCAACACAACAGCATACAGGGAGAGACCAAAGCATATTCAGCCCATCAATTTTTCTGAGTAGTAAACTATATTTTCATAAAGTTGTTCACAATTTTTTTTTAAATTCTATTGCTTTTATGTGGTGGTGTTCTATGCACTCATGTTACCTGCGACTTACAGCAACCCTGTGCACAACAGCTCTGAAGCCTGCCCTGGCTTGAGCCAGTCTCTTCTGACAATGAGTCTATTATTCTACTTCCCCATGCCCCAGTTACTGTATCAGTCCATCTCATCGGGGTCTCTCCACCCTTCTGACCATGATGTCCTTCTCCAAGGACCATGTACCCAAAGTATGTGAGATGGACTTTCAAAATCCTAGTCTTCCAAGGTTTCACCCTAAGACAGACTTCTTTTCTTGATGGACCATGGTATGTTCAAGACTCTTCTCCTTCACCACACTCAAAGTCATCAATTCTTCTGCTGTCATCCTTAATCATTGTCCAGTTCTCTGATGCATAGCAAGAAATTGTGAAGACCATGACCTGGATTAGGTACACCTTAGTCTCTAGACTGACATCATTGCTTTTCTATGCTCTGCAGAGATTCCTGACCTCAGATTTTCCCAATGCAATTTGTCATTTGATTTCCTGACTGCTGGTGCCAAGAGTGTTGATTGTTGAGCTGAGCAAGCTGTAATTGTTAACAACCTTAATCTCTTTTCCATCTATCATGGTGCTGCTAGTTGACCTAATAGTGAGAATCTTTGTATTCTTGATATTTAGTTCATATTGAAGACTATAGTCCTTGACTTTCTGCAGCAAACACTTCAGGTCCTCCTCAGTTTTAGCAAGCAAGGTTGTGCCATCTGCATAACGCAGATTATTGATGAATCTTCCTTCAATCCTGATGACACATGCCACCTTATAAAGCTTAGCCTCTCGAATTATGTTCTGCAAATAGATTGAAAAGGTACGGAGACAGGATGCGTCCTTGATGCTCTCTTTTCCTGATTTTGAACTATACAATGTTTCCTTGCTCTTTTATGAAAACTGCTTCATAGTCTGAATATAGGTTTTTCATGAGGAAAATCAAGTGTTCTGGGATTCCCATTGTCCTCAAGGTTCACCACAGTTTGTTGTGATCCACACAAACAAATGCCTTTGCTTAGTTAATGAAGCACAGATAGACTTTCTTATGGTACTCTCTGCTTTTAGCCAAGACCCATCTGATATTGGTGATAATGTCTCTAGTGCCATGCCCACTTCTAAATCCAGCTTGTACTTCTGGCGTTTCCCTGTCAATGTACTGTTCCACTTGTTTTTGGATAATTTTCAGCAGGATTTTGCTTGCCTATGATACTAGTGACTTGATTCGGTGACTGGGGTAATCGTGATGGGTGTGTCAGAGGCGGTTCGGTTGGCGCAGGATAGAGCAGTGTTTAGGGCTGTTGTGCATAGGGTCGCTATGAGTTGGAAACAACTCGACGGCACATAACAACAACCACAACAACATAATACTAGTGTTATTGTCTGATAATTTCTGCACTCTATTGGGTCACCTTTTTTGAAATGAGAATTCCAAAAAATTCCAGTCAATTGGCCAGGTGGTTATCCTCCAGATTTCTTGGCATAATCTAGTGAGCATGTCTAGGGCAGTATCTATTTGTTGAAATATGTCAATTCATATTCCATCAATTCCTGGGCCTTTATTCTTTGCCAGTTCCTTCAGAGCAGCCTGCACTTCCTTCATCATCATTGCTTCTTGATCATATGTTGTTTCATGAAATTGTTCTTTGTCAACCAATTCTTTTTGGTACAGTGACTCTGTATATTCCTTCTATCTTCTTTTAATGTTCCTCAGACCATTCAGTATTCTGCCCATGGCATCCTTAATTATTCCAATTAGTGGTTTGAATTTGTTCTTCAATTCCTTCAGCTTAAGAAATACATAGTTTAGCCCTTTTGATTTTCCAACCCCAGCTCTTTGTACATTCCGTTATAATACTTTGCTTTGTCTTCCTGAGCTGCCTTTTGAAATGTTCTTTTCATTGCCGTCTTGATTTCTTCTCTTTGCTTTGGGTTCTTGGTGCTCTAGTGCAGTACTCAGAGTATCTTCTGACATCCATCTTGGTGTTTCTTCTTCTTCCTCTGTGTTATTATGGTGATAGTCTTAGTTTTGATATAGTTGATTTGTCTTTTCTCTTTCTTGACCATTCTTATTATGGGCTTTTAAAATTTAATTCATCTTTCCAAAGACACAATGTTGGCTTTGTTCATTTTATCTATCTGTGATAATCAGGATTATATCAAAGAACCACTAGGAGGGGTGTGTGCATGCATATGCAGGCACATGCTTGTCATTGGTATGTATTAAGTGATTCATTAAAAGGATTTGATTACATTCTTCAGCTGTGCAACCTTTGATTACATCTTGTACACTGCTGTGGGGAGTGGACTAGCAGTTTCTATGCAACTTATGTCCCTGTTTCTGATGTGGGGGCTCTTACACGCACAGGACAATCAGATTTGCTTTAAGTGAAGGAGAGAGAGCAGGCTAGAACCCACACGTGTGAACTGTGAACTCAGGAGGACTAAAGCTCATGCCAGGTTTTGCTTTTCATCTTTGTATTGGAATATAAATCATTTGGGAGTAAAATGCTGCTATTATGGCTAAGCACAAAAACCATCCTGTCTGGTAATACTGACCAAGGGTGAAGCAGAGCTTGAGAACCTTGTCCTACAAAGGACCACGTAGTAAGTATCCTACCATAGGCTTTCCCTCTGTTGCTAATTTTTAATTCAGACATTACAATGCGGAAACAGTATGTAAATCAAAGACAGGGCTGTATTGTTATAAAATTTTATTTATCATCATTTGCTGACCCCTGTTCAGAGATTGTAGAATACTTTTATAACTTACCTATTTAACAGTAAGTTATATCATGTTTCATTCTGTTGATTCTTCTCATCATTCTTTGTACCTTTATTGTTATCTATTGCATAGCTGTAAATCTTTTTAACACACTGTAGCCTAAAAGAGAAGCCTTGGTGGTATAGTGCTGACCCACTGATCTGAGGTTCAAACCTACCAGGCACTTTGAGAGAGAAAGACAGGCAGTTTCTGTTGGTAAAGATTTTGAGCCGTGGAAACATTCTGGAGGGTCGCTGTGAGTCAGAATCAGTGCAGTGGTTTCTTTGGATTGAGATTATTTTATTTATTAATTTTTTAATAGCTGTGAAAGATGGGAGGTCAGAGAAAGAGTCTCCACAAGGTGAAGTGACATGTGGCTGTAACATTGACATTGAACGTGTGGGAGATTGTGAGGATGGGACAGGCCAGGGCAACGGGGTTCCAGTCTATTATTCATCGGGTTACTGTGAGTCATAGTAGAATTGATGTCACATAACAGCAGCAGTGTAATTTTTGTGTGAAACAGTCAGTTATCTACTAAAGAAATTATCATCTTTTCTGTTTACTCATATATTAACATATCTGATGTTCTTTATTCGTTTCTGTGTTTCAAGTTTTCATCTGATAAAATTTTCCTTTCAGCCCAAAAATCTTTTATTCTTTCTTACAGTGCCAGCCTGCGGTTGTTGAATTCTCTCATCATTGATTTATCCGAAAATGGCTTTTTTCTTCCCCCACCAGCGGTCTTCAAGGACATAGATACAGAATTCTGAATATAGAATTCATCATTGATAGTTTTCTCTCAGCATTTTGAAAATACTGTTTCTTTGTTTTCCAGGCCCCCCCCCCCCCGAGAAGTCAGGCAACATTTCTATCTTTGCTCTCTTTTATGTAACATGTCCTTTTTCTCTTTCTCTGTAGTCAACATTCTCCCTTTATCTATGGCTTTCAACAGTTTGATTATGATAAATGTGATTGCATTTATCCTACATATGGTTCCCAGAGTTTTTGGATGGAGAGCTAGTATTTCTTTTTTGTCAGGTTTGGAAAGCTCTGGTCATTATTTCTTCAAAAACTTTTTTTTTGTCCTGAATCTCTTCTGCCTCAAGTCTCGGTCCCAGAGGATAAACTGTATACTGTCTCCCACAGGCTCCGTGCTTGTCTTGTCAGTCTTTAATGGTTCTGCTTTTCATATTGCCTCTAGTCTTTCACAATTTCCTGCCATCTCCATACTGCTCTTGATTTTATTTTATCAGATATTCTGTAATTTTTCGTTTTAATTTCTTTTAGGAATTGTGCTCTTTGTTTCTGGATGGAATTCACTCTCTGGCTCCCCTGCACTCAGCCACAGCCTACAGCACTGAACATCTTTAACACTTTTCTTAGAATCTTCTTCACACGTGGGCAGTTAAGGCATCGATGAAGGACTTGAGGGTAGTTGGTAAGGAGACAAGGAGCTCTGTGCATTTTCTGTTAACCAAAAGGTTGAGAGTGTGAAGCACTAGCTGCTCTGCAGTTCTCAGTCAGCTTCCATGAAGATTTAGTGGCCTGGAAATGTCATGGGGCAGTTCTGCTCTGTTCTGCAGGGCTGCCACTTGGCTAGGCATATGCAGACTTAGGGTTCTGTGGCTTCCTCCTCTTGAGACTGTCTTAATTTCTAGCTTCTCTACTCAGATATCCTGTGGTACTTGAAGCTAATAAGACTAGCTTTTTGTGTGAATTCTGGCAGCCTTGTATCTCCAGACTGAGCACGATCCTCGCGTAAAGCTGTATTAACTGTGAAACTTTTTCAGTGTAATTCCCATCTTTCAAGGATCACATCCCTTGTTGATTCTGCTGCTTTTTCTCATTCCCCAATATCCTGTGTTAATATTGTTAAGTGCCGCAGAACTGACTGTTACTCCTTTGAAAAACAGAATGGAACTTTGCTCTTGTCCTGCATCCTCCCCACAGTAGCTGCCTTGCTCCAGCCCAATGTAGTTGCTGTCTGTGGGACAATAGTCTAATATAAGCTTCTGTGCCACAGTTGATAATACTGATTTCTTAGGTTTGTTTAACACACACAAGCAAAATCCTGCTGAAGATTAGCCAAAAATAACTGGAATTGTGCATTAACAGAGAACTACCAGAAATAAAGAGGCCATGGCACTAGAGACATTATCGCTAATGTCTGATGTATCCTGGCAGAAAGCAGAGAGTACCAGAGGAATGTCTTATCTTACTTCATTGACTGTGCAGAGGCATTTGACTATGTAGATCTCAACAAATTTTGACTAACCTTGAGGAGAATGGGAATCCCAGGACACTTGATTGGGCGCGTGTGAAACCTATACATGGGCCAGGAGGCAGTGGTCAGAACAGAACAAGGAAACACTGCATGGTTCAAAATTAGGAAGGGATGCATTGTGTCTTCTGTATTTCTTCAGTCTGTACATGGAACAGATTATTCAGGAGGTTGGACTTTATGAAGAGGAATGTGGAATCAGGATTGGAAGAAGACTCATCAATGGCCTTCATAATGCAGATAAGACAGCCTTGCTTGCTGAAACTGAGGAGGACCTGAAGCAATTGCTGCAGAAAGTCAGGGACTATAGTCTTTAATAAGGATTGAAGCTCAACATCAAAAAGACAGAGATTCTAACCCAGGCCAATTGGTAGGCTATGATAGATAGGTAGGCAAAGAGACTAAGGTTGTTAACAATTTCAGCTTGATTGTCTCTGCAATCAACACTCTTGGCACCAGCAGTCAGGAAATCAAAAGGTGAATTGCAGTGGGGAAGTGTGATGTCAGTGGCCATTCCAAAGCTCTAAAGAGCAAGTGATGTCAGTCTAGAGACTAAGGTGCGCCTGATCCAGGCCATCCTCTTTGCAGTTACTTCCTATGCTTCAGAGAGCTGGACAGTGACTAAGGATTACAGAAGAAGAACTGATGCCTTTGAGCTGTAGAGCTGGAGAAGAATATTGAACACACCGTGTACTGCCAGGAGAACAAATAGGTCTGTCTTAGAGAGTGTAAATCCAAGTTTCTTTTTAGAGGCAAAGATTCTGAAGTTCTGTCTCACATACTTTGGGCACATGGCCAGGAGGGACTAGTCTTTGGAGAAGGACATCATGCTTAGAAGGGTAGAGGGACAACAAAGTAGAGGAAGACCCCAGATGAGATAGACTGACATGATAACTGGGGCCATGGGATAAGTTATGTCAGTTAGTGAGACTGGCTCAGGACAGAACAGGGTTCAGAGCTATTATAAATAGGTTTGCTATGAGTCAAGAGCAACTCGATGGCACCTAATAGCAACAATCATGATAAGTTCAGTTTGTCACTTAGTTCTTGTTCAAATAGTACACTTTAGGATTATACTCTACCCATGCCTGCAAGTAATCTGAGGTTTCTGCCCTTTTGGATCTTTCTCTCACCTTTTAGTAAGGGTGCAAACTCTTTTTGCCTAGGTACAATAATCACCTTTTCTAGGTTGACAAGGAGACTCTGTTTTTTATGATAGTTCTCCCTCTGCCCTGGTTGCCGTAGCTACAGGGTGAGCCGGTGATTGCGGCTTGTTCTAGACAGTGTGGTTGGTGAGAGTGAAGGTCCACAGGTAGTGATCCGATTGCCTCCAAGAGACTCCACAACCAAAGAACGCTCTGGGGACAGATTCCTGCTTCCTTAAACTACTACATTCTTGGGCAGGTGAAAATTTCTGTATTTCATCCCAAGATTAATTTGTAGTCACATATTTGCTATATTAAATTATGGATAGAATTCTAAAGTAATTCTTACAGCAGTTAAGAATGTACGCATTGCTCTCTTACTTTCACAAGCTGAATAGGAATGTCAGATTTGCATATTCCTTGAAAGGGGCATCATGCTTGGAAGGGTGGAGGGAGAGTGAAAGAAAGGAAGAACGTCAACCAAATGGATTGACATGGTGATTGCAGCAATGCACTTGAATGTGTCAGAGATTGTGAGAAGATACCAGATAGGACAGAGCTCTTATCTGTTCGTCATAGGGTCTCTATAAGTCATACTCAACTTCATGGTATCATAGAACAACACAACAATGTAGTCAAGTATGTTTCCTTTCCACTTAAAGGAAAACTTACTATGGGATGTTGTTGTGGTGGTTGTTGTTGTGTACTGTTGAGTCAGAACCCAACCATAGGTGAACCTCCAGCAGATTTTCAGAGGCAGTAAATCGCATGGGAGGAGATTGCCTATCTTTCTCCTACGGAACAACTGGTGGACTCAAACCTAGTGCCTTTGGGATTACAGCACAACTTCTTGCCACTAGGCCACCAGAGCTCTCTTACTAAGGGATAGAGGAGATTATGTTCCAAGACAACCAGTGTCTGGGTGGTGGTATAGCAGTATATTTTATGCAAGGGTCCATGTAGAAATCTTGCAACTCTGTATATTCCAAATGAAACCCAAACTTTAAATAGTAGTCAGCCTTTATTCAACATTTTATTTGTAGGACACTTTCTGTATCTTAAACCTTCAGACTCTTATTTTTCTCTCTCGGTTGCTTTTCCCAGTACCAAAAGCTTATTATCACTGTGTCATTTTAATGCTAAATTATCTTACAATTTATCTTTCCATGCTAAAAAGCGGAGGAGGGTGAAACCAAGAAACCAAACAAAATTACAGTCAAGCAACCAAAACAAAGGGGAAAAACTAAGTTCATCTGAGAGAGTGAGAACAAAGATGGATCTGGATCTCCTGTTAAGATCCTAGCAAGATCCTAGCCCCTGCACATGTTTGTGTGGCCCGTTAAAACTCTTGTTCTTCACCAGCACCTGAACAAAGGCTTGTGGGAAGTGATTTTTCAGAGGGGCATTGTATAATTTGGAGAAAACGTACCAATTGTTTTGGCAACTTGTGCAATCAAAATAGCCTAGAAATATAGCCAGTCTTGCTTCACAAGTTGTTAATTATGTATTCTCCAATCGCAACATAAATATGCATTTATGTATACTTTCATTTATATATATATATTTATATGATCTATTCCTTTATCACATAACAACATTGTCAAATCAACCAGCACTTGGTGGGTGTGTCTTGTATTTAAAAGGCGGTAGCTGTGGACTAAGTCTGCAGCTTGGAGTCTCGTGTGAAGTAGTTGGATTCTGGAAAATGGTTTCTTGTGTCGTGATGAGGGTTGAGTTTGAAACATTGTGTTGTTTTTTGGGTTTTTTGGTCCACGGTTAGATGTCAGCTGATTGGGGTTGCCAGTTTTAGCTAGC
Source organism: Elephantulus edwardii (assembly GCF_000299155.1). Classification (NCBI taxonomy): domain Eukaryota; kingdom Metazoa; phylum Chordata; class Mammalia; order Macroscelidea; family Macroscelididae; genus Elephantulus; species Elephantulus edwardii. The sequence goes on from NW_006399893.1 coordinate 8,730,266, forward strand.
AGTGAACTGTGGCCTTGAAGTCTCATGGTTTATAGACAGCCAGCACCTTGTTGGCATGCCTTGTATTTAAAAGGTGGTAAGTCCAGAGGCCTAGTCTTACTTGATTTGAGGATAAACATTCGTCTAAGTGGTGCAGCAGTGGTCTGTCCATTTTCTGTACTGAAGTAACTTGGGATTGCTGAATGTTTCACCATATATGTGTCAAATGCCATAATGGTTACCCATCATGGATAGAGTTTGGTGGAGCTCCCAGATCGATTCAGGTATGGAAACAGAAGTGACATCCACTTCCCCAACCACATGCCTCTGGAAACTCTATGAACATAGAGAAACGATGATAGTTATATAATAGGGTTCAGGTCTTTTGTTCATAGGGTTGCTATGAGTTATACTTGAATTGAAGGCACTTAACAACAACAACAACATACCTTTATATGTGTATGTGTTTATACACATATATAAGTATATGTGTTTTTATGCAGGTTTGTGTTGCTTAATGTTCATGACACACTCTGTAAACAGGACATTGTGGGGATTGGAGGTTGTGTAGACATCTTATTTAAACCTTTTGGGAGCCTGTTCCAGTGGGCCTCATTACTCCTGCTGCCAGGATTGCTGGCAGTGACACCAAGTGTGACTGAGAGGACCCTTGGTGGGAGGGTGCACAGATAACCCTGCCCATGTTCTACCTGCCTGAGAAGCAGAAGTAGCCTAGCTGCACTTTGACCACCTGTCAGACGAAGCCTGAGAGCTTGTGCCTCACTTACCTGTTCCCCCTGTGCCAATGACTTAGGACCTGAATGTAGGGACTTTAAAACCATTAGGGATGGCAGCTCTGTGTGGGGTTTTTTGTTTGTTTTTAAAAAAACCGTAAAGAACTATAAACGTAGAGAGTCAGGCACAGATGTACTAGACAGACACATTGTCTAAATAGACATGAAATGGTAGATGTGTCTATATGTGTGTGTGTATACATACACACATATATATGAATATATATTTATATGCACATGTATGTTGTCAGATGTCATCAGGTCTACTATGACTCGTAGGCACCCTACAAACAGCAGATCTAAGCCTTGGCCTTTCCCGTGCTGTCCTTACAATTTCTTTGTAGTTCCTGTGTCAGTACATCTTGTTGAGCGTTCTTCCTCTCTTTCTAAGGTCCTTCACCTTTCCCAGTATGAAGTCTCTCTCTAAGGATTGGTTCCTTTTGAGAATATGCTCGGAAGTTTCACCATCCTTGCCTCTAAGGGATACTTTTGTTGCACTTTATTCAAAACAGATTTGTTTGTTCTCTTGGAAACCTGTGGTTTATTTGGTACTCTTTGTCAATACCACAATTCAGAGGCATCTAAGTCTCTTTTATTCATTGTTCACCTTTCAGATACATAGGAAGCAACTGAAAGACCATGGTTTGGAGCAAGTGCATGTTAGTCTTTAAACTGACATACTCACTTTTTAGAACTTTGGAAAGATTTTTGCCAGTCTTTTGATTTTTTGACTGCTGCTACCATGGGTGTTATAGATCCAAGTAAAAAAAAAAAGGTGTACAGATATGCATGAGTGTGTGTACAATTATGTGTCTCAGCATTCATAGGATGTTATATGATTTGGATAGAATGTGATCACCAGTTTCTTCCTGCTTTTTCTTTAAGTTCTTATGTAGAATCAAGTCAGAACCATCTCATATTGGAACCTCCAGCAGGTTTTCAGAGGCAATAACTCACACAAGAGGGGATTGCCCATCTTTCTTCTGTAGAGCAGCTAGTAGATTTGAATGGCTTTCCTTTGAGTTGACAGCATAGCCTCTTACCACTAGACCCTCCAGAACGCCCCTTCTATTACAATGGTGATCAGTACTGTGCAGAGAAAGATGCCATAGGCAGTGCAGCTGTCAGCTCCGCAGCTCTGGGAGAAACATGGGGCATCTCCTACCGTGTGGTTTACAGCCTTAAAACCACTGGAAGGCCAGCCGTGGTTGCCTCCAACTTGGCAACAGTGGGGATTGAGTTTTCTCATCTCCATGAGCCTTGCAGCTTTCAGTGGGACTGATCCTTTGACAGCTTGATGACTTTATTCTTTGCCTTTAAAGATAACTGTAATTGTTGAGTGTGACACACTTACACCAAAACCTACAGCATCACTAATTTTCTTTTCTCCTTAAAAATATTTTCTCTTTTTGTTGTTGAGAATACATGCAGCATAACATGCCTCAGTTTACAGTTCAGACATGTCTCCATGTGTAATTTAGGAGCATTTATTACATTCCCCGATTGTCCAATCATTTACACACCCCTTGTATAAGTCGCACTTCCCCTAGTAACAAAACACATTGCTTCTAAAGGTTCCAGTGGAAACTCCTGAATTGCTTTTATCACCTTGTCAGTGTAGTGGTGGCGGTGGTGGCTAGATGCCTTTACATCACCTCTGATCAGCAGTTACCCTGTGAGGGGAACTGGGGACATGGCCCCATCCCACACCATACCTGAGGCCTCTTATTTGCTTGAGTCCATTGTTGAAGCCACCATCAGTCCATCACATTGGGGGGGTCTTGATTTTTACTAATCCTCTATTGTGATAATGTGCCCCGGATAACTGAGATGAAGCCCAAGTATAGAGAAGTCTTGAGCTCCTCACCTCTAAGGAACATTCTGGTTGTACTTTTGCCCAGAATGATTTATTTGGGGTGGCTTTGTTTTTTGGTTTTTTGTTGTGTGTGTGTGGTTTTTTTTGGTGGGGGGTGTTTAAATGTTTTGTTTTGTTTTTTACAGTCATTGCTTTATTCCGTATTCTTTGCCAATCCAAAGGTCCCATTTCTTCTTTGGGCACCCTCATTCATTGCCTAATATTCACGTGCATCTGAGGCAGTTGTAAAATATCACAGCACGTCTTGGTCTTCAAAGTGACATCCTTGCTGTTTAGCACTGGAAAGGTTCTTGGGTAACAGATTTTCTCATAGTAGTGTTTAGATTTCTTAACTGCTGTTCCCAAGGACATTGAGTGTAGATCCAAGTAAAACTTGTAGTAGATGAATATTGTCTACATGGATTAAATGCATTGCCATGAGTTGGAACCGATTCATTCATACCTGATCCTCCAGGGTTTTGGAGGCTGTAAATTGTATAAGTTCCCACTGAACCCACTATTGCATTCAAATTCCCAAAGAGATCTGGCCTTTAGGCTGGCAGCACAACCTCCTATGGACTGTGCCACTAGTGCACCCTCTCTAAGGACATATAGAGCTTAAAACAGCACACTGCTCAAGGTAGATAGTATTTAATCTGTAAGCTGTGCCTAACTATTATTTGATTTTAAGACTTCAGAGAATATCTTTAAGATTTAATGACTGTACTAGGGTAGTACTTTTAGGGAATTAACCTAGTAAATTGCTTGAGAAATTGAAATTCTTTTCATTTTCTCCCTTCTGACCAGGATTCTTCCAAGAGAGGACCTTGAAGTTCTTCTAATAAGGACTTGTGTTCCTAAAGTATAAATGTTTCCTAATTTCCCATCTTTTTTTAAAAAAATTGAAATTTTAGTGAAAGTTTATAGATAACTTGGATTTCCATTCATTCATTGTTGCACATTTTCCTCCCTGTCCACCCTCCCCAGTTCACTTTTCTCTTGGGGGGGGGAGGGAATCTTTCATTGTTGTACAAGTCCCACTTTACTATGCAACTCTTATTCTGGACTATTGTCCTGTAAATTATACCTAATCATATATTCCTTTTAAGCAGTTCTTTCCCTCATCTGTTTCAGTGCAGTGTACATTATTTATCCCCTTTTTCTTAGTTTTCCCACAACCCCAATGTCAGTCCTGTTTGATACTGCATTATGCAGTATTTGTCCTTTTGTGACTGATATACTTCACTTAGCATAATGTCCTCCAGGGTGTTCTTCTGTTACCTTTGTTTCACTTAAAAACCAATAATCCTCCTTTGCTTCTTGCTGCTGCTGTCTCTAACCATGACTTTATTGCATTTGGAAGCCGTGATTTGCATGGCATTGTTTTTAAAAGAAACAGAGAAATAACACTATAATACTTGAGGTGCAAGATACATAAGATTGGATGCTGCTGGCTGTGAATTAAAGCATGCATGTTATATAGTAAACATTTTACATATAAAATAAAATACATAAATAAGTCAGTAACACACATAGGTGTTTATTATGACTGTGAAGATGTATGTGTTCTATTTTATGTATAAGCTATTTGATATGCCTGGTATCACAGTTGTTTTGTTTACAAGAAACATGGACCTGAAAACCTGTTGCCTTTGTTATGTCCCATTCCCTAATCAGAATGTCTAATCTCTGTTATCTCCTGTCTGACCATGGATATACAGGGAGAATCTATACAGAGAGTCATATGTTGCACAAATAGAAGTGATGAAGTGCTTAACTGTATTTTTAAATTATTTTTTATTTTTAAACAAAATCCTAACCTAAGGTATCTGTGACAGCTTGATAAACACAGTCAGAAACATCCCAACAAGAATTAACTCAATCACGTTTTAGAAGAAAACTTGAACCCCTTTGTTTGACAGGATTGAGATGTGGGGGTTCCATGTTCAGGGCCACGTCAGTGTTACCGCACTATACTTTTATAACATTTCTATCCCAGTAAATTGCATGTGAGAAAGAGGAAGAAAGAGTAAAAGGTTGTGTTCCATCTCTCTTACTGAAAGGAAGAGTTAAAAAAAATTGCCTGAGGGCCCCAACTTGAGAATATAATGTAGTTTTATAGGTAAAATCTTGAATTTTTAATGTCTACCACCTACTTCTTAGCACATTTTCTTAAATCTAGACTGATAGCTGATGCTGTATCAAAGTATATCACAACTATATTGTATTTTTTTAAAACTTTCTTTTCAGAAATGTTTTTTCCTTCCCTGGAAATATACAGTACCAATAAAATGTCTTCTTTTGGTTTTGATCTATAAAACTGCCATTCTCCCAATTTAGTGACTGTATGTGCATTTTTGGTAATTGGATACTTACTTGATAGCCTCATATATACCCATGTGGAAGATTTTATGTTTCTTACATTATTACTTAAAATGCTGAAAAGTATTTTATTACAGAAAAAATGATAACAGAAATTAAGTATAAACTTACAGCAAATTATATTTACATAGAAATGAATCTATGTAAATTTATGCATCATATAACTGATTATTCAAATAAGATTACAAACCTAGTTTTAGTTTTCAATCCCAGAGTTATTAAAATATATAGTATATGCTGTTGTACTTTTATATTCATGTACAAGTACTCAGTTCCCCCTTCCATAAATTCTAAAGCATTTCAATCACTATCTCCCATTCTGCCAAGCATTTGGCATGGTGGCCTAGTGGTAAGGAATTGTGCTGTATCCAAAGGCATGAGATTCTAATCTGCCAGCAGCTCCACAGAAAAAAAAAGGATGAACAGTCAATTCCTTTGCCATTTACAGTCTCTGAAAACCCTCTGGAGGGCTAGCTATGGGCCAGTCCTGGCTCAACACCATACAACAGCAATAACAGAGGGAAGGAGAGATGCAATGAATATGTAGACAGTAGGACAAGGATAGTGAACAAACATAGTTTGAGAGAATATGTAATATTCCTGTGCAACATAGGCAGACTCTCTGTCCTAGCTTAGAAAAATGAACTCCAATATTAAAAGATCTTTCTAACAGGTTTTTACATGAATGAACCTAGGTGCAGAAAGGTTAAATGACTTTCCCTGGTCCAGTATCTGATAAACACACAGCAGAGTGGCACTGCCATCCCTTACCTGGCAAGGTCTCAGCCTTTCCTAGGACATAGTTGTTAGTAATTACCATTTCCACTGCTAAGATGGAATATATGTGAGAACTTGAAAATATATAATTGATGAGGGCTTCTCTCCCTTGGTGCATTAACTAAAACCTGACCCATTGCCATTGGATTAATTCCAACTCATGACTGTCCCAGCACTGGGTAAAAGGGCCCAGTAGAATTTCAGAGTTGTAACTCTTTCCAGAAACATCTCTATGGAATCATTAATGTGCTTGTACTGATGACCTTTAACAAATGCACCCTTTACCACCAGGGCTCCTTCCCTTGGTGTGTGGTGTGATGCTGACTCTGTAGCACTTTGATCCGAAAGGAGGTGGCATCTTGGGCAATGGCCAACAAAGGGAGATGGCTTATGAGAGGCAGTGTCTTCCATTCTGAACATCCAAAGGACAGGTGATTTATAGCATTCTAAATTCAGAGTTTGATGCAATTTTATTTTGGCAACATATTTTAACTTTTCAAAGCTTTTATCACTTACCTATGTAGTGAAGATCAGGGAACCCAATCAAAATGAAAATGAATATTACAGGAATTGTTTAAGAAAAGGATTAGACATCTGAACACAGAAGGAGAATCAGGAATAGGAGGAGGATAGGAATGTGTGGCTATCTGCCTCCTTTACAGTGAGATCAGAAGCAATGGATGATGCCTGGTTACCATTACTGAACATTTGGATCAAAGTTTTCATGGAAGACTTCTGATCAAAGGGGGGGAAATGCAGAAAAGAATTTCATATTCTCCTGGTCTCCATACTTCCAGGAACCATGAAGGTTAAACAAACTCCTTAATATATTTCCATGAGCTAATCTTTATATTTTAAACCCAGGCTGTCCTCTCAATCCAGGATACTCAAACTCACTACTTTCAAGTCAGAATTGACTGCTAGGTGACCCTCCATTAGGTGTCTCTGTCTGAAAATCCCACAGGAGAAGTTTGCTTATCTTTCTCCTTTGGAGTTTGGTGGATTTGAACCACCAGAGAAGCGAGACCTTTGGATTAGCAGTGCATCACTTTTCTATGGACTGCTGATTGGTAATTTAGCATAAATAGTTTTTAAAGATTTACCTTGTGCATTATGCTCTTTTAAGAGCTATGTATATGGGGCCAAATTTGAAACAGTAACTCAAAAGTTTGAGTCAAAGTCATAGGAGGCCTGAAGAATTTATAATAATGAAAGCAAAACAGCTTAGAAAAGGAGGCTGAGGATAGCTGCAATGAATCAAAAGGATATAGAGTGACTAAATGATACCTGTACACATTGGTGCATCTGCTGTCATGTAGATTCTCAATGGCAATGACAAAATAAAGAAAATTTAGTGGAGGAAATGAATTATAAGGGGGGAAAAAGAAAGGCACTGGAAGCTTTTTTTTTTTTTTTTTAAGTAAAGGGACTAAACCTTGACACTTGCCTTTATAAATGCCAGCTTGGGAAAATAGCGCTGACTTCTTATAAATTAAAGAAAGATTTTTGGCTGTTGGTAACTAACAAGTTTAGTGTGAAGGCTTTTATACAGTAGTATGTTTTACAGTACATGTTGTGTTTTTATTCTCAAGCTGTTACTTTTGCTGTCTTTTGTCCTCGGCTTTGACCCTTTGCAGTCTCTTGCTTCTGCACTGAGAGACCCTATTATTACAAGGTTGTGGCAGTTGCGTGTGTCTGTCTGGTGACTAATTCTGCCCCATGATGCATTGTGTGCTGACCTTGGAATTCCCAGTTCTGTGGCATGCAGTGCCACCTTTCCACTGCTGGCTCTTAGCGGTTAAAAGTTAGCAGCTGCTGTATGGGCCCTGGTCATGTAATGACCCCGTGTACAGCTAGTGGAAGTGATGTCCCCTTGGCCGGTGGAAGGGCCAACCATTGTGAGTCATAGAACTTGCATTTGCTGATTTTCTGAAGTGGATTGCCAGGCCTTTTTCTCTTAGTCCATCTTAGTCTGGAATCTCTGCTGAACCCTGTTTGGCGTCTCCGCACTCAGGGATGAGTGTCAGCTATTCATCAAGTGTACAGGCCATGAATAAACCCAGATCTCCTAGGTGGAAGGTGAGGATTGTACTTGGCCAAACTGTCCCCATCCTCCTCCACTTTGCCTTACACACACTGAGGGTTGGTTATGCTTACCTACTAGGAATAGATTTGCACCAGCTGTACTGGCCTACTGGTAAGAAGCTGCACTGCAATCGCAAGGACACACAGTTTGAATCCACCAGCTGGTCCCGAGGAGAAGATGGGTAGCAGTCTCCTCCTTTTGGATTTACTGCCTTTGAAAACCCACTGGAGAGTAAATTATGGGACAATTTCAACTTGATGGTGCACAGAAACAAGAACAGTAGAATACTCTAGGAGCGGAAACACAAGGGAGGGGAAATCTGCCTTCCATCCATGGTCTTTCCCCTTCATCATTTTACCTACTCTTTGTGTTCTGTGAATTACTTAAATGTTGCCCAGCCGAGGCTTAAAATTAGAATCAGCTGGGGCAGAGGAGGGCATTGGGGTGGGGGAAGAGCAGCAATTGTCCTTTCCAAGACTTGTACCCTGCTGATGAGGGCCTGATGTGGTGCCTGCAAACTGAAATGTCAGGAACTAATGCATCAGCCCGTCCATGAGAGAAAGATGGTCTTTTCCCACGCAGCTTCACAGCCAGTGGAGGGTTGCCGTGAGTTGGAATTGGCTTGAAAGCAATGAATTCAGATTAGAGTATTTGAATTGTGATTCTGGAGAAGAGTACTGGATATGCCATGGACTACCAAGAGAAACAACAGATATGACATGGAGAAAGTGCAACCAAGCATGCTCCTTGGAGACAAAGATAGTAAAGCTTTGTCTCACTTACTTTGGGCATGTTTTTAGAAAGGCTTTTCTTTGGGAAAGGACATAATGCTTGGAAAGGTGAAGGGCCTTTCACACTTCAGAGTTTCAGTGCAGAATAAGAGGATGATGGTGATGTCTTCTAATGTCTAGAGAACTACGCAGTGGAAATAATCTCTACTCAGAAGTTAAGTTGAACATGCAGTGTGCCTAGCAGGTGGGAGGTGCTAAACAAATTTTGGTTAACCATGGCATGAGGCTGGGATTTACTATCTCTTGCCCTTGATTTTATAACTCAGAAAAAGTGAAGGACTAAGTAATAAAGTTTCAGAAGCCCTGTGTAGTTCTAAAATTCCCTGGCTCAAAAATGATTGTGTTTTCGCCTTTTTAAATGAAAATAAAAGCAACAAAATAGAAGCACCTCTTTTCGAGATATCCGGGTGCGCCTGGATACGGCAGGATTCAGATCCAGTGTTCTGAGAGAGTAGCTAGGAGTTGTAGTCACCTCAATGGCATTTAATGAGTGTATGTTTTGGGGAACCCCTCTGTGGTCGGTGTTGACCTCCCACCTCAACTTCCAGCTCCTTTGGTGGGCAGACACTTCTGTTACTGTAGAAGCGTGGGCTTGGACTTGTGGTCATGATCCAAGTGTTGAAATTAAATCCCCTTTTTAATAGTAGAGCTGCAAAGCAGCTTGAAATGAATGCTTGCCAAGTTGATGATGACTGGTGAAGTGATGTTTGGTTTTGGTTTTTTAAAATGGTTTGGGTTTTTTTAATTTATTTCCATTGATTTAATTTTGGTCAAAATACATATAATAAAACATTTGCCAGTTCAAGACTTGGGCCATTTAGTGATGTTGATTACATTTATCATTTTGTTGAACTCTCAACCACCATGCATAAAGAGGTAATCTCTCCTAGGCAGACTCCACCTCTGGGAACCACTGCCAAGCTTTGAGCTCCTCACAGTTGTCCACAGTGAAGTTGTATTTCATCACAGCGTTGTCTGGCGGTTTACTGCTGTGACCTGCTGACATAGATCCAGTTGTAGGAGGTCTGGTCAGTGCAAGGCCTCAAGGCGACCTGGAGGTGGAGTGGGTCCCTCAGGGCCCACAGGGTGCGCACAGGGCCATCTGATAAGTACGGCTGCATGCTCCTGCCCGTGTTTCTAGAGAAAAGCTACCTTGTCCTGCACATGAGGTAAAATCGCTGGAGACCCTTTATCTTTGGAGAGGAAATTTGTGTGGGGTGTCTTTGGTTGGACAAGAGCCCTCCCTCATGGAGATGGTTATCTTAGCTGTTGGCCAAAGAACTGGAGCTCGCTTTCCGGAAGCTTTGTGGGGCATACAGATGGCTGTGCTTTCTCAGGTTCTGAAAATTCTTATGAACATATCTTTTCTCTCTCTCTCTCTCTCTCTCTCTCTTCTTTTCTTTTTTCTTTTTACTTTTTTGCCTTTAAGATTTCTATGAGGCAACCAGGCTCTCTTTAACAGATGTCTATTCGGTCCTGGATACAAAGTTCCTGATCCTGTGTTTTGCATCTTCTTAACAAGAAATGCCATCACAGACACTTGATATTTCTTTAGCATACAGGGAACTGAGCTTGAGGAAGGGATCTCTCCTCATGATAGGGCCCATTGCAGATACTTGATGATTTCTTCAACATTTAGGGAACAGGGCTTGAGGAACAAGTCTCTTCTAGTGGAAACGCTCGCTTTCATGCTGACATGGCCATCTCCTGCTTCTTGGAGCATGCCAGGACGCCTCCCCTGTGCCCTTACTCTAGCTATGCCTCCCACACTCGTGCACTTCTACTCACTATCTGGTTTTACCATCATCACCCGGGAGCCTGTGGTTTTCTTCCCCATGAAGGCACTTTTAAGTAATGCTGAAATAAGGATTAAACTTGACATTTATAGCTAGCCTCTTTTTAAAGAAGTCTTATTTTTTTAACTATATTTCTGAAACTCCTTTGTTTGGCAATGAGGAGTGGTTATCATTAAGGTTTTAGTAGGTGAATATTTTGGGATTCAGTATGGTTGAAAATGCTTTTAAAAACATAAGGCAGCATATCTATAGCTGTATAAATGAGATTGCAGGGGATTGCAAGTACTTTGGGCTGTGCTGTCAAGCTATAGGTTGTCCGTTCAAACTCATCCTATGATCCTGGAAGAAAAGTCAGTTGATCTGTTTCCATAAAGATTACAGACAAGAGAGCCTAATGGTGCAGTTCTCCCCTATGACACACCGGGTGATTTGGGCTGGACTCCAATAGCAGCTATAAATGGTGCAGTTCTCCTCTGTGATATGTTGGGCATATGAGTTGGGCTGAGTTCCAGTAGCAGCTATAAATGGTGCAGTTCCCTTCTGTGACACGTTGGGCATATGAGTTGACCTGGGCTCTCATAGCAGCTATGAATGGTACAGTTCTCTTCTGTGACATGTTGGGTGTATGACTTGGCCTGGGCTCTTGATAGCAGCTATAAATGGTGCAGTTCCCCTCTGTGACACTTAGGTGTATGCATTGGGCTGGACTCCTGATAGCAGCTTTGGTTTGACATTGGTATCCATCCCCGACCGTTGCTGCCAAGCCAGTTTAGGGTCATGGTGGGCTTCTAGCACAGAGTGGAACTGCCTATTATCTCTAAAGGGCTTCAGAGGTTACCAGTCTTTATAGATGCAGGGTACCACATCTCTGCCTTATGGAGCAGCTGGTGGCTTTGAACTAACTGTCAATCTTTTGGTTTGCAACTGAGCACTCCACTGTTACGTCACCCAGAATTTCTTGTAAGACGTAGACACAGGAGACAGACCATTATCCTTCCTCTGTCATCAGAAATTACTCTCTTGCTGGCCCTTCCTGCCTCTTCTTCCTTTAAGATTCACTGCTTTTGAGTCAATTCTGACTCATGACCCTAGCCTCCAGGTTTCCAGGCTGTAAATCTGTACAGGAGAAGGCTGCCTCATTTGTGTCTTGCCCTAGTGGGCAGCTTGTGAGTTCGAACTGCCAACCCTTTGTTGCCAGCCTAGCACTGAACCGACGATGTCACCAGGATTCTGGGTTAGATTCTTCCTTTAGACTACCCCAAATCCCTTTTCCTCTGCTTTATGTGTAGGACAGAACTACAGATTTCTGGGGTTTGGAGCATCTCTTGCTCCCCAGTCCCTAAATGCACTTTCTCTTCTCTTTATTCCTAAATCATTTATCCACCTCATTGTTGCACTATAGCTCATTCCTCCAGCATCATTTGTTAAAATGTGGATGCCTGGAGCTCTAGTGGCCTAGTGGTAAGACTCTGCACTGCAATCCCGGAGACACACGGTTTGAATCCACCAGCTGCTCTGCAGAAGGATGGACAATCTCCTCTTGTGTGATTACTGCCTCTGAAAATTGACTGGAGGCTCAGCTATGGGTCAGTCCCAACTTGATGGCATAAAACACGCTTAATTATAACAACAAAACAACAGCAAGAGGCTTAAAAAATAAATACAGATCCCTGCCGAGCCCTCAGTGTGTCTATTGGTCCTGAGCTGTGGCATTCCTCCATGCACCACGTTTGCTGTGCTGTGTTCCTTCTCTCTTTCCTCCAGCTCCTTTGAGGATAGGGACCGTGCCTTAGGAAGATACACTTGATATTTCAGCCCAACTCAAGCAGCGAGTGCATTTTTTGGTGAGAACAATGTGTTTAACATTTGCCAGTCCAGTAATGTTTATGTACCATACTGTGACACTGGACTCTCCTGTCCAGCCACCACCACAGTGCTTCTTTTCTGATTGTTCCACCACCTTTACTAGAATAACCCAGCACCCCCAAAGCAATGATTCTCTTCCCCTTCTTGCCCCCCACCCTATGATCACTAAAAGCAGCAGGCCTTTGAAATACTGTTGAGGGTCACTGTGGGCTAAGTTTAAAAGTAGATGCTGAGGCCTGGAAAGTTTTTACTTCCCAAAGCAGAAGATGAGGTAGCTGTCTTCCTTTTTCAGAGATGTGATGTGCGAGAAATGTGACTGCTCACGTGACAGCCTTTTAGAAAGACAAGGCATCCATCACATGCCAAGTTATTGTCATCCCCTTCCTTTCTGGGTCCGTCCTACCTGTTCTCTTCTCATGTTCCTTCAGAGACCATCTTTCCCATTTATTTCTGCCCTTTCTGCCCCAATGCTCCTGTTCTTCTCTTCCTTCCTCAGAGGAGGAGTAAAGCATTAGTTTAAATCTGTCAGGCTCCTTATCTCTTATTTCTGTCACTTCCCAGTATGTATCTGAAAGGCTCCATTGTCTCTCTCTGCATGTGTCTCCCTCTATATATACCTGCGTGTGTAGCCTGTCAGGGAGAATCTGCCTGTGCTCCTGACAGCAGCACCCGCTCTCTGTGTATTCACAACAGCTTCTGCTCTGTGTGTGTCCTTTGCAAATTGTAAGCATTTCTGATCATAGGAGAAGTATTTTCTTAGATTAAAGCCAGTAACGGAGCACCTCCTCCATCATATCCTATGGGTACAATCAGGCTCCCAAGAAAATAACAGAATCCTCACACCTCAATTTTTGCCCTTTGTTTAGACACTGGCTTGACAGCACCATAGAATCAGTGTAAGAGTGGTGTTCTTGGTGACGGGACTGGCACTTTGGCTGGTGTGAAGGTAGGGGGAGAAAGGACCAAGAGCTTAGTTTCCTGACTGCTGGTGCCAAGAGTGTTGACTGTGGAGCCGAGCAAACTGAAGCTGTGAACAATCTCAATCTCTTCGCCATCCATCCTG
>NW_006399893.1:8745154-8757861 GCF_000299155.1 Elephantulus edwardii
GATTCCTATGCATACCATCAGGTGAAGTCCATGTGTATAACCTGCGTTTGTGTCTCTTATAAAATGTATTTGCAATGAATAAGTCATTGATTTTACTTCTTAAAAACTTTCAGGGCTCCACCAGGCCCTGTAGATGAAGCGCAAAACTGCTAAGATTGTTCCTGTTTGGGATCTGCAGCCTCCTAATACTTTCTACTTCTTCATTCCAGCCTACGTGAAGTACTGCATTCGGAATGGCTTAGTTCTCTTGGGCCATCCTTGCCAAGTCCTTTTGACTGGATCAGGTCTGCTTCATCTTCACATTTTAGCTGAATCCAGAAAGACTCCCTGACCCCCTACTGACTAAGTTTATTAAGCAATTCAGTTGTTTATTGTCTGTTGCCTACCATTACACCATAAGCTTCTTGAAGACAAACTTTTCCATTTTCCCCTTCACCTACAAGGAATTAAAATCACTTAGATTCTAGCTAATATAGATGGAATTTATTATGAGAAAATATTTAAATCAGTCAGACCTTTGAGATTTTTGTTATTGTTGTTGAAGAACCGTAAGTCTCTCTTAGAGCAAATGAAACCAAGTTTCTCCTTGGAAGGTAAGATTTTTAAGCTCTGTCTCACATAATTTAGGGATGTGGCCAGGAGGGACCAGTCCTTTGAGAAGGACATCATGCTCTGAAGGGTAGAGGGACAGAGCAGGAGAAGAAGACCCCAGATGAGATGGATTAATACAGTAACTAGGGCAATGGGGGTTGGTGTGTCAGAATCAGTGAGATTGGCTCAGGACAGGGCAGAGATCAGAGCTTTTGTACATAGGATCACTATGAGTCACAAGTGATTCAATGGCACACAACAACAACAACAGCATGTCTTCAAGAGTGGCTAGTGGACCCTTCTAATCTCTTGGTTAACCTCCCTGGTCCCTAAGTGAATCTTTAATTTCTCAATTGCAATTTTAGCACCAGGGCTCTGTTGGTCTAGTTCATTCTTTGAATCTGGGCCAGACATGGAGGTGGGCTGTCCTTGTACCAGGCCCCAACTGAAGACCAGCTGGTGTGTTTGGAGTTGGTGGGGTTCCTTGAGTATGAATGTGACTGTCTACCACTATAGAAGTCTCCTCCTGGCTTTTCTTGATCCTTCTCTGCTTTGAAGGCTGCTAGGCTTGTGTTTTAGAAGCTTCATGGTGTCTTGTTTTTTTTTAATCTTTTACAGATATCATTAATGGAGCTCAAGAAAAATGTGTATTGCCTCCTATGGATGGCTACCCCCACTGCGAGGGGAAAATTAAGGTAAGCAGATGTAATGCCAGCTCCTTTCCATCTTCAGCCTGCACACTCACCCCTACTCTGTACTCACCACCCTTCACAGACACACAGATGGGCTAGAGGGCTATTTGTGGAGTCCCGGCCCTGCCAGCTGCAACCCTGCCAGCTCTTTTCCTGCCTCCTGCCCCAGAGGGCACCTCTGTCCGGTCCACTGACAGAGCCAGGGCTTTCCAGGCACCCACTGTGCCATTGAAGCCACCCTCCTCTCAAACACCCCAACCTCCTCCGGAGGGTGATCATCCAGAAACGATGACAAAGGACTGCAGTTCTTTAGTGTCCTAGCTGTCCTCTCCCCAGGCCCCAGACCCTTGGACTGAGGCCTCCAGATTGTGGTTTAAATGTCACATTTGCATTTGGGGTTGAGAACCCAGAAGGCTTAGCCACTCATTTACCCTTAAAAAGCTTTCTCCTCTCCCTTTGAAATCCTGTTTGT
The DNA here is from genome assembly GCF_000299155.1 of Elephantulus edwardii. NCBI lineage: Eukaryota > Metazoa > Chordata > Mammalia > Macroscelidea > Macroscelididae > Elephantulus > Elephantulus edwardii. The sequence goes on from NW_006399893.1 coordinate 8,746,910, forward strand.
ATGGTCTGCCCTCTGGGGTCCTCTCCCTGTAAGGGTGGTTTTCAGAGAGAAGTTTCAGTTCAGGATTGCAGTCAGGATGGTTAGTACAAGCCCTAGCAGGCTCCCCATGGTCTGGTTGGGATGCCTATGGGGGCATGCTTATTCAGCATCCCACACCCTCTTCCCAGGTGCTGTACACAGGGAAGGGGAGCTCGTATTTCTATGAGTAAGGGGATTCTTGGATGCAAGGATCCCATTAGCAAAAACCAAAACAGAAATCCAAACCAATTGTTGTTGAGTGAGTTCTGCCCATGGTAACCCATGTGTGTCAGAGTAAAACTGCTCATAGAGGTTTCAAGACTGGCTTTTTGGAAGGAAATTGCCAAGCCTTCCAGAGACCCTCCGGTGGGGGCCCAAACTGCCATTCTGTCAGTTCAACTTCTGAGCTCTGAACTGTTCTGCCCACAGACTCTTGATTTTGACCAAGTCCTGGACTTCGTTGTCTGAACTGTTCCCTGGCCTCTGTCAATGTCCACCCCCTATAAAGGCCTGGCTTGTCCCATGGTCTACCTGTAGATCATTCAGGAATGAGTAGTGGTGGTGTTAATGAGTTCATTATCTTCATTCTGTTAATTGAGGCTACTCTGTGGGCCACTCCCCTACCCCTGGCCCCCTTCCATCTCCCCTTTCAGCAGAGACTTGAGGGCCCCAGAGAGGGCTGCTGAGCAACTTCCTTGTTGTTTTTTGTCTTTTCAGTGGATGAAAGATATGTGGCGCTCAGATCCCTGCTACGCAGAGTATGGAGTGGACGGGTCCACCTGCTCTTTCTTTATTTACCTCAGTGAGGTGAGTTGCTGCTCTGGTGTCTGTGATAGATGTGTGGCATTGTCTGTTTTGTGTCTGTGTGTGAAATCTGAAATGTTTTTAAAATGTATATTTTCACCTGGAGGGTGTATGTTTTCCTTATTTACAACTTCCCAAGTAAGATGTTTTTTCCCTGAGAGAAAACAGACTGAGCTAGGTATTTACTTTTGCCTTTTTTTTCTTCTGTTTTTGTCTGGGGTTCATTTACACTTGCACTCTTGTGTGTAAGTAGCAAAGGGTTTTGTTTGTTTATTCATTTGGTTTTTTATTTTGTTTATTCATTGTCGCACATTTTCTCCCTTCTTCCCTCCTCCTCTCCTAGCCCATCCCGCAATGCACCTCTTGTTCCAGATTGTTCTCATGCATATAATGCATAATCATATATTCCTTTTAAACAGTGCTTATCATTTGTTCCAATGCAGTGTTCATTATCTGCCCACTCTTTCCTATGCTTTCTCCAACCCCATCTGTCCTATTTTATAACTGTGCTGTTATGCAGAATTTGTCCTTTTGTGACTGAGATATTTCACTCAATGTAATGTCCTCAAGGCTTCCCCATGTTGTGTACTGTTTTATTGTTTCATTGTTTTTCAAGGTTGCATCATATTTCATTGTGTAGGTGTCCATTCCATAGTTTTTCCGTCATTCATTTGTTGATGCACACTTGGGTTGCTTCTATCTCTTTGCTATTGTGAATAACATAGAAATAAACAGGGAGGTGGATATATCTGTTTGGATGGCAGCTCTGGTTTCTTTAGGATATATTCCCAGCAGTGGAATTGCTAGGTCAAATGATATTTCTATTTCCATCTTTATAAGAATCTCCAGACCACCTTCCATAGTGGCTGTACCATTTTACATTCCCACCAGCAGTTAATAAGAATTCCAATCTCTCTAGGACCTCTTCTGCATTTGTTGTTTGCTGCCCTGTTGAACTTTGCTATTGTTACTAGGGTGAGATGATATCTCATAGTTGTTTTAATTTGCATCTCTCTAATAGCTAGAGATTTTGAACATTTCTTCCCTTGTGAAGTGTCTATCCATATCCTTTCCCCTTTTTTTATTATATTGTTTACCTTTTTCTTGTTGAGGCACTGTTAGTTTTGTTTTTATTTTTTAAAATTTACAGTCACTGATCATTTTTTTGCAAGATGGCCGCATGGCTGTCCCACTGCTACCAGGAGGACTCCAGAGCCAGTGAGAGTCATTCAGAGCCTTGGAGCTATTGGCGATCCACTTCTTAGCTGCCCCAGCTGGGTCAGACAGGCCAGCTCCCTGAGGTTCGCAATGGCTGATCTCTCTGAAGCAGATCTCCAGACACTAACACTTTGCACCACCAAGGACTCCAGTTATTAAAAGACTTCTTGCATATTAAAAGCACTAAGAGTGGGCATTTCATCTTACTCATCAGCAGCCTTCTGGTGCATGCCATAGACCATAGTCCATGAAAGAATAGAACTTTTTACAGATTTATGGAATTGACATTCAACCTTTAGCAGGTCAGAAGGGATGATATAGAGTTAGAGCTTACATATGTATCTTTACAGACCTATCTAGTCTGTTTCTGTCTGTCTACCTACCTACCTCTCATATGAAGAAGAGGAGTCAGCAGGGGGTGGCATGCTTCCTCCCTCTCATAGACAGTGGGCACCCACAGCATCTTGTAAAATGGTGCTCATACTAATTTGAGGGGAAGTCCACCAGGGAAGGCTTTCCACAGCCAGCCGTTTCTTCTGATTTGATCCTGCACTTTGTATCATTGTTGCCATCTGACCAGTTGCCATACAGGGAGAAGGCCTCTGTATTTCAGAATTAAGGCAGCTCACAGAGGCTTCTGTTCTGGTTTTCAGGTGGAATGCAGCCGTCTCTTTGCTAATATACAGGTAACCAGGAGAGGCCTCTTTTAGGGCTGGATGCTAAACCAGCCTCACAATGGACTCCTGGCCCTGAGTTCAGCAGGCTTTACCTCTACTCACTGCCTCTCAGGACTGTGCTAGCATGATGGTTAAGCGCTCAGACTCATTACGAAAGCTTGGTGATTCTAGCCCACCAGCTGTTCTGCAGGACAAAGATGTGGCAGCTGCTTCTGGATAGATTTCCAGTGTTAAAACCGTATAGGCAGATCTGTTCTGTCCTGCAAGGTCTCTGTGAGTCAGAATTTAATCTAGCAGCCAGTCTGGTTTTGGTTTTGAATACGCCACACTCCTAGACCACTACTTTTGATTCCTCAGATTATTCAATTCTCTGTTGGTGTATTTGTTTTGGATTTTTTTGTGTGTGTGCATGTGGTTGTTCTTTTGATTTGTTTTTATCTTGAAGTTATCCCTTGTCCATCCCAGGAACCTTAGAGGTAATGGTGATTAAAGTAATGCTTAGGAATTAAAAACACAGAGTGGTGTGTGCAATCTTCTTACCAGCAGACTGTAGGCAAGTGTAGCATTTACTTGGTGTTTTTCTGACTTGTGGGTCTAATGACCATTTCTTTATTTCCCTCTTTAGAGGAGTAAAGCTCAGGGCCCTGAGTGAGCTGTCACTCCAGTGGGAAGTCAATTAAAAGCACCTTCCGTATTCTGTTTCATTTTCAGAGGTACTCGCCACCCTTTTCCATTTGATAGAATTTAGTGAATGTCCAGCTGTGCTCCTGATTGACAAGCTGAGCTAATTTTGTACACACACACACACACACACCCCGCCCCGCCCAAGAGTGTTCCTGTTAGAGTGGACTGTGGAGATACTAGTAGAGGATTTTATATTTCTGCTTCAGCCCTTTCTCCACTTCTTACACTGGATCTGGGAAGGTGAAGGAGAATAGACTAGAGGGAAAAGACCTGACCAGTAGGTTTGAGCCTGTTTCTACTCATGGTGACCCCAGGAGTGTCGATAGGGCTGTGTTTTATGGGTTTCAGTTAGAAGGGGAGGAGAGGATGCACGGGACTGGGCCTGGAAAAGGTGATGATCATTCACCATGATACATGGTTGAAAGCCTCTATTTCAAAGTTTTAACTTTGAATATAACCTTGAGCCTTTTGCCTTCTAGCAAATTCTACATTATCATACTGTCACTACAGGTGCCATGGGACAGGTCTGGAAAATTTCACCAATATGCTCACTTCAGTAGGAAATGCTGACTGAAAGCCTTACACCTGCTGTCCACCAGCTTCTGTGTCAGCTTCCCTCTGAAGCCCTGTGACTTTGAGAAAACTACTTAGCCACTTGGTGCTTCTGATTCTTCATTTGTAAAAGAAGAAGTTTGTGTGTGTTTATTTTTAAAGGACCCCGCTGTATAGATTCTTGGGTTTAGATGAAGACATGCCTATAGTAGAGCTCAGAAGATGTTGGTATTAGCTACGCTGTTAGCCTGACTCCTGGTAACCAACCACACACTCAGTAGACCCTCAGTGCTGAGTTCTGTCCTGTCACCGGGTGGAGCTGGGTTAGGCAGCTTTGCATTGGAACGTGACGGTAGTCATCGGCTGATCTGGGAAGTAGACCATCGGACAGCTAGATAGACTCAGTACACATAACTGGTGTTTCTACAGCTTTGATGCTGTCCATGCTTAAGGATAGTTTCAGGGTGTCTTCTTGGCAGGCTTTCTGTGGGTCCTTATTTCCCTTTTAGATTTGGAATTAGTTTTTAGTTCTCATTTTTCTTCTTCTGACTTCTGGTAATTAAGAAGTCACTCTGTTCCTCTCTTCCCCTTTTCTCTTGCTGTCTGTATTTGAATGGTGAGCTGAGTAAATGGACTGCACTGCTGTGCATCCCATATACTATAAAGTTCTTAGCAGTGTCTTCTGAAACCAGTTCATTCCTTCCTGGTGCTTTTTTATTCTGTTGTTGTTGTTGTTGTTGTTGTTGTTATGTGCCATCAAGTCGCCCGTGACTCATAGTGATGCCATGTTCAATAGCCCTAAACTTTGCTTTATCCCATGCCAATCTCACTGTTTCCGACACACCTTCCCCCATTGCCCCAGTCACTGAATCAATCCATCTCATCGATGGTCTTTCTCTCCTGTGCTGTCCCTCCACCCTCCCAAGCATTATGTCCCACTGCAAGGACTGATCCCACCTTGCAACATGTCCAAAGTATGTCAGACAAAGCTTCAGAATACTTGCCTCCAAGGAGCAGCCTGGTTTTACCCTCTCCAGGGCGAATCTGTTTGTTCTCCTAGCAGTCCATGGTATATCCAACACACTTCTCCAGCGCCACAGCTCAAAGGCGTCAGTTCTCCTTCTGTCATCCCTAGTCAACATTTATGGCTTTAGAACGCTGTTTCAGGGTTTTTTCTTGCTTCTTTAAACTTTTTCTTTTATTTCATTAAACCCTGAATCCTTTACTTCCTGTGTCATGTGCCGGGTTTCTTTTAAAATTGGGGATATTATCGGTAAGTCTGTCTTACTGACTTGATCAGCACATATACCAGTGACTTTTATTCTTTCTTAATCCTTACTAAAGAGACAGTTCTGTCTCTATCTGCCTTCAGCCCCAGAACTCTGACAGATACCCTAAGATGTGAGGTGGAATGGCCCTCACAGCCCATCTCCTCTGTGTGTGGCATCTAAGCGCTCAGTCTCAGAGCTGTCTCAGGACTTCACCCTTCCTCGTGTTTGTCTTCCAGTTGTCCCAGCATTCCAGCTTCCATTACAGTACGCTGTTGTAAACTGCTTTGACCCTCACCAACCTGGAGACAGCACATGTGTGATAAGTCACAGGAAATGAAGCCATCAACATTTCCCCTTGCGTTAGCTCTACAGCTGCCTGCTATGCTGCTGGCCCTGAATTGTGGGTAGAAATTGTGTATGGTTGGGATTTTGCCAAAATCAACCAGTTGGCATCAAATCAGCTCCTACTCAAGGCTCTCCTGAGTGTCAGGGTCGATCAGTGGCTCGAAACGAGCCTCATTGGCTCCAGAGCATCAACAAGTGGAGTGGAACCCCACCAACCTTTTGGTTAGCTGCTGAACACTTTACTGCTTTTATTACCCAGAAATCCTGGTGTTTGAGTTGTTTTGATGTACCACTGAGCCAGAACCAACTCCTGGCTGACCCCCAAGCTGGTTTTCAGACGCAGGAAATCCCATGGAAGGAGAAAGCCCATCATTCTCCTGCAGAGCAGCTGGTGGATTCGAACCATATGCATTCGGGTTGGCAGTGCAACACCTTATGACTAAGCCAGTAGAGCTCCCTGGTGTTGGGGTAGCACACAGTAAAAGAATGAAATATTTTGGAGCAAACTCTGCATGCCAGACCCTGAAATGAATGGGTTCACCTCAATCTGTCACCAGTTCCATGGAGTAGTGATGAGTGAAGTGATAGATCACGGTTGTCTGTCTTAGACTCTATTTCTCTCCGTTACCCTTTTGTGTAAAAGGAAAACTGAAGTGCAGCTCCTTACCAGTAAGCCACCAGAACTCCCTCAGCACCTTTTCATACAGAAGGAAATATGAAATTAGGTTAGTAGCTAGAAACCATTTACTTTATACTCCATCCTCTGTTCGAGTTCATTTGTGTTTGGAATAATTTAGTTAGTTTCAATTACTCCTTTCTCTTTGCTGGTTTTCTCATACACTGTAATTGTGGTGATACCATACCCTTGAAAAGAAAAGGGCAGTCAGGACCAGCTCTCCTGAGACCGCAGTGCCCAGACAGCAGGTGCTCAGCTGCGCGCGTGGTGGGGGAAGTGAAGGACTCATTAGGCAGCCTTGCGTTTCCAGAACATCAGGCGGTTCATTTTCTGTGTCTGTTTTTGTGAGCCATGTAATGATCCACGTTACAGAGACAAGGGCCTATAAAGTAATCACTCTGAACTTCATTGTTTCAGGTATATTAACTTTCCACAGAGTCTCTTACTGCTGTCACCTTTCACAAAACCCAGGGCGCTTTGGGAGCTAGGCAATTGCACTGCTAACCCCAAGTGACACTTCTCTGCAGTCATATGTCCCACCACTGAGCTGTACCCCCGAGTGACACCTCTCTGACAGATTGAATTCACCAGCAGCTCCATAGGAGAAAGAAGACAGTCATCTCCTATGCTATTTACAGCCTCCCAAAAACCCACTAGAGAGTCAACTGTAACTGGGAGTGTGGGTTCTCACCCAGTGGGAGTGAATTTTGAGGGGCTTTACTTCAAGGTTGATGTTATACTAATTGCTGATGCTCACATACTTGACATCCACACATACTTTGTTCTTTTCATGTAGTTACTCTAGCAGCTAGCAAGCATCGGTCCTTTCTAAGCATCCTGATATTTTTGTGGGTTTTTTTCCAAGCACTTATGTTGCCACTGCATATAATGTAGCTCTGAAAGAATCACATTGCTCATTGATTGCTAATTCCTAGGATGTATACCAGCTGTTGCTTCATTTGTTGGTGTGGACTAGATCAGTGTGCCCGTGTGAGTGTGTAGATGTATTTGACTCTTTCGCAGAGGAACAAGAGAATCAATTTCATGCCGTACCCATCAATTCAGTTCTTATGTTTCATGAACAATGAACATAAAGGTCTTTGCCTCTTTCTAGTCTCCCTTGGCAGTGTGTAAAACTAATATTGGCTGAGCATGCTATTAACCTTGAGTTTAAATTCAGCATACTTAATCCCTTGATTAATGCCAAGATTAATGCCCAACAGCAAAGGTTGAAAGCTTAAATGTTTGTGAATGCGAGCATGAAATGAAATCCTAATAACCAGTACAATGATTTGGATTTATGGGCTGTGTTGGCTGCTAAAGATAACTTGGAAATAGTGTTGCACAGACTAATTTGTCAAAACGGGCAGCGATATGGGATTGATTCTTTAGGTTTCAAGAGAAAACTTGAATGACAAAAACATTGTGAGGTGGGTTGGGGAGTACTGTTCCCTGAGCATACCACCACACACCTTTTTTAAAATGTGTAGACATTTTTTAAAAATGTGTAGGCATTTGAAATGGGAAATCCTCTTTTAGCTAGGTACTGTTTCCTGACAGAAAAAGATATGGCACAGATATATAATCATAATCTTTCCATTTCCTGAGTGTAACTCTATTTTTATCTTATTTCATCTATGTGTTTGTATTGTTCTTATTACCTGAGTTCTAGCTGTCCACAGAAAGGGGGTTTTGTATAAAATCAGTCTTGAATTTACAGAGTAATCGTTCTCTGTCAGCCTGAACTGCTTTCTCAGCTTTCTCCCCTCATCCTCTTCTCTCTCTCAAGTCTCTCTTCTTAGTGGTGTTTCCTGTACACCAATGAGTTTCAGATACTGCAGTATTCACATTTAGACTCCTTGCTCGGGCCTCAGTCTTAGAGAAATTAGAATAGGAGAGAACAGAACCTGGCAGACTAACTCCAGCTCTCCTTTAACAGGCTGTTTATAATAAATGTAGAGTTCCTGGGTTTTGCAACCACTTAACACCCTCAGTTGTTAACCAGAAGATTGTAGGCCACAGTCCATGTGACAGGTACCTTTGAAGAAAGGCCTAGCAATCCATATCCAAAACACCAGTTGTTCTCTGGCATGCGGAGGGGTCGACATGAGTCAGAGTCTACTCATGACACCTAGTTTGGCTTTTCAGTTTATAACGGATCTGACAGCCTGGCCTTCAGTGTTATCAACTCTGGTCTGTTCTTCTGCACACTATAGTTTGTCTAGATTGCTTCTGGTTAATTCCTGTTGAGCTCCAAGAAGTTTGTTTGTTTGTTTTTAATTTTAAACCTTTTTAGTGTGGAGAGTGTCAAAAGAATGAATATGTTTAAAGAGTTGAATGTTGAATGCATAGATTATCCAAATCTAACATTTGTTGATTCAGAGGCAACTTCATTTCACTTATGTTCCTTCATTGTTCAAATCCCAGACATCATATCCTCCATCAAGAGTTAAATATGTTTCTGTTTACATAACCATTTCACACCTAAAGATTAGTGGAAATGTCTTAATATTATCAAATATCAGATTAGCAATCACCTTTTCTAGATCATCTCTTAGATTAAAGTTTTGTTATTTGAATTGAGTTTCAAAGAAAAGGACCATATTGCCAATAATTGATGGCTTTTAATGGTTCCTTTTCATTTCCTTTTTTTTTTTTTTTTTTCTTTCTCCTCCCTGCTGCAATTTTGTATTGCGGAAACTTCTTGATTTGTTTTCCAGGGTGTTTCTAGGTTGAAATTTGCCCTGTATTATTGTCCTAACTTGCTTCTCTTCTCCGTATTTCAAGTGCTGGGACTTGATCAGGTCCTGCTTCATGGACCGTATTCTGTAGTGTTGTCAAGAGGCATGGAATGTCCACATCTTGCATTATTGGTGTTAGAAGCCATCTGTGCTCGGTGTTCTTGTCTCAGACCTCAGTGCTGGGGTCAGGCAGTGACAGATGAGGTCTCAGTACTCTGGAAACGTACATGGTAATGGGACAGTGAGTAGCACAGTGGCTGAGCTCTTAGCTGCTGACAGAAGGTTTGAATCCCCCACATGGCTGCATGGGAGTGAACCACTGTTCCCATGAAGATTACAACTGAGATGACTCCATGTGACACTCCTGCTTTGTCACACGGGTTCACCAAAAGTCAGAGTTGACTCATTGACACCTAAGAGCGGCAGCACATGATGACTAAGAAACCAGCACAGGAAGTAATTCCTGCAAGTGGTGAGTACACTGAGGAAAAGTAAAATGTGCAAAATTGTCATATAACCAGGTATAGAAAGGAAGTAATTCCTGCAAGTGGTGAGTACACTGAGGAAAAGTAAAATGTGCAAAATTGTCATATAACCAGGTATAGAAAGGAAGTAATTCCTGCAAGTGGTGAGTACACTGAGGAAAAGTAAAATGTGCAAAATTGTCATATAACCAGGTATAGAAAGACAAGAAGGCTTCTCTGCAAGCCAATTTGGGCATAAGATGGAAGGAAGTTAAAGAGTGAGGCATTGAACTCTCTATAACAGAGTGTTCCAGATAGAGAATTCAACAGATACAGAAGACCTGAGATTTCTGGCACGTAAGTTTAGCTGGGAAAATACAAGATACCTAGCAAAATTTGAATTTCAGACATTATTATTTAATTGTATTATTAAGAATATCAGAAATATTACTTAAGAAATACTTTAAAAATTGTTGTTTATACCCTAAAGAAATCAGAACTGCCATCCAGACAGTTGTATGCACACCCATGTTTATTGCTGCATTATTTACAATAGCAAAAAGATGGAAGCAGCCCAAGTGCTGATCAACAAACAAATGGATAGACAAACTATGGTAGATACATACAATGGAATACTATGCAGCACTGAAAAATAATGAAACCATCATTCAACATCCCATGTCCTTGGAGAATATTATGCTGAGTGAAATATCTAAGTCACAAAAGGACAAATGCTGCATAACACCACTATTATAAAGCAGGACTCGGGTTTGGGAGGAAAATAGGGTAAGAGTGGATAGATAAGGAACACTGTATTGGAACAAATGAAGAAAAGAACTGTTTAAAAGGAATATTTGATTAGGCATTATATGTACAGCAATACGGAATAAGAGGCACATTGCAAAGAGGACTGGGAGAGGAGAAGGGAGGGAGGAAAATGTGCAACAGTGAATGAATGAAAATCCAACTCTTCTGTAAACTTTTGTTAAAATCACAATTAAAATTAAAAAAATTGTTGTTATTATTAGGTAAGAATAAATTGTTTTTTCCCCGTTCATTCCTGCCCTGCCTAGCAGCCTTGCTGAGGTGGAAAGGGTGTTACCTACTTTAGGACTGGCAGGGAAGGCTGTGGGTGTCAGGCAGGGAGAGTGAGGCGGCCATGTGCAGATCTTGGTAAAAACTCTGGGTTTTATTTTGAATGTGCCAGGAGGTACCTGAAAGCTTTGAGTACTTGTAGAGTTAAGGGACCTTTAAGTTACTCATTCTTTGTTATGTGAAGAGCAACCTGTAGGGGGCAGGAGCTGGACTGGGGAGGGGGAGCTGTCTCATGTTCATTAATCTAGCAGGATGACCTCACAGTTGTTGTTGTTGTTATGTGCTGTCGAGTCGCCTGCAACTCATAGCGACCCTATGTACAACAGCCCTAAACTCCGCTCTGTCCTGTGCCAGTCGCACTGTCTCTGACACTCCCATCCCAATTATCCCAGTCACTGAATCAATCC
>NW_006399893.1:8758456-8765324 GCF_000299155.1 Elephantulus edwardii
TGTGTCATCTGCATAACGCAGATTGTTGATAAATCGTCCACCAATCTTGACCCCACATTTCTCCTCATAGAGCCCAGCCTCCCTGATAATCTGTTCTGCATATAGGTTGAAAAGGTATGGAGATAGGATGCATCCCTGGCGTATCCTGACCTCACAGTAGGAACATAGTAAATTCTTTTTTTAAAATATTTCACATAGAAGATTTAGGCATTAATACACCAGTCCTGAAGACTAGACCATGCTTATGGGACTAGAATTAGTGTTTGCTGGTGATAGAGTGTCCTGGCCCTGAGCCAGACAAGTATCCATTCAGACCCAGGGCCCTGTCCTTACTTAGCCCAGTGCTCAGGAGCAGGGGTTCTAATGCTTTTTGCTTCGATGTTTTTCACTATCATAAGAATTGTCCTCGTTTTAAAGGATTCCTGTGGAGATCAGGAGAGACCATGTGTGGGTAGCAGCTTCTATTGTTATCTTTTGTTTCCCACCTACCTCAACAGTGTGGACATAAACTTAATCGACTGAGGTGTCTGAACTACTTTTAAGGTGTAAAAAGCTTTTACTTTCAGCATTTCATTTTTGAAACTTTAGATAATGGAGTTGGCTGGAGGTAGGATGTGGAGAGAAGTTCCATGTTGGGGTTTTTTTTTTTAATATTAAAGTCTCATGTAGTTTTTTTAATACCCATCCCTTAACGAGTAACAGTATTTGATATTTCGCCAGTAGAACATATGCATATATGTGTGTCTGTGTATTGTATAATATTTGAAGGAGAAATTTTATTTGTATGTGTTTATAAAAAATCAAAATAACAAATGAATAATTAGATACATAAACTTTCAACGTGTTGCTAGGCTGTCAACTGTGTTCTCTTTATATATAGCTAGCTAGCCTGACAAGATGGTATAAAATTATTTCTTTCCACTCTTTCATGATGGTAGAAGTTATCCCATTCACCTTTTTCTTCTTATAGGTGATAATTCTTGAAAGCCAAATGCCTCATGGTTAGAATCCTAGTCATTTTCAGAGCCAGACAGATTCAGATTCAGTCCTCTCTGACTACTCATCAGCTCTATTCTCCTTCACTGGCCTTGGTCTTTGCAGTGGTCCTACTGTATCCTCATCAAGGAAGCAACCAATCTAGTCTGTCACACCGAACTACCACTTACTAGTGAATTGATCCTCATCTGTTTTCCACACCCTTTAAGGCTTGATTCCCTTGCCCATTACAATGGACTGTTAGATACTGGTGATTGGTTCATTGGCATAATTCTTGGCTTCCATGTTCAAGTCTTAGCTGGTGCACCTCTGTGTAGCCACGTGTCTGTCACTGGAAGCTGAATGCATTTCAGACTAAAGCTGATTAGGAAGAAAGGCCTGGCAATCTGTTTGTAAAAACCAGCCAGTGATGGCACCGTGCCTCAGTGGTTCTGTGTATAATCAGGCAGAGTGATGGTGCAGAGCTGTGTTTTGTTCCTTTGTGTGCCAGTCCCCATGAGTTGGGGGCTGGCTGAGCAGCTGTAGCTGGCAGAGTGGTGATGGTGCCCAGGCCGCAGGGAACTCAGGGAGGATTGAGCGATGCAAGGCATTTAAGTGTGTTTTATGTTGTTTTCTAGAGAGCCTGACATGTCGTAAGCCTTCAGGGAATGAGAATTGTATTTCTATGATGTAATGTCTTTAAATATTCTATTAACAAATGAATTTATAAAAATTTACAGCATGCTGGTTAACCAACAAGAAACAAATTACCTATCACATCACCTGGAGGTAAAGTCAGACTGCTGACTTGACTTTTCCATTTAGATTTGCTTGTCCTTCTTGTTGTTATGTGCCATCAAGTCACCTATGACTCATAGTAACCCCTATGTACAGCCACCTAGAAGCCTGCCCTGTCCTGAGCCAGTCTTACTGCTCTGACACACCATCCCCCATTGCCCTAGTTACTGTATCAATCCATCTCATCTGGGGGTTTTCTCTTCTGCACTGTCCATCCACCCTTCTAACCATGATGATCTTCTCCAAGGATCGATCACTCCTGACCATGTGCACAAAGCATGTGAGATGGAGTTTCAGAATCTTAGCATCTGAGGAGTAACTTGGTTTCACCCTCTCCAAGACAGACCTATTTGTTTTGTTTGTGGTCCATGGTATGTTCAAGACTCTTCTCCAGCACCACAACTCAAAGGGATCAATTTTAGGGGAGCTCTGGTGTCTTTGTGGCAAAGAAGCTGCATTACAATCTCAAAGGTGTGTGGCTCAAATCTACCAGATGCTTTGCTGGAGAAAGAGGGACAGTCTCCACCTGTGCTTGTCAGATATGACTCAAAGGTACAGAACAAGAAAAGAAAAGAAAAGAAAAAAGCATTAATTCTTCTGTCATCCTTAGTCATTGTCCCACTCTGATGCATAGCAAGTAACTGTGAAGACCATGGACTGGACTAGGTGCACTTTAGTCTCTAGACTGACATTTTTTATTCTCATTACTCTGGAGAGGTCTCTAACAACAGATTTACCTAATGCCATTTATCTTTTGATTTTCTGACTGCTGGTCCCAAGAGTGTTGATTATAGAGCCGAGCAAGCTGCAACTGTTAACAACCTCTTCTCCATCTGTCATGTGCTGCCAGTTAGCCCACTCTTGAGAATTTTTGTCTTTTTGATGTTGAGCTTCAATCTATATTGAAGATTACAGTCCTTGGTCTTCTGCAGCAAGTGCTTTAGGTCCTCCTCAGTTTCGGCCAGCAAGGTTGTGTCATCTGCATAATGCAGATTGTTGATGAGTCTTCCTCCAATCCTGATGCCACATTCGTCCTCATAAATCCTAGGCTCCTGAATGATCTGTTCTGCATATAGATTGAAAAGGTATGGAGATAGGACACAACCCTGATGCACTCCCTTCCTGATTTTGAACCATACAGTGTTTCCCTGCTCTGTTCTGAGGACTGCTTCCTGGTCCAAGTATAGGTTTTGCATAAGTACAATCAGATGTTCTGGAATTCCCATTCTCCTCAAGGTTAATCACAGTTTGTTGTGATCCACATAGTCAAATGCCTTTGCATAGTCAATGAAACATAGATAGATATCCCTGTTGTACTCTCTGCTTTCTGCCAAGATCCATCTGACATTGATGATAATGTCTCTAATTTTTGTTCTTACTGTCTGAAAAATCCAGCCCAAGATTCTCTTTATATCAGTGCGATCCATTAGTGACAAAACATAAGAGACCATTGTTAGTTGTTATGTGTTGAGGAAAGGATAACTCAAGTACCCTATGAACAAAAGTTCTGAACCCTGTTCTATCCTGTGCCATCCTCATACTTTCTGGCACGCAAGAGCCCATCACAATAGTCACCATGTCAGTCCACCTGGCTGAGGATCTTCCTCTCCTTTTCTGACCATCCACCCTTCCCAGTGTCATGTCTCTTTCCAAGAAATAGCTCCTCCTAGCAGAACATGCCTGAAGTAAGGGAGGTAAAATGTACCCTCTTCAAGACATATCTGTTCATTCTTTTGGCCGTCCATGGGATGTTCAGTGCTCTTCTCCAACATCACAGCTCAAAGATGTCAGTTCTCCTACTATCATCCTTATTCATTGTCCAACTCTCAGATGCCTAGCAAGTCGTTGGAAGGACTATGGCCTGAATTAGATGCATCATAGTCCTTGAACCAATATCATTACTCCTCAGTAATTTGGAGAGGTACCTAACTACATTTTCCTGGTGCAACACATTGTCTTATTTCTTAATTGCTGGTACCAAGGGTGTTAATTGTGGATCTAAGTAAGGTAACGGTTTCAATTTCTTTGTCATCCATCATAATACTGCTTGTTGGTCCAGTAATAAGGTAAGAATCTTTGTTTTCCTGACATTGAGAAGCAATCCATACCAAAGGCTGCATTCCTTGATCTTTTGCAACAAGTGCTTCAAGTCCTCACTTTCAGTAAGCAGGGTTGTGTCATCTGCATAATGTAGGCTTTGGTTGAGTCCCCCTCCAATCCTGATGCCACATTCCTCCTTAGAGAGTCCAGCTTCTCTAATTTGCTCAGCATACAGATTAAATAATAAACAGGAGGCCATAATAGAGGCTAATCATGATTTCCTTAATGAACAGAACATTGCTACAGAGCTAGATCATGTTATACCTAAGTTCACACACATATTCATGTAATCTACTAGTGCTGGCTGTCATTTTATCCCCTTCTTTTTCCTCACTTTAAATTTCCACTCGAGCCCTATATGTACCTACTGGTGATTTCTTCTCTGTAACTGTAATGAATTATCCATCCTGTGGTCCTTGAAAGTAAGTATGACCTACTTTTCAGGCTGTTTAGGGAGTCAGAGAATTTCTTTGATGCACAGTGCTCATGATTAAGCTGCAAGACCTGCTCAGATCAAAGCCGTTTAAATCATTGGGAGGAGGAATGTCAGAAATCAAATTGGTTTATTTTATATCTTCTTGTTCAAGAAATATGATTTATATGTTCCTCTCCGCAGAATAAGCATTAATGCCCCAGCATTCTAGCCTGACTCATCTATCTCTGGTTCCCTTCCCCCCAGCCCTCTTACTGTTCTTTGTTTTGTGGCCCAAGGGTAGTGCACTAAAAAGGTGGCAGGGAGAAAAATGCAACCATGAATGAATGGAAATCCAAAGTCTCTGAAAATTTTCATTAATAACAAATAATAATAATAATAGGTTAGCTCATGTCTGAGGAGTGTTGTCTTCACAGTGAAGATTATTAGGGTAGTGTTTCTGTCCCGTTACCAATTGTTGCTGTGTTTTCAATTCTTAGACTTGTGGTAATGAGTTTAAAGCTGTTTTGTAAGAATACTCTGTCCTTTTCTTGGGCTGAGGGCTTGAGGCAGGGCTGGTTGGGTCCTTGGGGTTCAGCAGAGCTAGGGTCACTGATGGGAATGTCCAGTGCCACAGTGTGGTGCCTGCACTGAGGAGTAAGGCAAGCCCCGTCCCCGGAGAACTTAGTACTGATACAGAAATAGCGCAAGAGAACTCTAACCAACAAATATGTGTTGTCTGAAATCTTGTCATTGTGAGATGCTGTTGATTCGACTACAACACGTAGTGACTGTATGAGCAGTAAGTCGGAACCTTTCCCTATCCAGTGACGTCTTCACCATCTCTGACGTGCTGGAGTCCATTGTTATGGTCCATCTTGTTGAGGGTTTTCCTCTCTCTCACGTCCTCTACCTTTTCCAGTGTGAGACCTTTTTCCGAGGACTGGCCCTTCCTGACAACATGCCCGGAGTCTGTGAGATGAAATTTCACTTTCCTTACCTCTGCGGACCTCCCTGGTCACACTTCCTCTAAGGCAGAATTGGGGTTTTGGCTGTCCATGGAGTGTTCATGGATGTTTAGGGGGCTGGGCCCCTGGCTCTACAGGAAAGGAGAGCTGTGGTGCTGGAGAAGAGTACTGAATGTACCCTGGACTGCCAAGAAAACAAACAGATTCATCCTGGAGAGGGTTAAACCAAGCAAATCCTTGGAGGCAAGGATTCTGGGGCTTTGTCTGACATACTTTGGGCATGTTGCAAGGAGGGACAGGTCCTTGGAGAAGCACATCATGCTTTGGAGGGTGGAGGGACCGCGCAAGAGGGGAAGACTCTCTATGAGATGGATTTATTCAGTGACTGGGGTAATCGGGATGGGTGTGTCAGAGGCAATGCGATTGGCACAGGATAGAGCAGGGTTTAGGACTGCTATACATAGGGTCGATATGAGTCGCAAACGACTGGAGGACACATAACAACAACAACAGAAGGAGAGACTTCTCTCACTTAGCTTCTCTTCCTTCGCTTCGTAGTGATCTGCACGTGACATCAGTGTTTCCTATTTGTGCTGTCTTGCTTCTGATGGCATCTCATCTGTTCCTTTTCTATCTCAAAATGATTGGTTTAAAACACTCTGCAATTGACAGGGTCTCCTAGTAACTTAGTGGTAAGGAGTTGTGCTGCCAACCCAAAGGTGGGGAGTTGAAGTCCATTAGCTGCTCCAAGGGAGAAAGGTGGAAATCTCCTCTGTGACATGTACCTGTGCAGGTCAGCTATGAATCAGTTCTGACCCAACGGTACATAACACAGTGGAACAGAGAAACTGTGTTTCCAAATGGTATTACATTCACAGAAATGGGGTTAGCATTTTCAGTACATATTTCTGGGGTGGCAGAAGCATGGCCATGGGAAAGGTGACCACAGGCAGAAGCAGGACAGTGGGATTCAGAGAGTCAGGCTGGAGAAGACTTGTTCAGAGTGATTTGAAGTTGGAGGCTCCAGGTCAGGCTGGGGGGGTCAGCTCATTTAGAGAGCAGCTTTACGGATGCATGGCTGTCCTAGAGGTTAACTTGTTAAAGGACAGTGGGCAGCAACGACGGAATATCAAGTGAGAGACACAGAGTTTGAGTTATTAGCCTTCTGCGTGATTTTCCCTGAATGTTACTAATGACGCTCTTATTTAGGAAAATGTTGCTCATTTGAGGCCTGTTTGTTTCCCTACTTGGAGTTACTGCCAGTGCTGGCTGTCTTCCATGCCTAGTAATCCTCCGAGGTTTCAAACAGAAATGGGTTTTTCCTCTCCCCGTGGGGTAATTGGTTTATGTGTAATTTAATTATTTTGTTAACCAGTGATCCCATCACTGCATACAAAAACAACAGCCCGAAAGCCCACCCTTGATATTCTATTGTCAAGATGTTAATAATTGATTTTTCTACTGTTACAAGTCAGTGTGTAACGAAAAAGAACAGCAAGAAAACCCGACACCCTTTAAGAAAACTGAAATTATAAAAACAAGAGCAGAAATAAATGAAATAGAAAACAGAAAAACAATTGAAACTATCAACAAAACTAGGAGTTGGTTCTTTGAA